>NC_143135.1:119714744-120028969 GCF_059928025.1 Delphinapterus leucas | reverse complement strand
GAGCCTTCCTCATAAAGTGTAAACACCAGAAATGCAGGACAGGGCAAGGAGAAAAGGGAGCCCTGTGAGGCTTATAGTGGAAATGTATATTGCCAATGGTCACTCTTGAGAAGTGTATTGTGTTTACTAAAGCATCTAAAAAATGAGCTACAGAGCACAGGGCACTTGCACTCATGGACGTATATCTTGGGAAAGACAAAAATGGAGAGGACACAGGCACCCCAATGTTTACCGCCTCTCTGTTTAAAAGATCCTCGACTAGGATATAATTTATATGTCTCTGGAGGGAAAAAGTGGATAGAGGTGTGGCACTTATGTAGAGTGGAATATTACTCAGCCTGAAAATCAGTGAAATATAGCCAGTTGTAACAACCCCAGAGTAGTTACGTATGATCATTCAAAGTCACATAATTCAAAAAGAAAAAGACAAACAATATTACTAATACATGGAATGTAAACGTGGCTACAAATGACCTGAATTACAAAACAGAATGGGGTCTCAAATTTAGAAGACCAACTTATGTTTGCTTAAGGAAAAAGGAGAGTTGGGGAGCTGCATAAAACCAGAGATTGAAATTAGCACAGATACCGTTCGATAAGCCAAATATGTAATAGAAAAAACCTACTCCCTGGTCAACAAAATGGGCTCAACACGCCATATTCAACACCTACGAATACACCTGACTAGTAAGAATCTTCAAACTCATGGATTTATATGTCTCCGGAAGAGAATCAAGAGTGAGTACAGCGGCATGAACGGAGCAGTGAAAATGCGATAAATCCCATTATCAAAATAAATTACAAAAACAAAACACAATGAGAGTGAAATAGAGAGCAATTCTTAAATAATTCATTCAGGGCTTTTGATGCAACCTGGATTTACCACATCTACACCCAGAGCTGAGTGAGACATAAGGTTGGGCACTTCGGGCTGATAGCATTGTTGAGGTTCAATGAGCAAATGCAGACCCTTTGAAGTCATACTGCATGGTACCCATTCCATGGGTCCCAACTCTCCAGGTTTAAGGGATTCTTTCTTCAGCTAAAACATGCATGGGAAACCCACAGTATGGTGCACCGTGTGACCAGGAAAGGTTTTCAAATGCATCTCAGTTTTCGTCCCCTTTTACTCGGGTTCACCATTCCAGAACGTTTACTAACACTCTCCCCACTTGGAGAGTCAGTGCCTTTAACCTCCTGTTTGGCACAGTTTGCAATTTCTGCGCAAGATGAACAGGAATAGGGAGAACCAATGAGAGACTAGCAGTAAGTGTCTGCACGGGCAAATTTAATGCTCATTTCCCACCAGGAAGAGGAATTAACCAAAGGATCAGCATGCCGTGCCGGAACCAGATTAGGGCCTGAAGCAATCCTGCGGGTTTGCGCCCAGCTCACAAGTTGCGAGTTGAAGAATGGAGCTCAGGGGCACTGTAACTCACAAACATGCAGAGTTATAAATGACAGCTATCGTCCAAAAATATATTGAAGGAAAGCTGCGAATACGACTTGTAAGCAGGGCAGAATTGCAGGAAATCGATTTCAGGGGGTACACGGGAATTGCATTTAAAGCATAGGAAAAGAGGCAGAATGTCGACAATGATGCACTTGGCCAAAAAGTGCGTATGAGTTTTTTACTAAATATATTCAGGAAAAAACGCATACGCCCTTTTTGGCCAACCAAGCAAGCATGTTAAAGAAATCTGCACTACAATGAAGTCTCACTGCCCCCCGGTCAAAAGGGCCATCTGAAAAAAGTGTAAAATCCAGAAATGCAGCACAGGCAATGGAGAACAGGGTGCCTTGTTATGCTGATGGGTGGGATGTAAATTGCCAACAGCCACTCTGGAGAAGTGTATGGTGTTTCCTGAAACACCTAAAAAACAAAGCAACGGAGCCTACGGCACTTCCACTTATGGTCCTATAGCTTAGGGAAATTAAAATCAAAAACACACAGCCACCCCAAAGTTTCAGACAGCTCTGATTACAAGAACCTCTTCCACGGTACAAGTTAAATATCCCAGAAAGCGAAAAATGGATAAAGAAGTTGTGGTACGTACGTACAATTGAATATCACTCACCAATGAAGTCTATGTCATCTGGCCCGTCTTGGCATAATGATTGGATTCAGGTACGATCATTCTAAGTGAAATAAGTCACACAGAAAATGAAACATCATAAGATGTCACTAATACACCGAATGTAATCTTGGCTACACATGAACTGAATTACAAAACAGAACAGGGTCTCAAATTTAGAAAACCAACTTATGTTTGCTTAAGGGGAAAGGTGAGTTGGGGTGCTGCATAAATCCAGAGATAGAAATTAGCACAGATACCATTCCATACGTCAAATACGTAATAGTCAAGACCTACACCTTGCTCAACAAAATGGGCTAAACCCCCTATATTCAACGCCTAGGAATACACCTGACTAGTAAGAATCTTCAAACCCATGGATTTATATGTCTCCATAAGAGAATCAAGCGTGTGTACAGCTGCATGAAGGCAGCAGAAAAAATCCGAGAAATCCCATTATCAAAATGAATTACAAAAACAAAACACAATGACAGTGAAATAGAGAGCAATTCATAAATAATTCATTCAGGGCTTGTGATGCAACCTGGATTTACCTCATCTACACCCAGAGCTGAGTGAGACATAAGGTTGGACACTTTGGGCTGATAGCATTGGTGAGGTTCGATGAGCAACTGCAGATCATTTGAAGCCATACTGCATGGTACCCATTCCATGGGTCCCAAATCTCCAGGTTTAAGTGATTCTTCCTTCAGCTACAACATGCATGGGAAACACACATTATGGTGCACCATGTGACGGGGAAACGTTTTCAAATGCATCTCAGTTTTCGTCTCGTTTTACTTGGGTACACCATTCCAGACATTTTAATAACACTCTCCCCACTTGGAGAGTCTGTACCTTTAACCTCCTGTTTGGCACAGTTTGCAATTTCTGCGCAAAATGAACAGGAATAGGGAGAACCAATGAGAGACTAGCTTTAGGTGTCTGCACGGGCAAATTTAACGCTCATTTCCCACCAGGAAGAGGAATTAACCAAAGGCTCAGCATGCCGTGCCGGAACCAAATTAGGGCCTGAATCTATCATGCGGGTTTGCGGCCAGCTCACAAGAAAGCGATTTGAAGAAAGGAGCTCAGGGGCACTGTAACTCACAAACCTGCAGAGTTATAAATGACAGCTATCGTCCAAAAATATATTGAAGGAAGGCTGTGAAGAGGACTTGAAAGCGGGGCAGAATTGCAGGAAAACGATTTCAGGGGGTAGACTGGAATTGCATTTAAAGCATAGGAAAAGAGGCAGAATGTCGACAATGATGCACTTGGCCAAAAAGTGCGTATGCGTTTTTTACTGAATATATTCAGGAAAAAACGCATACGCCCTTTTTGGCCAACCAAGCAAGCATGTTAAAGAAATCTGCACTACAATGAAGTCTCACTGCCCCCCGGTCAAAAGGGCCATCTGAAAAAAGTGTAAAATCCAGAAATGCAGCACAGGCCATGGAGAACAGGGAGCCTTGTTATGCTGAATGGTGGGATGTAAATTGCCAACAGCCACTCTGGAGAAGTGTATGGTGTTTCCTGAAACACCTAAAAAACAAAGCAACGGAGCCTACGGCACTTCCACTTATGGTCCTATAGCTTAGGGAAATTAAAATCAAAAACACACAGCCACGCCAAAGTGTCAGACGGCTCTGTTTACAAGAACCTCGTCTACGGTACAAGTTAAATATCCCAGAAAGCGAGAAATGGATAAAGAAGTTGTGGTACGTACGTACAATGGAATATCACTCACCAATGAAGTCTATGTCATCTGGCCCGTCTTGGCATAATGATTGGATTCAGGTACGATGATTCTAAGTGAAATAAGTCACACAGAAAATGAAACATCATAAGATATCACTAATACACCGAATGTAATCTTGGCTACACATGAACTGAAATACAAAACAGAACAGGGTCTCAAATTTAGAAAACCAACTTATGTTTGCTTAAGGGGAAAGGTGAGTTGGGGTGCTGCATAAAACCAGAGATAGAAATTAGCACAGATACCATTCCTTACGTCAAATACGTAATAGTGAAGACCTACACCTTGCTCCACAAAATGGGCTAAACCCCCTATATTCAACGCCTAGGAATACACCTGACTAGTAAGAATCTTCAAACCCATGGATTTATATGTCTCCATAAGAGAATCAAGCGTGTGTACAGCTACATGAAGGCAGCAGAGAAAATCCGATAAATCCCATTATCAAAATGAATTAAAAAACAAAACACAATGACAGTGAAATAGAGAGCAATTCTTACACAATTCATTCAGGGCTTGTGATGCAACCTGGATTTACCGCATCTACACCCAGAGCTGAGTGAGACATAAGGTTGGGCACTTCGGGCTGATAGCATTGGTGAGTTTCGATGAGCAAATGAAGACCATTTGAAGTCATACTGCATGGTACCCATTCCATGGGTCCCAACTCTCCAGGTTTAAACGATTCTTCCTTCAGCTAAAACATACATGGGAATCCCACAGTATGGTGCACCGTGTGACCGGGAAACGTTTTCAAATGCTTCTCAGTTTTCGTCCCCTTTTATTCGGGTTCACTATTCCAGACCCTTTACTAACACGCTCCCCACTTGGAGAGTCAGTTCCTTTAACCTCCTGTTTGGCACAGTTTGCAATTTCTGCGCAAGATGAACAGGAATAGGGAGAACCAATGAGAGACTAGCTGTAGGTGTCTGCACGGGCAAATTTAACGCTCATTTCCCACCAGGAAGAGGAATTAACCAAAGGCTCAGCATGCCGTGCCGCAACAAGATTTAGGCTTGAAGAAATCCTGCGGGTTTGCGGACAGCTCAAAAGAAAGCGATTTGAAGAAAGGAGCTCAGGGGCACTGTAATTCACAAACCTGCAGAGTTATAAATGACAGCTATCGTCAAAAAATATATTGAAGGAAGGCTGTGAAGAGGACATGAAAGCGGGGCAGAATTGCAGGAAAACGATTTCATGGGGTAGACTGGAATTGCATTTAAAGCATAGGAAAAGAGGCAGAACGACTACAATGATGCACTTGGCCAAAAAGGGCGTGTGCGTTTTTTCCTGAATATATTCAGGAAAAAACGCACACGCCCTTTTTGGCCAACCAAGCAAGCATGTTAAAGAAATCTGCACTACAATGAAGTCACACTGCCCCCCGGTCAAAAGGGCCATCTGAAAAAAGTGTAAAATCCAGAAATGCAGCACAGGCCATGGAGAACAGGGAGCCTTGTTATGCTGATGGGTGGGATGTAAATTGCCAACACCCACTCTGGAGAAGTGTATGGTGTTTCCTGAAACACCTAAAAAACAAAGCAACGGAGCCTACGGCACTTCCCCTTATGGTCCTATAGCTTAGGAAAATTAAAATCAAAAACACACAGCCACCTAAACGTCTCGGGCGGCTCTGTTTACAAGAACCTCGTCTACCGTACAAGTTAAATATCCCAGAATGTGAAAAATGGATAAACAAGTTGTGGTACGTACGTACAATGGAATATCACACAGCAATGAAATCTATGTCATCAGGCCCGTCGCGGCATAATGAGTGGATTCAGGTACGATGATTGTAAGTGAAATAAGTCACACAGAAAATGAAACATCATAAGATGTCACTAATACACGGAATGTAAACTTGGCTACACATGAACTGAATTACCAAACAGAACAGGGTCTCAAATTTAGAATACCAACTTATGCTTGCTTAAGGGGAAAGGTGAGTTGGGGTGCTGCATAAAACCAGAGATAGAAATTAGCACAGATACCTTTCCATAAGCCAAATATGTAATAGTCAAGACCTACCCCTTGCTCAACGAAATGGACTAAACACCCCATATTCAACGCCTAGGAATACACCTGACTAGTAAGAATCTTCAAACCCATGGATTTATATGTCTCCGTAAGAGAATGAAGCGTGTGTACAGCGGCATGAATGCAGCAGAGAAAATCCGATAAATCCCATTATCAAAATGAATTACACAAACAAAACCCAAGGACAGTGAAATAGAGAGCAATTCTTAAATAATTCATTCAGGTCTTGTGATGCAACCTGGATTTACCACATCTACATCCAGAGCTGAGTGAGACATAAGGTTGGGCACTTCGGGCTGATAGCATTGGTGAGGTTCGATGAGCAAATGCAGACCCATTGAAGTCATACAGCATGGTACCCATTCCATGGGTCCCAACTCTCCAAGTTTAAGGGATTCTGCCTTCAGCTAAAACATGCATGGGAAACCCAAGGTATGGTGCACCGTGTGGCTGGCAAACGTTTTCAAATGCATCTCAGTTTTCGTCCCCTTTTAATCGGGTTCACCATTCCAGACCCTTTACGAACACTCTCCCCACTTGGAGAGTCAGTGCCTTTAACCTCCTGTTGGGCACAGTTTGCAATTTCTGCGCAAGATGAAAAGGAATAGGTAGAACCAATGAGAGACTAGCTCTAGGTGTCTGCACGGGCAAATTTAACCCTCAGTTCCCACCAGGAAGAGGAATTAACCAAAGGCTCAGCATGCCGTGCCGGAACCAGATTAGGGCCTGAGGCAATCCTTTGGGTTTGCGGCCAGCTCACAAGATAGCGAGTTGAAGAATGGAGCTCAGGGGCACTGTAACTCACAAACCTGCAGAGTTATAAATGACAGCTATCGTCCAAAAATATATTGAAGGAAGGCTGCGAAGACGACTTGTAAGCGGGACAGATTTGAAGGAAAACGATTTCAGGGGGTAGACGGGAATTGCATTTAAAGCATAGGAAAAGAGGCAGAACATCGACAATGATGCTCTTGGCCAAAAAGGGCGTATGCGTTTTTTCCTGAATATATTCAGGAAAAAACGCATACGCCCTTTTTGGCCAACCAAGCAAGCACGTTAAAGAAATCTGCACTACAATGAAGTCTCACTGCCCCCCGGTCAAAAGGGCCATCTGAAAAAAGTGTAAAATCCAGAAAGGCAGCACAGGCCATGGAGAACAGGGAGCCTTGTTATGCTGATGGGCGGGATGTAAATTGCCAACAGCCACTCTGGAGAAGTGTATGGTGTTTCCCGGAACACCGAAAAAACAAAGCTACGGAGCCTACGGCACTTCCACTTATGGTCCTATAGCTTAGGGAAATTAAAATCAAAAACACACAGCCACCCCAAAGTGTCGGAAGGCTGTGTTTACAAGAACCTCGTCTACGGTACAAGTTAAATATCCCAGAATGTGAAAAATGGATAAAGAAGTTGTGGTACGTACGTACAATGGAATATCATTCAGCAATGAAATCTATGTAATCAGGCCGGTCGCGGCATAATGAGTGGATTCAGGTACGATGATTCTAAGTGAAATAAGTCACACAGAAAATGAAACATCATAAGATATCACTAATACACGGAATGTAAACTTGGCTACACATGAACTGAATTAGAAAACAGAACAGGGTCTCAAATTTAGAAAACCAACTTATGCTTGCTTAAGGGGAAAGGTGAGTTGGGGTGCTGCATAAAACCAGAGATAGAAATTAGCACAGATACCTTTCCATAAGCCAAATATGTAATAGTCAAGACCTACCCCTTGCTCAACGAAATGGACTAAACACCACATATTCAACGCCTAGGAATACACCTGACTAGTAAGAATCTTCAAACCCATGGATTTATATGTCTCCGTAAGAGAATGAAGCGTGTGTACAGCGGCATGAATGCAGCAGAGAAAATCCGATAAATCCCATTATCAAAATGAATTACACAAACAAACCCAAGGACAGTGAAATAGAGAGCAATTCTTAAATAATTCATTCAGGGCTTGTGATGCAACCTGGATTTACCACATCTACACCCAGAGCTGAGTGAGACATAAGATTGGGCACTTCGGGCTGATAGCATTGGTGAGGTTCGATGAGCAAATGCAGACCCTTTGAAGTCATACAGCCTGGTACCCATTCCATGGGTCCCAACTCTCCAAGTTTAAGGGATTCTTCCTTCAGCTAAAACATGCATGGGAAACCCACAGTATGGTGCACCGTGTGACTGGCAAACGTTTTCAAATGCATCTCAGTTTTCGTCCCCTTTCACTCGGGTTCACCATTCCAGACCCTTTACGAACACTCTCCCCACCTGGAGAGTCAGTGCCTTTAACCTCCTGTTGGGCACAGTTTGCAATTTCTGCGCAAAATGAAAAGGATTAGGGAGAACCAATGAAAGACTAGCTCTAGGTGTCTGCACGGGCAAATTTAACGGTCATTTCCCACCAGGAAGAGGAATTAACCAAAGGCTCAGCATGCCGTGCAGGAACCAGATTAGGGCCTGAGGCAATCCTGTGGGTTTGCGGCCAGCTCACAAGATAGCGAGTTGAAGAAATGAGCTCAGGGGCACTGTAACTCACAAACCTGCAGAGTTATAAATGACAGCTATCGTCCAAAAATATATTGAAGGAAGGCTGCGAAGACGACTTGTAAGTGGGGCAGAATTCCAGTAAAACGATTTCAGGGGGTAGACGGGAATTGCATTTAAAGCATAGGAAAAGAGGCAGAACGTCGACAATGATGCTCTTGGCCAAAAAGGGCGTATGCGTTTTTTCCTGAATATATTCAGGAAAAAACGCATACGCCCTTTTTGGCCAACCAAGCAAGCATGTTAAAGAAATCTGCACTACAATGAAGTCTCACTGCCCCCCGGTCAAAAGGGCCATCTGAAAAAAGTGTAAAATCCAGAAAGGCAGCACAGGCCATGGAGAACAGGGAGCCTTGTTATGCTGATGGGCGGGATGTAAATTGCCAACAGCCACTCTGGAGAAGTGTATGGTGTTTCCCGGAACACCGAAAAAACAAAGCTACGGAGCCTACGGCACTTCCACTTATGGTCCTATAGCTTAGGGAAATTAAAATCAAAAACACACAGCCACCCAAATGTGTCGGACGGCTCTGTTTACAGGAACCTCGTCTACGGTACAAGTTAAATATCCCAGAATGTGAAAAATGGATAAAGAAGTTGTGGTACGTACGTACAATGGAATATCACTCAGCAATGAAATCTATGTCATCAGGCCCGTCGCGGCATAATGAGTGGATTCAGTTACGATGATTCTAAGTGAAATAAGTCACACAGAAAATGAAACATCATAAGATATCACTACTACACGGAATGTAAACTTGGCTACACATGAACTGAATTACAAAACAGAACAGGGTCTCAAATTTAGAAAACCAACTTATGCTTGCTTAAGGGGAAAGGTGAGTTGCGGTGCTGCATAAAACCAGAGATAGAAATTAGCACAGATACCTTTCCATAAGCCGAATATGTAATAGTCAACACCTAACCCTTGCTCAACGAAATGGACTAAACACCCCATATTCAACGCCTAGGAATACACCTGACTAGTAAGAATCTTCAAACCCATGGATTTATATGTCTCCGTAAGAGAATGAAGCGTGTGTACAGCGGCATGAATGCAGCAGAGAAAATCCGATAAATCCCATTATCAAAATGAATTACACAAACAAAACCCAAGGACAGTGAAATAGAGAGCAATTCTTAAATAATTCATTCAGGGCTTGTGATGCAACCTGGATTTACCACATCTACACCCAGAGCTGAGTGAGACATAAGGTTGGGCACTTCGGGCTGATAGCATTGGTGAGGTTCGATGAGCAAATGCAGACCCTTTGAAGTCATACAGCCTGGTACCCATTCCATGGGTCCCAACTCTCCAAGTTTAAGGGATTCTTCCTTCAGCTAAAACATGCATGGGAAACCCGCAGTATGGTGCACCGTTGACTGGCAAACGTTTTCAAATGCATCTCAGTTTTCGTCCCCTTTTACTCTGGTTCACCATTCCAGACCCTTTACGAACACTCTCCCCACCTGGAGAGTCAGTGCCTTTAACCTCCTGTTGGGCACAGTTTGCAATTTCTGCGCAAAATGAAAAGGAATAGGGAGAACCAATGAGAGACTAGCTCTAGGTGTCTGCATGGGCAAATTTAACGCTCATTTCCCACCAGGAAGAGGAATGAACCAAAGGCTCAGCATGCCGTGCAGGAACCAGATTAGGGCCTGAGGCAATCCTGTGGGTTTGCGGCCAGCTCACAAGATAGCGAGTTGAAGAAATGAGCTCAGGGGCACTGTAACTCACAAACCTGCAGAGTTATATATGACAGCTATCGTCCAAAAATATATTGAAGGAAGGCTGCGAAGACGACTTGTAAGTGGGGCAGAATTGCAGGAAAACGATTTCAGGGGGTAGACGGGAATTGCATTTAAAGCATAGGAAAAGAGGCAGAACGTCGACAATGATGCTCTTGGCCAAAAAGGGCGTATGCGTTTTTTCCTGAATATATTCAGGAAAAAAGGCATACGCCCTTTTTGGCCAACCAAGCAAGCATGTTAAAGAAATCTGCACTACAATGAAGTCTCACTGCCCCCCGGTCAAAAGGGCCATCTGAAAAAAGTGTAAAATCCAGAAAGGCAGCACAGGCCATGGAGAACAGGGAGCCTTGTTATGCTGATGGGCGGGATGTAAATTGCCAACAGCCACTCTGGAGAAGTGTATGGTGTTTCCCGGAACACCGAAAAAACAAAGCTACGGAGCCTACGGCACTTCCACTTATGGTCCTATAGCTTAGGGAAATTAAAATCAAAAACACACAGCCACCCCAAAGTGTCGGACGGCTCTGTTTACAAGAACCTCGTCTACGGTACAAGTTAAATATCCCAGAATGTGAAAAATGGAGAAAGAAGTTGTGGTACATACGTACAATGGAATATCACTCAGCAATGAAATCTAGGTTATCAGGCCCGTCGCGGCATAATGAGTGGATTCAGGTACGATGATTCTAAGTGAAATAAGTCACACAGAAAATGAAACATCATAAGATATCACTACTACACGGAATGTAAACTTGGCTACACATGAACTGAATTACAAAACAGAACAGGGTCTCAAATTTAGAAAACCAACTTATGCTTGCTTAAGGGGAAATGTGAGTTGCGGTGCTGCATAAAACCAGAGATAGAAATTAGCACAGATACCTTTCCTTAAGCCAAATATGTAATAGTCAACACCTACCCCTTGCTCAACGAAATGGACTAAACACCCCATATTCAACGCCTAGGAATACACCTGACTAGTAAGAATCTTCAAACCCATGGATTTATATGTCTCCGTAAGAGAATGAAGCGTGTGTACAGCGGCATGAATGCAGCAGAGAAAATCCGATAAATCCCATTATCAAAATGAATTACACAAACAAAACCCAAGGACAGTGAAATAGAGAGCAATTCTTAAATAATTCATTCAGGGCTTGTGATGCAACCTGGATTTACCACATCTACACCCAGAGCTGAGTGAGACATAAGGTTGGGCACTTCGGGCTGATAGAATTGGTGAGGTTCGATGAGCAAATGCAGACCCTTTGAAGTCATACAGCATGGTACCCATTCCATGGGTCCCAACTCTCCAAGTTTAAGGGATTCTTCCTTCAGCTAAAACATGCATGGGAAACCCACAGTATGGTGCACCGTGTGACTGGCAAACGTTTTCAAATGCATCTCAGTTTTCGTGCCCTTTTACTCGGGTTCACCATTCCAGACCCTTTACGAACACTCTCCCCACTTGGAGAGTCAGTGCCTTTAACCTCCTGTTGGGCACAGTTTGCAATTTCTGCGCAAGATGAAAAGGAATAGGGAGAACGAAGGAGAGACTAGCTCTAGGTGTCTGCACGGGCAAATTTAACGCTCATTTCCCACCAGGAAGAGGAATTAACCAAAGCTCAGCATGCCGTGCCGGAACCAGATTAGGGCCTGAGGCAATCCTGTGGGTTTGCGGCCAGCTCACAAGATAGCAAGTTGAAGAAATGAGCTCAGGGGCACTGTAACTCACAAACCTGCAGAGTTATAAATGACAGCTATCGTCCAAAAATATATTGAAGGAAGGCTGCGAAGACGACTTGTAAGCGGGACAGATTTGCAGGAAAACGATTTCAGGGGGTAGACGGGAATTGCATTTAAGGCATAGGAAAAGAGGCAGAACGTCGACAATGATGCTCTTGGCCAGAAAGGGCGTATGCGTTTTTTCCTGAATATATTCAGGAAAAAAGGCATACGCCCTTTTTGGCCAACCAAGCAAGCATGTTAAAGAAATCTGCACTACAATGAAGTCTCACTGCCCCCCGGTCAAAAGGGCCATCTGAAAAAAGTGTAAAATCCAGAAAGGCAGCACAGGCCATGGAGAACAGGGAGCCTTGTTATGCTGATGGGCGGGATGTAAATTGCCAACAGCCACTCTGGAGAAGTGTATGGTGTTTCCCGGAACACCGAAAAAACAAAGCTACGGAGCCTACGGCACTTCCACTTATGGTCCTATAGCTTAGGGAAATTAAAATCAAAAACACACAGCCACCCAAAAGTGTCGGACGGCTCTGTTTACAAGAACCTCGTCTACGGTACAAGTTAAATATCCCAGAATGTGAAAAATGGATAAAGAAGTTGTGGTACGTACGTACAATGGAATATCACTCAGCAATGAAATCTATGTCATCAGGCCCGTCGCGGCATAATGAGTGGATTCAGTTACGATGATTCTAAGTGAAATAAGTCACACAGAAAATGAAACATCATAAGATATCACTACTACACGGAATGTAAACTTGGCTACACATGAACTGAATTACAAAACAGAACAGGGTCTCAAATTTAGAAAACCAACTTATGCTTGCTTAAGGGGAAAGGTGAGTTGCGGTGCTGCATAAAACCAGAGATAGAAATTAGCACAGATACCTTTCCATAAGCCGAATATGTAATAGTCAACACCTAACCCTTGCTCAACGAAATGGACTAAACACCCCATATTCAACGCCTAGGAATACACCTGACTAGTAAGAATCTTCAAACCCATGGATTTATATGTCTCCGTAAGAGAATGAAGCGTGTGTACAGCGGCATGAATGCAGCAGAGAAAATCCGATAAATCCCATTATCAAAATGAATTACACAAACAAAACCCAAGGACAGTGAAATAGAGAGCAATTCTTAAATAATTCATTCAGGGCTTGTGATGCAACCTGGATTTACCACATCTACACCCAGAGCTGAGTGAGACATAAGGTTGGGCACTTCGGGCTGATAGCATTGGTGAGGTTCGATGAGCAAATGCAGACCCTTTGAAGTCATACAGCCTGGTACCCATTCCATGGGTCCCAACTCTCCAAGTTTAAGGGATTCTTCCTTCAGCTAAAACATGCATGGGAAACCCGCAGTATGGTGCACCGTTGACTGGCAAACGTTTTCAAATGCATCTCAGTTTTCGTCCCCTTTTACTCTGGTTCACCATTCCAGACCCTTTACGAACACTCTCCCCACCTGGAGAGTCAGTGCCTTTAACCTCCTGTTGGGCACAGTTTGCAATTTCTGCGCAAAATGAAAAGGAATAGGGAGAACCAATGAGAGACTAGCTCTAGGTGTCTGCATGGGCAAATTTAACGCTCATTTCCCACCAGGAAGAGGAATGAACCAAAGGCTCAGCATGCCGTGCAGGAACCAGATTAGGGCCTGAGGCAATCCTGTGGGTTTGCGGCCAGCTCACAAGATAGCGAGTTGAAGAAATGAGCTCAGGGGCACTGTAACTCACAAACCTGCAGAGTTATATATGACAGCTATCGTCCAAAAATATATTGAAGGAAGGCTGCGAAGACGACTTGTAAGTGGGGCAGAATTGCAGGAAAACGATTTCAGGGGGTAGACGGGAATTGCATTTAAAGCATAGGAAAAGAGGCAGAACGTCGACAATGATGCTCTTGGCCAAAAAGGGCGTATGCGTTTTTTCCTGAATATATTCAGGAAAAAACGCATACGCCCTTTTTGGCCAACCAAGCAAGCATGTTAAAGAAATCTGCACTACAATGAAGTCTCACTGCCCCCCGGTCAAAAGGGCCATCTGAAAAAAGTGTAAAATCCAGAAAGGCAGCACAGGCCATGGAGAACAGGGAGCCTTGTTATGCTGATGGGCGGGATGTAAATTGCCAACAGCCACTCTGGAGAAGTGTATGGTGTTTCCCGGAACACCGAAAAAACAAAGCTACGGAGCCTACGGCACTTCCACTTATGGTCCTATAGCTTAGGGAAATTAAAATCAAAAACACACAGCCACCCCAAAGTGTCGGACGGCTCTGTTTACAAGAACCTCGTCTACGGTACAAGTTAAATATCCCAGAATGTGAAAAATGGAGAAAGAAGTTGTGGTACATACGTACAATGGAATATCACTCAGCAATGAAATCTAGGTTATCAGGCCCGTCGCGGCATAATGAGTGGATTCAGGTACGATGATTCTAAGTGAAATAAGTCACACAGAAAATGAAACATCATAAGATATCACTACTACACGGAATGTAAACTTGGCTACACATGAACTGAATTACAAAACAGAACAGGGTCTCAAATTTAGAAAACCAACTTATGCTTGCTTAAGGGGAAATGTGAGTTGCGGTGCTGCATAAAACCAGAGATAGAAATTAGCACAGATACCTTTCCTTAAGCCAAATATGTAATAGTCAACACCTACCCCTTGCTCAACGAAATGGACTAAACACCCCATATTCAACGCCTAGGAATACACCTGACTAGTAAGAATCTTCAAACCCATGGATTTATATGTCTCCGTAAGAGAATGAAGCGTGTGTACAGCGGCATGAATGCAGCAGAGAAAATCCGATAAATCCCATTATCAAAATGAATTACACAAACAAAACCCAAGGACAGTGAAATAGAGAGCAATTCTTAAATAATTCATTCAGGGCTTGTGATGCAACCTGGATTTACCACATCTACACCCAGAGCTGAGTGAGACATAAGGTTGGGCACTTCGGGCTGATAGAATTGGTGAGGTTCGATGAGCAAATGCAGACCCTTTGAAGTCATACAGCATGGTACCCATTCCATGGGTCCCAACTCTCCAAGTTTAAGGGATTCTTCCTTCAGCTAAAACATGCATGGGAAACCCACAGTATGGTGCACCGTGTGACTGGCAAACGTTTTCAAATGCATCTCAGTTTTCGTGCCCTTTTACTCGGGTTCACCATTCCAGACCCTTTACGAACACTCTCCCCACTTGGAGAGTCAGTGCCTTTAACCTCCTGTTGGGCACAGTTTGCAATTTCTGCGCAAGATGAAAAGGAATAGGGAGAACGAAGGAGAGACTAGCTCTAGGTGTCTGCACGGGCAAATTTAACGCTCATTTCCCACCAGGAAGAGGAATTAACCAAAGCTCAGCATGCCGTGCCGGAACCAGATTAGGGCCTGAGGCAATCCTGTGGGTTTGCGGCCAGCTCACAAGATAGCAAGTTGAAGAAATGAGCTCAGGGGCACTGTAACTCACAAACCTGCAGAGTTATAAATGACAGCTATCGTCCAAAAATATATTGAAGGAAGGCTGCGAAGACGACTTGTAAGCGGGACAGATTTGCAGGAAAACGATTTCAGGGGGTAGACGGGAATTGCATTTAAGGCATAGGAAAAGAGGCAGAACGTCGACAATGATGCTCTTGGCCAGAAAGGGCGTATGCGTTTTTTCCTGAATATATTCAGGAAAAAAGGCATACGCCCTTTTTGGCCAACCAAGCAAGCATGTTAAAGAAATCTGCACTACAATGAAGTCTCACTGCCCCCCGGTCAAAAGGGCCATCTGAAAAAAGTGTAAAATCCAGAAAGGCAGCACAGGCCATGGAGAACAGGGAGCCTTGTTATGCTGATGGGCGGGATGTAAATTGCCAACAGCCAGTCTGGAAAAATGTATGGTGTTTCCCGGAACATCTAAAAAACAAAGCAACGGAGCCTACGGCAATTCCCCTTATGGTCCTATAGCTTAGGAAAATTAAAATCAAAAACACACAGCCACCCAAAAGTCTCGGGCGGCTCTGTTTACAAGAACCTCTTCTACGGTACAAGTTAAATATCCCAGAATGTGAAAAATGGATAAAGAAGTTGTGGTACGTACGTACAATGGAATATCACTCAGCAATGAAATCTATGTCATCAGGCCTGTCACGGCATAATGAGTGGATTCAGGTACGATGATTCTAAGTGAAATAAGTCACACAGAAAATGAAACATCATAAGATATCACTAATACATGGAATGTAAACTTGGCTACACATGAACTGAATTACAAAACAGAACAGGGTCTCAAATTTAGAAAACCAACTTATGCTTGCTTAAGGGGAAAGGTGAGTTGCGGTGCTGCATAAAACCAGAGATAGAAATTAGCACAGATACCTTTCCTTAAGCCAAATATGTAATAGTCAAGACCTACCCCTTGCTCAACGAAATGGACTAAACACCCCATATTCAACGCCTAGGAATACACCTGACTAGTAAGAATCTTCAAACCCATGGATTTATATGTCTCCGTAAGAGAATGAAGCGTGTGTACAGCGGCATGAATGCAGCAGAGAAAATCCGATAAATCCCATTATCAAAATGAATTACACAAACAAAACCCAAGGACAGTGAAATAGAGAGCAATTCTTAAATAATTCATTCAGGGCTTGTGATGCAACCTGGATTTACCACATCTACACCCAGAGCTGGGTGAGACATAAGGCTGGACCCTTCGCGCTGATACCATTGGTGAGGCTCGGTGAGCAAATGCAGACCGTTTGAAGGCATACTGCATGGTACCCATTCCATGGGTCCCAACTCTCCAGGTTTAAGGGATTCTTCTTTCAGCTAAAACATGCATGAGAAACGCAGAGTATATTCCACCATGTGATTGCGAAACGTTTTCAAATGCATCTCAGTTTTTGTGCCCTGGTACTCGGGTTCACCATTCCAGACGCTTTACTAACACTCTCCCCACTTGGAGAGTCAATGCCTTTAACATCCTGTTCAGCACAGTTTGCAATTTCTGAGCAAGATGAACAGGAATAGGGAGAACCAATGAGAGACTAGCTGTAGGGGCCTGCACGGGCAAGTGTAACGACCATTTCCCACCAGGAAGAGGAATTAACCAAAGGGTCAGCGTGCCCTGCCAGAAACAGATTAGCACCTGAAGCATTCCTGCGGTTTTCGGCCAGCTCACAAGAAAGCGAGTTGAAGAAAGGAGCTCAGGGGCACTCTAATTCACAAACCTGCAGAGTTATGAATGACAGCTATCGTCCAAAAATATATTGAAGTAAGTCTGCGAAGAGGACTGGAAAGGGGGGCAGCATTTGAGGAAAACTATTTCAGGGGGTAGACTGGAATTGCACTTAAAGCATAGGAAATGAGGCAGAATGTCGACAATGATGCACTTTGCCAAAAAGGGCGTATGCATTTTTTCCTGAATATATTCAGGAAAAAACGCATACACCCTTGATGGCCAACCAAGCAAGCCTGTAAAGGAAATCTGCACCAAGGGCAGAAAGCTGTTGGGGGGATGGTGGTGTGAAGAGTTGAGAGATTGGGATTGACATGTATACATTTATATGTATAAAATAGATAACCAATAAGAACCTGCTGTATAAAAAATAAGATTAAAAATTAAAAAAAATAAAATTAAAAAGTAAAACAGAAAAAATATTCTTCCCTCCACATACATGTATTTATATGAATAAATTATTTCTATGGTTATATTTGTAAATGCAAAAAAGAGGAATGAAATCTACCTTGAACCAAAAACGAAAAATAGAAAAAACAAACAGAATCCACAAGTTACACAGAGGAAACCCGTATCAGGACACTTGCTCCAGTTGTAAACAATTCTGAAGTTGGTCAGTGGTGGGGAATCATCTCCCATACAGCCAGCAGGCCCCACGCAACAAGCGTCCTCATTGCAAAGCTGGGGGACCGTGCTGAGGCATCTGTGAGTAAACGTGGTCCGAGCCCCAGGCCAGCTGCTGCTGAAATGTTCCCACCCTTCCCAGATAAAACACCTGAATATGTTCAAGGACTTGAAAGCCTAGAGGAAGGGCAATGGAGCCACACGAGTGATTGCATGCCAGCCAACTTGGTGCCTGCAGGCCAGCCAGGATGGTCCTGGCCCTGGGTACTCTTCTGGAAGCTTTCCATTTCCCTGCCTGAGATACCCCTGCTGTCCCGGCCCCCACTGATTTCTTCCTTCCTCACGTCTGCCCAGGGAGAAATTCCAGCGCCAGGTATGGGTGACACATCCTCTTCTTTAGCAGGTGGCATCTTGACAACTGCTGCAGAAAGTCCAGCAGAGCCCCACTCACACTGGGCCACCCACAACGCCGTGACCTGTCACTCCCTCCCACCAGCCCAGCCCCGAGACTGCTGACAGGGCAGAGAAAATGGCGTCAGGCACAGCTGCAGGGGTTCTTGCTGCCTGGAGCGGTGTTTATATTGATCTCAAAACAGGCACACCTGGGGAGGGCTGGCCGGCATGGTCAGGCTGCCCAGGTCAGCCAATCATCACCCCTCAGGGTCTCACAGTTGCAGAAAATGGAACTTGCTGAATCGGCCAGGTCCAAGGAACAGGTGTGGGCTCTTGAGAGTCAGGATAGACAATGGGCTGCAGCTCTGGCTTGTATTCTAATCATTTTATCTGGCCCATGAGTGGGAGACAGCTTCAAGAAAACCCTGGCCTAATAAGAGGACCCCAGGAGTCAGGGAGAGGAGGGGTGGGTGGTGGGTGGTGGGTGGAGACAGAGGCCTGGTGCCCCGGGTGCAGTGGAAGTCTCTGGAAGACCAGGTGGTGGCAGGCCGTACAGAGTGATGCCCAGGGTCACAGACCTGTCGGAGTTGCTATTTGTTAGTTCAAGTCCTGCTCTGAGGTGCTCTGTGTCAGATCTGAGTGACAGGTGAGCTGAGAGTGCTCTGCAATGAGGGCAATGTGCACGGTTCCTGTGTGCCCTGCCCTGCCACAGTACCTGCAAGTGTAGCTCTGTATCCTGGGAGGGAGCTGACCACGAGAGCCCCATGGGCTGCAGGGGACCTGCCCAGGGAACCCCATATCCTGGGATGGGCCTGACCATGAGAGCCCCATGGGCTGGTGTGGAGGTGGGGTACCTGCCCAGGTGAGCTCCATATCCTGAGATTGGCCTGACCACGAGAGCCCCATGGGCTGCCAGGGGCCTGGTAAAGATGTCAGGATCGTCAGTGAAGCCACCGAGTATATACCTCCAGTAGTTCCTAATTCCTACACCCTGCTGGTCATTCTACCAACCACCAGGAGACGGTATTCTGTATTAGTCTTCAATGATGCCTTCTTTTGTATGCCATTAGTCCCAGAGTCACAAGAAATTTTGGCTTGTAAGTGGCAGGACTCAACATACAACTAAAACAATACATCCAGGCCGTCTTGCCCCAAGTGTTCAAAAATTCCCACACCATCTTTGGGGAAAGCTTAGCTAAAGACGTAAAAGTTCTACCTCTGGAAAAGGAAACACTCCTTCAATATGCTGACGACATTCTGATCACCAGCCCTACTAAGGAGGCCTCTGAACTACCAAGCCAATAAAGGATAGAAGTTGTCCAAGAAAAAGCTCAAATATCACAGACTACGGTGACCTGCCTGGGCTTCATTCTCACAGAAGGTCGGAGAAGCTCATCCCAGGAAAGGGAAGAAACAATTTACAGCCTTACCCCTTTCTAAAACTAGAAGACAGCTTAGGGGTTCCTGGGGAGGCCAGAGTTTGCTGCTTCTGGATCCCTAACTACAGTCTACTAGCTGGGCCTCTATATGAAACACTGAAAGGAAAAGATGATGATCCTTTTGAATAGAATCCAGAAGTGGCCTTTCAAGAATGGAAAGAGCAGTCAATTCAGACCCTTGCCCTGGAACTCCCTAATTTAGCTAAACCCTTTGACCTTTACATTCCTGGTGAAAGGTGAATTGCCATTGGAGTATTAGTGCAAAACCTGGGACCACTTGAAATGGAACAATGCAAGAATGCCATCCAGGTAGGATAAACTATAGTCACCAAGGGGCTTGGCCCACTGCAACATCTGGCCAACATACTGGCGGTATCTAAAAACCTGGAAATCAGCAGCTCAAAAGGCCACCTCCCTCCTAAGGGAAAAGGACCCCACGTGGTGTTCCTAACCCCCAACCATGCCCTGAGGTTGCAGGGTTTGCTCCGTGGGCACACTGACCTCCAGTGAGGAAGCCCTCCTACTCCAACATCCAGAGAGATATCCGGGGGCAACGGGGCACCATGACGACACATGTGACCATCACTTGACCTGGAGTTTCTCTCATAAAACAACAAGAGTGTGTCACAAAAGAGTAGACTACTGCTTGCAGGACTTACTGCACCCAGAGGGGAGGTAATAATCTTGGCAGGGGAACCGTATATCACGCTGTCACCATAGAAAAGCCTACAGACACCGTGATGATGGTGACCAGTAAGACCGGCTGGACTCCTGTTTACTTCAAAAGGCTGTTGACTCAGTGGCCATCATGGTCCTTCATCACAACTGACCCTGGACTGTCCGGGAGTTGAGCAGGCAGGGTCCTGACACCTGGTGCTGTTTTTACGTTAATTCAGAGGCCTAATTGAAGAAAGTGCAGACTACTAGTCAGAGCATCTAGGCTGGCAGAAACGGTCAGCCTAAAGTGTCTGAACAAATGTGTGGCGGGGTGAAAGTGGACCTCACAGCGTCACTGCACATTTCCTTCCCGGACCCTTAAAGGTCATTAGAATCTATAACACTTCCAATGCTCATGCTCAGGCAGATGAACAGGGAGGCTGGAGGCCTGGGGACAATCAACGTCACCTAGAGGCTGCTGGGGAGAAGTTCTGACCCTCGCCCACGGGTATAAGGGCTCCTAACTCAGCACTCAGCAGTTACAGAAGAAGGGTCTGCACCCTCAGCACTCCAAGAATGAGGAAGAGGACAAAAGGCAGAAGAGGGGTTTGTCCCAGGCAAAGCCCATTAAAAATCCCTGGGAGATAAAAATAGAATCTGGGCAATAAAATAAAGTCTAACTTTTTTATCCTTTGTGCTTTGTCTAATTTCATGTGCTCCTAGGGTCCCGCATACAGAGGTTCCACACCCGGCACTTCAGACCAGATTTCCTAGTACAGAATGGCTGGGTCGACACATCAGGTTCTGGGGCCCAGTGCAGACTCCGCGATATAGAGCCTGAGCTGCAGCCAACAGGGCCCTCGAGAGCTCTGCCCCCTCCCTCCCACTGAATCTGACAGGATCTCTACACAGCAGCCCAGCCCACAGCCCACGGGGTAGCACATGCTCTCACCTCTCCATTCTCTGATCAAAATATAAAGTTTCCTTTGCTTCTGAACCAAACTCAGTCTCGATCTTTTGGCTCCAATGACACTGGGCGTGGGGACACTTGTTGGGGTCCACTCTGGAGGATCAGTAACAGAAATTGAGAACGTTGTAACTTCAATGAACAGATGTGTCAGCCAAACTATAATTAACATAGAACAGTGTATAAGGCTCGGGTAAAATAAGATGTTTCTAACACTTCCATTTGATATTTCCATCACTTTATAATAAGCAAGTTCAGTGAAAAGGTTTGTCTTATTTGTCAGGTCAATATTAGAGAAGCGAAGTGATTTCTTTCCAAGGATGTACATCTAATAATCTTGGTTAAAGCTTCAATCTTGGTTTAAATGCTTTTCCATTGAAAATGATACCTCTCATTCAGCTCCCCCATTTCTGAGAAGTATAAAATCTTATAATTTATTATTACCAAAGTGGAAAGGTGGGAGGAGGGATAAATTAACAGTTTGGGATTAACACATACACACTGCTATGTATAAAATAGATCGTCAACAAGGAACTACTCTATAGCACAGGGAACTACACTCAATATTTTGCAATAACCTATAAGGGGAAATAATCTGAAAAAGAATAGATATTTTTATTGACATCATCTATCAATGACAGTTAAAATGGAACCTAAGGGAAGCCGGTGGTCAGTGCTTCTGACCCTGAAGACTTCAATCATCTAAAGTTTGGACTCTGCCTACTTCCCAAGGCCCTTAATGAACATATGTGTAGCCGTAGCTTAAAAAATTCCCCAGTTTGGGTAGCGGAGAGACACTGATTTTGAAAAAGCCCTGGTGTTCTCCTCACATGAACGGGACACTTCCTACAGCTAAAACATGCCTGTCACACCCAGAGGATGGTATATCGTCTGATCGGGAAGAGTTTGGAAAAGGCATCTCATCTCCTCATCTCCTGGTGCTCGGGTTCACCACTCCGGCGTCTTTACTAACAGTCTCCCCACTTGGAGATGTCAGCACTGTCAACATCCTGTTGCACACAGTTTGGAATTTGTCCAGAGGATGAAGCAGAAGGAGGAGGAACAATGAGAGACAAGTCCTAGGTCTTCGGACAGACATATGTCACTCTAATTTCCAATCAGGAAGACGAATTGACCAAAGGCTAGGGTTGCCCATGGAAACAGAATAGGGCTTGAGGAAATCCCGCTGCTTTGTGGCCAGTTCCCATAAACACAAGTTGAAAAATGGAACTCAGGGACACTAAAATTCACGAAACTGCAGAGTTGAAAATATCTATCACTGAAAAATGTCTTGAGGAAAGTCAGAGAAAAGGACTTGTAAGCAACGGAGAATGGCAGGAAAGGGATTGGATGAGGTAGAAAGGACTCGCCATTAAGCACAAGAAAAGGGGCTGAACATTGCCAACATTGCAGTTGGCCAAAAAGGGTGTATGCATCTTTTTCTGTATATATTCAAGAAAAGGGCATACACTTTTTTAGCCAACCAAACAGGTGGGCACTGGAAATCAATACTACAAAACATATCACTTCGCATCAGTCAGAAGAGCCTTCCTCATAAAGTGTAAACACCAGAAATGCAGGACAGGGCAAGGAGAAAAGGGAGCCCTGTGAGGCTTATAGTGGAAATGTATATTGCCAACGGTCACTCTGGAAAAGTGTATTGTGATTACTAAAGCATCTAAAAAATGAGCTACAGAGCACAGGGCACTTGCACTCATGGACGTATATCTTGGGAAAAAGAAAAATCGAGAGGACACAGGCACCCCAATGTTTACCGCCTCTCTGTTTAATATATCCTCGATTAGGTTATAATTTATATGTCTCTGGAGGGAAAAAATGGACAGAGGTGTGGCACTTATGTAGAGTGGAATATTACTCAGCCTGAAAATCAATGAAACATGGCCAGTTGTAACAACCCCAGAGGAGTTACGTATGATCATTTGAAGTCACATAATTCAAAAAGACAAAGACATACGATATTACTAATACATGGAATGTAAACGTGGCTACAAATGAACTGAATTACAAAAGAGAACGGGGTCTCAAATTTAGAAAACCAACTTATGCTTGCTTAAGGACCAAGGAGAGTTGGGGTGCTGCATAAAACCAGAGATTGAAATTAGCACAGATACCGTTCCATAAGCCAAATATGTAATAGAAAAAACCTACTTCCTGGTCAACGAAATGGACTCAACACCCCATATTCAGTGCCTAGGAATATACAGGATGAGTAAGAGTCTTAATACCTATGGATTTATATGTCTCCATAAGAGAATCAAGCGTGTGTACAGTGACAAAAACGCAGCAGTGAAAATCAGCTAAATCCCATTATCAAAATAAATTTCAAAAACAAAAAAAATGACAGTGAAATAGAGAGCAATTCTTAAATAATTCATTCAGGGCTTGTGATGCAACCTGCATTTACCTCATCTACACCCAGAGCTGAGTGAGACATAAGGTTGGACACTTCGGGCTGACAGCATGGATGAGGTTCGATGAGCAAATGCAGACCGTTTGTAGTCATACTGCATAGTACCCATTCCATGGGTCCCAACTCTCCAGGTTTAAGGGATTCTTCCTTCAGCTAAAACATGCATGGGAAACCCACAGTATGGTGCACCGTGTGACCGGAAAACGTTTTCAAATGAATCTCAGTTTTCGTCCCCTTTTACACGGGTTCACCATTCCAGACCCTTTACTAACACTCTCCCCACTTGGAGAGTCAGTGCCTTTAACCTCCTGTTTGGCACAGTTTGCAATTTCTGCGCAAGATGTACAGGAATAGGGAGAACCAATGAGAGACTAGCTGTAGGTGTCTGCAGGGGCAAATTTAACGCTCATTTCCCACCAGGAAGAGGAATTAACCAAAGGCTCAGCATGCCGTTCCGGAATCAGATTAGGGCCTGAAGCAAACCTCCGGGTTTGTGGCCAGCTCACAAGAAAGCGAGTTGAAGAAAGGAGCTCAGGGACACTATAATTCACAAAACTGCAGAGTTATAATTGACAGCTATCGTCCAAAAATATATTGAAGTTAGGCTGCGAAGATACTTGAAAGCGGGGCAGAATTGCAGGAAAACGATTTCAGGGGGTAGACTGGAATTGCATTTAAAGCATAGGAAAAGAGGCAGAACGTCGACAATGATGCTCTTGGGCAAAAAGAGCGTATGCGTTTTTTCCTGAATATATTCAGGAAAAAACGCATACGCCCTTTTTGGCCAACCAAGCAAGCATGTTAAAGTAATCTGCACTACAATGAAGTCTCATCTCCCCCATGGTCAAAAGGGCCATCTGAAAAAAGTGTAAAATCCAGAAAGGCAGCACAGGCCATGGAGAACAGGAAGCCTTCTTATGCTGATGGGCGGGATGTAAATTGCCAACAGCCACTCTGGAGAAGTGTATGGTGTTTCCTCAAACACCTAAAAAAAAAAGCAACGGCGCCTACGGCACTTCCACTTATGGTCCTATAGTTTAGGGAAATTAAAATAAAAAAGACGCAGCCACCCCAAATTTTCGAATGGCTCTGTTTACAATATACTCATCTATGGTACAAGTTAAATATCCCAGAAAGCGGAAAATGGATAAAGAAGTTGTGCTACGAACGTACAATGGAATATCACACAGCAATGAAATCTATGTCTTCAGGCCCGTCGCGGCATAACGAGTGGATTCAGGTATGAAGAGTCTAAGTGAAATTAGTCACACAGAGAAAGAAACATCATAAGATACCACTAATACACGGAATGTAAACTTGGCTACACATGAACTGAATTACAAAACAGAACAGGGTCTCAAATTTAGCAAACCAACCAATGCTTGCTTAAGGCGAAAGGTGAGTTGGGGTGCTACATAAAACCAGAGATTGAAATTAGCACAGATACCGTTCCATAAGTCAAATATGCAATAGTCAAGACCTACTCCTTGCTCAATAAAATGGACTCAACACCCCAAATTCAACGCCTAGGAATATACCTGACTAGTAAGAATCTTAAAACCCATGGATTTATATGTCTCCATAAGACAATCAAGCGTGTGTACAGCGGTATAAACACAGCAGTGAAAATCCGATAAATCCCATTATCAAAATGAATTATAAAAACAAAACACAATGACAGTGAAATAGAAAGCAATTCTTAAATAATTCATTCAGGACTTGTGATGCAACCTGGATTTACCATATCTACACACAGAGCTGGGTGAGACATAAGGCTGGACACTTTGAGCTGATAGCATTGGTTAGGTTCGGTGAGCAAATGCAGACCCTTTGAAGTCATACTGCATGATACCCATTCCATGGGTCCCAACTCTCCAGGTTTAAGGGATTCTTCCTTTAGCTAAAACATGCATGGGAAACCCAGAGTATGGTCCCTGTGACTGCGCAACATTTTTAAATGCATGTAAGTTTTCGTCCCCTGATACTCGGGTTGACCATTCCGGACGGTATAATAACACTCTCCCCGCTTGGAGAGTCAGTGCCTTTAACCTCCTGTTTGACACAGTATGCAATTTCTGCGCAAGATGAAAAGTAATAGGGAGAAACAATGAGAGACTAGCTGTAGGTGTCTGCACGGGCAAATTTATGCTCATTTCCCTCCAGGAAGTGGAATTAACCAAAGGCTCAGCATGCCGGGCCGGAACCAGATTAGGGCCTGAAGCAATCCTGCGGTTTTGCGGCCAGCTCACAAGGAAACGAGTTGAAGAAAGGAGCTCAGGGGCACTGTCATTCACAAACCTGCAGAGTTATAAATGCCAACTATCGTCCAGAAATACATTGAAGAAGGCTGCGAAGAGGACTTGACAGCGGGGCAGAATTGCTGGAAAACGATTTCAGGGGGTAGACTGGAATTGCATTTAAAGCATAGAAAAGAGTCATAACGTCGACAATGATGCACTTGGCCAAAAAGGGCGTATGCGTTTTTAACTGAATATATTCAGGAAATAACGCATACGCACTTTTTGGCCAACCAAGCAAGCGTGTAAAGGAAATCTGCACTACAATGAAGTCTCACTGCCCCCCGGTCAAAAGGGCCTTCTGAAAAAAGTGTAAAATCCAGAAAGGCAGGACAGGCCATGGAGAACAGGGAGACTTGTTATGCTGATGGACGGGATATAAATTGCCAACATCCACTCTGGAGAAGTGTATGGTGTTTCCTGAAACACCTAAAAAGCAAAGCAACGGAGCCTACGGCACTTCCACTTATGGTCCTATAGCTTACGGAATTAAAATCAAAAACACACAGCCACCCCAAAGTTTCGGACGGCTCTGTTTACAAGAACACCGTCTGCGGAACAAGTTAAATATCCCAGAACGTTAAAAATGGATAAAGAAGTTGTGGTATGTACGTACAATGTAATATCACTCAGCAATGAAATCTATGTCATCAGGCCCGTCGCGGCATAATGAGTGGATTCAGGTACGATGATTCTAAGTGAAATAAGTCACACAGAAAATGAAACATCATAAGATATCACTAATACACGGAATGTAAACTTGGCTACACATGAACTGAATTACAAAACAGAACAGGGTCTCAAATTTAGAAAACCAACTTATGCTTGCTTAAGGGGAAAGGTGAGTTGGGGTGGTGCATCAAACCAGAGATAGAAATTAGCACAGATACCTTTCCATAAGCCAAATATGTCATAGTCAAAACCTACACCTTGCTCAACGAAATGGACTAAACACCCCATATTCAACGCCTAGGAATACACCTGACTAGTAAGAATCTTCAAACCCATGGATTTATATGTCTGCATAAGAGAATCAAGCGTGTGTACAACTGCATGAATGCAGCAGAGAAAATCCGATAAATCCCATTATCAAAATGAATTACAAAAACAAAACACAATGACACTGAAATAGAGAGCAATTCTTAAATAATTCATTCAGGGCTTGTAATGCACCCTGGATTTACCACATCTACACCCAGAGCTGAGTGAGACATAAGGTTGGACACTTCGTGCTGATAGCATTGGTGAGGTTTGATGAGCAAACGCAGACCCTTTGAAGTCATACTGCATGGTACCCATTCCATGGGTCCCAACTTTCCAGGTTTACAGGATTCTTCCTTCACCTAAATCATGCACCTGAATCCCAGAGTATGGTCCACCATGTGACTGGGAAGCGATTTTAAATGCCTCTCAGGTTTCGTCCCTTGGTACTCAGGTTCACCATTCCAGACGCTTTACTAACTCTCTCCCCACTTGGAGAGTCAGTGCCTTTAACCTCCTGTTGGGCACAGTTTGCAATATCTGCGCAAGATGAACAGGAATAGGGAGAACCAATGTGAGACTAGCTGTAGTTGTCTGCACGGGCAAATTTAACGCTCATTTCCCACCAGAAAAAGGAATTTTCCAAACGCTCAGCATGCTGTGCGGAAACCAGATTAGGGCCTGAAGCAATCCTGCGGTTTTGCGGCCAGCTCACAAGAAAGCTAGTTGAAGAAAGGAGCTCAGGGACACTGTAATTAACAAACCTGCAGAGTTATAAATGGCAGGTATCAAACAAAAATATATTGAAGTAAGGCTGCGAAGAGGACTTGAAAGTGGGGCAGAATTCCAGTAATATGATTTCAGGAGGTAGACGGGAAGTGCTCTGAAAGCATAGGAGAAGAGGCAGATTCTCGACAATGATGCACTTGGTCAAAAAGTGCATATGAGTTTTTTCAGGGCCCTCATTAAAGAGGGTAGGGGGCTCCCAGCATGCTTTCGTGGCCAACAGAGGGCCCACATCGCCAAGGCGATGTGAGCCAGCCAGGCAGGAGTGACCTCACATCAGAGGGCCCACCTCACAGAAGGGTAAGGAACCCAGCCAGGATCAGACTCTCACCAGAGTGCCCACATCAGCAAGGGGCTGTGAACCAGACAGGAGTGTCATCACACCCATGGGGCCACATCATCAAAGGTTGAGGTACCCAGGAAATGTGGCCTCAAACCAGAGGACCCACATCACCATGGGTCTCAGAGCGAGGCAGGCAGGATTAACCTCACAACACATGGCCCATTGTATAAAAAAGGTGAGGAATCCAGCAGTTGGAACATCCCAGCAGGCGTCCCAGAGCACCAGGGCTATGGGATCCAGGCAGTGATGAACTCACAACAGAGGTCCCTCATCATGAAACTGTGAGCAAACCAGCCATTGTGACCTCAGAGCACAAGGCCCACATCCCCATGGGGAAGGGAACCAAGCAGGAGTGTCATCACACCAGTGGGCACACATCAGAAAATGTGGGGAGCCCAGCAGTTAGGGCCTGACGCCAGAGGGCTCTCATCACCGAGGAGAGGAGGCTCACAGCAGGCTCCAACTGCTACCAGAGGGCCGCCATCGCCAATGCGGGATGTGCCAGCCAGGCAGGAGTGACCTCAGAGCAGAGGGCCCACCACACAAAAGTGTGAGGAACCCAAAGAGGATCAGACTCTCACCACAGGGCCCACATCACCAAGGGAATGGGAACCAGGCTGGAGTGTCCTCACACCAGTGGGGCCTCATCACCGAAATGTGAGTGACCCAGCACACGTGGCTTCAAACCAGAGGACACATATCACCAAGGGGCTGGGAGTGAGGCAGGCAGGAGGAGCCTCAAAACATAGGGACCATAGAATAAAAATGGTGAGGTATCCCGCAGTTGGAACCTCCTAGCAGGCGGCCAGGAGCAGCGAGGCTATGGGATCCAGACCTGACTGAACTCAAAACAGAGTGCCCTCATCATGAAACTGTGAGCAACCCAGCCGTTGGGACCTCAGAGCAGAAGGCCCACATTCCCATGTGGCTGGGAACATGGCATAAGTGTACTCGCACCACAGGGCACACATCAGAGAATTTTGGAAGCCCAGAAGTTAGGGCCTGACGCCAGAGGGCCCTCATTACCAAGGGGAGGAGACTCCAAGCAGGCACCAACTCCCAACTGAGGGCCCATGTCGCCCAGGTGACGTGTGACAGCAAGGCAGGAGTGACCTCACAGCAGAGGGCCTACCTCACAGAAGGGTGAGGAACCCAGCCAGGATAAGACTCTCACCAGAAGGCCCACATCACCAATGGGATCAGAAACAGGCAGGACTGTCTTCACACCAGTGTGGCCACATCATAGAAAGGTGAGGAACCCAGCACATGTGGCCTAAACCCGAGGACCCACATCTCCAAGGGGCTCAGAGTGAGGCAGGCAGGAGGAGCCTCACAACACAGGGACCATAGGATAAAAAAGCTGAGGAAACTTGCAGTGTGAACCTCCCAGCAGGCGGCCCAGAGCACCAAGTCTATGCGATCCAGGCTGCAGTGAACTCACAGCAGAGGGCCCACATCATGAAACTGTGAGCAACCCAGACATTGGGACCTCAGAGCAGAAGGCCCACATCCCCATGGGGATGGGAACCTCGCAGGAGTGCCCTCGCACCACTTAGCACGTATCAGAAAATGTGGGTACCCAGCAGTTAGGGCCTGACGCAAGAGGGCCCTCATCACCGAGGGGAGGAAGCTCCCAGCAGGCTACAACTGCCACAAGAGGGCCGATGTTGCCCAGGCGGGGTATGCCAACCAGGCAGGAGTGACCTCACAGCAGAGGACCCACCTCACAGAAGGGTGAGGAACCCAAACAGGATCAGACTCTCACCAGAGGGCCCACATCATCAAGGGGATAGGAACCAGGCAGGAGTGTCCTCACACCATTGGGGCCACATCATCAAAAGGTGAGGGACCCAGCACACGTGGCCTCAAACCAGAGGACACACATCACCAAGGGGCTGGGAGTGAGGCAGGCAGGAGGAGTCTCAAAAAAGAGGGCCCATAGAAGAAAAAAGGTGAGGAATCCCGCAGTTGTAACGTCCCAGCAGGTGGCCAGGAGCAGCATGGCTATGGGATCCAGGCCGGAGTGAACTCACACCAGAGGGCCCTCATCATGAAACTGAGCAACCCACCGTTGGGACCTCAGAGCAGAAGGCCCACATTCCCATGGGGTTGTGAACTTGGCAGGAATGTACTCGCACCACAGGGCGCACATCAGAAAATTTTGGGAGCCCAGGAGTTAGGGCCTGATGCCAGAGGGCCCTCATTACCAAGGGGAGGAGACTCCCAGCAGGCACCAACTCCCACCAGATGGCCAACGTCACCAAGGCGGGGTGTGCCAGCTAGGCAGGACTGACCTCAGAGAAGAGGGCCTACCTCACAGAAGTGTGAGTAACACAACCAGGATCAGACTCTCACCGGAGGGCCCACATCACCAAGGAGATGGGAACCAAGCAGGAGTGTCCTCACACCAGTGGGGCCACATCAGCCAAAGGTGAGGAACCCAGCACATGTGGCCTCAAACCAGAGGACACACATCACCAAGGGGCTGGGAGTGAGGCAGGTGTCTGGAGGGGCACATTTAACTCTAATTTCCCACCAGGAAGAGGAATTAACCAAAGGCTCAGAGTGCCGTGCCGGACCCTGATTATGGCCTGAAGCAAACCTGCGGTTCTGTGGCCAGCTTTCAAGGAAACGAGTTAAGAAAGGAAATCACGGGCACTGTAATTCACAAACCTGCAGAGGTATAAATGACAGCTATTGGCAAAAATATATTGAAGTAAGTCTGCAAAGAGGACTTGAAAACGAGGCAGAATTGCAGGAATCATATTTCAGGAGGTAGATTGGAATTGCATTTAAAGCATGTGAAATGCGGCAGATCTTCGACAATGATGCACTTGGACAAAAGTGCATATACATTTTTTCCTGAATATATTCAGGAAAAAACGCATATGCCCTTTTTGGCCAACCAAGCACTCGAGCAATGGAAATCCGCACTACAATGAAGTCTTATTTCCCATTCGTCAAAAGGGCCATCTGAAAAAAGTGTAAAAACCAGAAACACAGGACAGGCCATGGAATAAAGGGAGCCTTGTTATGCTGATGGGTGGGATGTAAATTGCCAACAGACACTCTGGAGATGTTTATGGTGTATCCTGGAACATCTGACAAACAAAGCTACAGACCCTAGGGCACTTCCACTTTTGGCCCTATAGCTTTGGAAAATTAAAATCAAGAAGACACAGCCAACACAAAATTTAGGGCTGCTGTGTATACAAGAACCTCGAGTCCAGTACAAATTAAATATCCCAGAAAGAAAAAAATGGATAAAGGAGTTGTGCTACTTACGTACAACGGAATATCACTCAGCAATGAAATCAATGTCATCAGGACTGTAGCAGCAAATTGAGTGGATTTAAGTATGATGATTCTAAGAGAAATATGTCACACAGAGTAAGATAATTATCATAAGATATCACTAATAGAGAGAGTGTAAACTTGGCTACACATAAACTGAATTACAAAACCGAACAGAGTCTCACATTTAGATAAAAACTTATGCTTGCTTAACGGGAAAGTTGAGTTGGGGTGCTGTATAAAACCAGAGATTGAAATGAGCACACATACCGTTCCATAAGTCAAATATGTAATAGACAAGACCTACTCTTTGCTCAATGAAATAGACTCATCCAAGATGTATCACCTCACACCTGTTAGAATGGGCATCATCAGAAAATCTACAAACAACAAATGCTGGAAAGGGTGTGGAGATAAGGAACCCTCTTCCACTATTGTTGGGAATGTAAATTGATACAGTCACTGTGGAGAACATTATGGAGTTTCTTATAAAACTAAGAATAGAATTACCATATGATACAGCAATCCCACTACTGGGCATATACCCAGACAAAACCATAAATCAAAAAGAGACATTCACTGCAATGTTCATTGCATCACTATTTACAATATCCAGGTAATGGAAGCAACCTAAATGCCCACAGACAGACGAATGCATAAAGATGAGGTACATATATAAAATGGAATATTACTAAGCCATAAAAAGGAATGAAATTGGGTCATTTGTAGAGACGTTGATGGATCTAGAGACTGTCATACAGAGTGAAGTAAGTCAGAAATGGAAAAACAAATCTTGTATATTAATGCATATATGTGGAACCTAGAAAAATTGTACAGATGAACCGTTTTGCAAGGCAGAAATAGAGCAACAGATGTAGACAACAAACGTATGGACACCAAGGGGGGAAAGCTGTTAGGGGGTGGTAGTGGGAGGAGTTGAGAGATTGGGATTGGCATGTATACATTTATATGTATAAAAGAGATAACCAACAAGAACCTGCTGTATAAAAAATTAAAAAAAAATTCAAAATTAAAAAAAGTAAAACAGAAAAAATATTCTTCCCTTCACATACATGTATTTATATGAATAAATTATTTCCATGCTTATATCTGTAAATACAAAAAAGAGGAATAAAATCTACCTTGAACCAAAAATGAAAAAAAGGAAAAAAATACAGAACCCACAAGTTACACAGAGGAAAACCGTATCAGGGCACTTGCTCCAGTTGTAAACAATTCTGAAGTTGGTCAGTGGTGGGGAATCATCTCCCATTCAGCCAGCAGGCCACACGCAACAAGCATCCTCATTGCAAAGTTGGGGGACCGTGCCGAGGCATCTGTGAGTAAACGTGGGCCGAGCCCCAGGCCAGCTGCTGCAGAAATGTTCCCACCTTTCACAGGTAAAACACCTGAATATGTACAAGGATTTGAAAGCCTAGAGGAAGGGCCATGGAGCCACATGAGCGACAGCATGCCAGCCGACTTGGTGCCTGCAGGCCAGCCAGGATGGTCCTGGCCCTGGGTACTCTTCTGGAAGCTTTCCATTTCCCTGCCTGAGATACCCCTGCTGTCCCGGCCCCCACTGATTTCTTCCTTCCTCACCTCTGCCCAGGGAGAAATTCCAGCAGCAGGTATGGGTGACACATCCTCTTCTTTAGCAGGTGGCATCTTGGCAACTGCTGCAGAAAGTCCAGCAGAGCCCCACTCACACTGGGCCACCCACAAAGCCGTGGCCTCTCACTCCCTCCCACCAGCCCAGCCCCGAGACTGCTGACTGGGCAGAGAAAATGGCGTCAGGCACAGCTGCAGGGGCTCTTGCTGCCTGGAGCGGTGTTTATATTGATCTCAACCCAGGCACACCTGGGGAGGACTGGCCGGCACGGTCAGGCTTCCCAGGCCAGCCAATAATCACCCCTCAGGGGCTCACAGTTGCAGAAACTGGAACTTGCTGAATCGGCCAGGTCCAAGGAACAGGTGTGGGCTCCTGAGAGTCAGGATAGACAAGGGACTGCAGCTCTGGCTTGTTTTCTAATTATATTATCTGGCCCATGAGTGGGAGACAACTTCAAGAAAACCCTCTCCTAATGAGAGGAACCCAGGAGTCAGGGAGAGGAGGGGTGGGTGGTGGGTGGAGACAGAGGCCTGGTTCCCCGGGTGCACTGGAAGTCTCTGGAAGACCAGGTGGAGGGAGGCCACACAGAGTGATGCCCAGGGTCACAGACCTGTCAGAGCTGCTGTTTGTTAGTTCAAGTCCTGCTCTGAGGTGCTCTGTGTCAGATCTGAGTGACAGGTGAGCTGGGAGTGCTCTGCAATGAGGGCGATGTGCACGGTTCCTGTGTGCCCAGCCCTACCACGGTAACTGCAAGGGTAGCTCTGTATCCTGAGAGGGGCCTGACCACGAGAGCCCCGTGGTCTGGAGTGGGGGGTAGGGTCCCTGCTCAGGTGATCTCCATATCCTGGGATTGGCCTGATATCGAGAGCCCCATGGGCTGCTGGAATCCTGGTAAAAGATGTCAGGACAGTCAGTGAAGCCACCGAGGATAGACCTCCAGTAGTTCCTAAATCCTACACCCTGCTGGTCATTCTACCAACCACCAGGACATGGTATTCTGTATTAGTCTTCAATGATGCCTTCTTTTGTATTCCATTAGTGTCAGAGTCACAAGAAATTTTGGCTTGTGAGTGGCAGGTCTCAACATACAACTAAAACAATACTTCTGGGCCGTCTTGCCCCAAGGGTTCAAAAATTCCCACACCATCTTTGGGGAAAGCTCAGCTAAAGACCTAAAAGTCCTACCACTGGAAAAAGAAACACTCCTTCAATATGCAGACGACATTCTGAACACCAGCCCTACTAAGGAGACCTCTGAACTACCAAGCCAATAAAGGATACAAGTTGTCCAAGAAAAAGCTCAAATATCACAGACTACGGTGACCTGCCTGGGTTTCATTCTCACAGAAGGTCGGAGAAGCCCATCCCAGGAAAGGGAAGAAACAATTTACAGCCTTACCCATATCTAAAACTAGAAGACAGCTTAGGGGTTCCTGGGGAGGCCACGGTTTGCTGCTTCTGGATCCCTAACTACAGTCTACTAGCTGGGCCTCTATATGAAACACTGAAAGGAAAAGATGATGATCCTTTTGAATAGAATCCAGAAGTGGCCTTTCAAGAATGGAAAGAGCAGTCAATTCAGACCCTTGCCCTGGAACTCCCTAATTTAGCTAAACCCTTTGACCTTTACATTCCTGGTGAACGGTGAATCGCCATTGGAGTATTAGTGCAAAAACTGGGACCACTTGAAATGGAACAATGCAAGAATGCCATCCAGGTAGGATAAACTACGGTCACCAAGGGGCTTGGCCCACTGCCACATCTGGCCAAGATACTGGCGGTATCTAAAATCCTGGAAATCAGCAGCCCAAAAGGCCACCTCCCTCCTAAGGGAAAAGGACCCCAAGTGGTGTTCCTAACACCCAATGATGCCCTGAAGTTGCAGGGTTTGCTCTGTGGGCACACTGACCTCGAGTGAGGAGGCCTTCCAACTCCAAACTCCAGAGAGATAACCGGGGGCAACGGGGCACCATGACGACTCAAGTGACCATCACTTGACCTGGAGTTTCTCTCATAAAACAACAAGAGTGTGTCCCAAAAGAGCAGACTACTGCTTGCAGGACTTACTGCCCCCAGAGCGGACCTAATAATCCTGGCGGGGGAACCGTATATCACGCTGTCACCATAGAAAAGCCTACAGACACTGTGATAATGTTGGCCAATAAGACCGGCTGGACTCCTGTTTACTTCAAAAGGCTGTTGACTCAGTGGCCATCATGGTCCTTCATCACCACTGACCCTGGACTGTCTGGGAGTTGAGCAGTCAGGGTGCTGACACCTGGTGCTGTTTTTACGTTAATTCAGGGGCCTAACTGAAGAAAGCACAGACTACTGGTCAGAGCATCTAGGCTGGCAGAAACGGTCAGCCTAAGGTGGCTGAACAAATATGCGGCGGGGTGAAACTGGACCTCACAGCGTCACTGCACATCTCCTTCCTGGACCCTTAAAGGTCATTAGAATCTATAACACTACCAATACTTGTGCTCAGGCGGACGAGCAGGGAGGCAGGAGGCCTGCGGACAATCAACGTCACCTGGAGGCTGCTGGGGAGAAGTTCAGACCCTCTCCCACGGGTATGAGGGCTCCTAACTCAGCACTCAGCAGTTACAGATGAAGGGTCTGCACCCTCAGCACTCTAAGAATGAGGAAGGGGACAAAATGCAGAAGAGGGGTTTGTCCCAGGCAAAGCCCCTTAAAAATCCCTGGGAGATAAAAATAGAATCTGGGCAATAAAATAAAGTCTAACCTTTTTTATCCTTTGTGCTTTGTCTAATTTCACGTGCTCCTAGGGTCCCGCATACAGAGGTTCAACAGCCGGCACTTCAGACCAGATTTCCTAGTGCAGAATGGCTGGGTCGACACTTCAGCTCCTGGAGCACAGTGCAGACTCCGCGATATAGAGCCTGAGCTGCAGCCAACCGGGCCCTCGAGAGCTCCGCCCCCTCCCTCCCACTGACTCTGACAGGATCTCTACACAGCAGCCCAGCCCACAGCCCACGGGGTAGCACATGCTCTCACCTCTGCATTCTCTGATCAAAATATAAAGTTTCCTTTGCTTCTGAACCAAACTCAGTCTCGATCTGTTGGCTCCAATGACACTGGGCAGGGGGACACTTGTTGGGGTCCACTCTGGAGGATCAGTAACAGAAATTGAGAACATTGTAACTTCAATGAACAGATGTGTGAGCCAAACTGTAATTAACATAGAACAGTGTATAAGGCTCGGGTAAAATAAGATGTTTCTAACACTTCCATTTGATATTTCCATCACTTTATTATAAGCAAGTTCAGTGAAAGGTTTGTCTTATTTGTCAGGTCAATACTAGAGAAACGAAGTGATTTCTTTCCAAGGATGTACATCTAATAATCTTGGTTAAAGCTTCAATCTTGTTTTAAATGCTTTTCCATTGAAAATGATACCTCTCTTTCAGCTCCCCCATTTCTGAGAAGTATAAAATCTTATAATTTATTATTACCAAAGGGGAAAGGTGGGAGGAGGGATAAATTAACAGTTTGGGATTAACACATACACACTGCTATGTATAAAATCGATCATTAACAAGGAAATCCTGTACAGCACAGGGAACTACACTCAATATTTTGCAATAACCTATAAGGGGAAATAATCTGAAAAAAGAATAGATATTTTTATTGACATCATCTATTAATGACAGTTAAAATGGAACCTAAGGGAAGCCGGTGGTGAGTGCTTCTGACCCTGAAGACTTCAATCATCTAAAGTTTGGACTCTGCCTACTTCCCAAGGCCCTTAATGAACCTATGTGTAGCCGTAGCTTAAACAATTCCCCAGTTTGGGTTGTGGAGAGACACTGATTTTGAAAAAGCCCTGGTGTTCTCCTCACATGAATGGGACACTTCCTACAGCTAAAATATGCCTGTCACACCCAGAAGATGGTATACCGTCTGATCGGGAAGAGTTTGGAAAAGGCATCTCATCTCCTCATCTCCTGGTGCTCGGGTTCACCCCTCCAGCGTCTTTACGAACAGTCTCCCCACTTGGAGATGTCAGCACTGTCAACATCCTGTTGCATACAGTTTGGAATTTGTCCAGAGGATGAAGCAGAAGGAGGAGGAACAATGAGAGACAAGTCCTAGGTGTTCGGACAGGCACATGTCACTCTAATTTCCAATCAGGAAGACGAATTGACTAAAAGCTAGGGTTGCCCATGGAAACAGAATAGGGCTTGAGGAAATCCCGCTGCTTTGTGGCCAGTTCCCATAAACACAAGTGGAAAAATGGAACTCAGGGCCGCTAAAATTCACGAAACTGCAGAGTTGAAAATATCTCTCACTGAAAAATGTCTTGAGGAAAGTCAGAGAAAAGGACTTGTAAGCAACGGAGAATGGCAGGAAAGGGATTGGAAGAGGTAGAAAGGACTCGCCATTAAGCACAAGAAAAGGGGCTGAACATTGCCAACATTGCAGTTGGCCAAAAAGGGTGTATGCGTCATTTTCTGTATATATTCAAGAAAAGGGCATACACTTTTTTAGCCAACCAAACAGGTGGGCACTGGAAATCAGTACTACAAAACATATCACTTCGCATCAGTCAGAAGAGCCTTCCTCATAAAGTGTAAACACCAGAAATGCAGGACAGGGCAAGGAGAAAAGGGAGCCCTGTGAGGCTTATAGTGGAAATGTATATTGCCAATGGTCACTCTTGAGAAGTGTATTGTGTTTACTAAAGCATCTAAAAAATGAGCTACAGAGCACAGGGCACTTGCACTCATGGACGTATATTTGGGAAAGACAAAAATGGAGAGGACACAGGCACCCCAATGTTTACCGCCTCTCTGTTTAAAAGATCCTCGACTAGGATATAATTTATATGTCTCTGGAGGGAAAAAATGGATAGAGGTGTGGCACTTATGTAGAGTGGAATATTACTCAGCCTGAAAATCAGTGAAATATAGCCAGTTGTAACAACCCCAGAGTAGTTACATATGATCATTCAAAGTCACATAATTCAAAAAGAAAAAGACAAACAATATTACTAATACATGGAATGTAAACGTGGCTACAAATGACCTGAATTACAAAACAGAATGGGGTCTCAAATTTAGAAGACCAACTTATGTTTGCTTAAGGAAAAAGGAGAGTTGGGGAGCTGCATAAAACCAGAGATTGAAATTAGCACAGATACCGTTCCATAAGCCAAATATGTAATAGAAAAAACCTACTCCCTGGTCAACAAAATGGGCTCAACACGCCATATTCAACACCTACGAAAACACCTGACTAGTAAGAATCTTCAAACTCATGGATTTATATGTCTCCGGAAGAGAATCAAGCGTGAGTACAGCGGCATGAACGGAGCAGTGAAAATGCGATAAATCCCATTATCAAAATAAATTACAAAAACAAAACACAATAAGAGTGAAATAGAGAGTAATTCTTAAATAATTCATTCAGGGCTTGTGATGCAACCTGGATTTACCACATCTACACCCAGAGCTGAGTGAGACATAAGGTTGGGCACTTCGGGCTGATAGCATTGTTGAGGTTCAATGAGCAAATGCAGACCCTTTGAAGTCATACTGCATGGTACCCATTCCGTGGGTCCCAACTCTCCAGGTTTAAGGGATTCTTTCTTCAGCTAAAACATGCATGGGAAACCCATAGTATGGTGCACCGTGTGACCAGGAAAGGTTTTCAAATGCATCTCAGTTTTCGTCCCCTTTTACTCGGGTTCACCATTCCAGAACCTTTACTAACACTCTCCCCACTTGGAGAGTCAGTGCCTTTAACCTCCTGTTTGGCACAGTTTGCAATTTCTGCGCAAGATGAACAGGAATAGGGAGAACCAATGAGAGACTAGCTCTAGGTGTCTGCACGGGCAAATTTAACGCTCATTTCCCACCAGGAAGAGGAATTAACCAAAGGATCAGCATGCCGTGCCGGAACCAGATTAGGGCCTGAAGCAATTCTGCGGGTTTGCGCCCAGCTCACAAGTTGCGAGTTGAAGAATGGAGCTCAGGGGCACTGTAACTCACAAACATGCAGAGTTATAAATGACAGCTATCGTCCAAAAATATATTGAAGGAAGGCTGCGAATACGACTTGCAAGCAGGGCAGAATTGCAGGAAATCGATTTCAGGGGGTACACGGGAATTGCATTTAAAGCATAGGAAAAGAGGCAGAACGTCGACAATGATGCTCTTGGCCAAAAAGGGTGTATGCGTTTTTTCCTGAATTTATTCAGGAAAAAAAGCATATGCGCTTTTTGGCCAACCAAGCAAGCATGTTAAAGAAATCTGCACTACAATGAAGTCTCACTGCCCCAGGTCAAAAGGGACATCTGAAACAAGTGTAAAATCCACAAAGACAGGACAGGGCAAGGAGAACAGAGAGCCTTGTTATGATGATGGTCGGGATGTAAATTGCCAACAGCCACTCTGGAGAAGTGTATGGTGTTTCCTGGAACCCCTGAAAAACAAAGCAACGGAGCCTACGGCAGTTCCACTTATGGTCCTATACCTTAGGGAAATTAAAATCAAAAACACACAGCCACCCCAAAGTGTCGGACGGCTCTGTTTACAAGAACCTCTTCTACGGTACAAGTTAAATATCCCAGAATGTGAAAAATGGATAAAGAAGTTGTGGTACGTACGTACAATGGAATATCACTCAGCAATGAAAGCTATGTCATCAGACCCGTCGCGGCATAATGAGTGGATTCAGGTACAATGATTCTAAGGGAAATAAGTCACACAGAAAATGAAACATCATAAGATATCACTAATACATGGAATGCAAACTTTGCTACACATGAACTGAATTATAAAACAGAACAGGGTCTCAAATTTAGAAAACCAACTTATGCTTGCTTAAGGGGAAAGGTGAGTTGGGGTGCTGCATAAAACCAGAGATAGAAATTAGCACAGATACCTTTCCAAAAGCCAAATATGTAATAGCCCAGACCTACCCCTTGCTCAACGAAATGGACTAAACACCCCATATTCAACGCCTAGGAATACACCTGACTAGTAAGAATCTTCAAACCCATGGATTCATATGCCTCCGTAAGAGAATGAAGCGTGTGTACAGCGGCATGAATGCAGTAGAGAAAATCCGATAAATCCCATTGTCAAAATGAATTACAAAAACAAAACCCAAGGACAGTGAAATAGAGAGCAATTCTTAAATAATTCATTCAGGGCTTGTGATGCAACCTGGATTTACCACATATACACCCAGAGCTGAGTGACACATAAGGTTGGACACTTTGGGCTGATAGCATTGTTGAGGTTCGATAAGCAAATGCAGACCCTTTGAAGTCATACTGCATGGTAGCCATTCCATGGGTCCCAACTCTCCAGGTTTAAGGGATACTTCCTTCAGCTAAAACATGCATGGGAAACACACATTATGGTACACCATGTGACGGGGAAACGTTTTCAAATGCATCTCAGTTTTCGTCTCGTTTTACTTAGGTGCACCATTCCAGACCCTTTAATAACACTCTCCCCACTTGGAGAGTCTGTACCTTTAACCTCCTGTTTGGCACAGTTTGCAATTTCTGCGCAAAATGAACAGGAATAGGGAGAACCAATGAGAGACTAGCTGTAGGTGTCTGCACGGGCAAATTTAACGCTCATTTCCAACCAGGAAGAGGAATTAACCAAAGGCTCAGCATGCCGTGCCGGAACCAAATTAGGGCCTGAATCTATCATGCGGGTTTGCGGCCAGCTCACAAGAAAGCGATTTGAAGAAAGGAGCTCAGGGCCACTGTAATTCACAAACCTGCAGAGTTATAAATGACAGCTATCGTCCAAAAATATATTGAAGGAAGGCTGTGAAGAGGACTTGAAAGCGGGGCAGAATTGCAGGAAAACGATTTCAGGGGGTAGACTGGAATTGCATTTAAAGCATAGGAAAATAGGCAGAATGTCGACAATGATGCACTTGGCCAAAAAGGGCGTATGCGTTTTTTACTGAATATATTCAGGAAAAAACGCATACGCCCTTTTTGGCCAACCAAGCAAGCATGTTAAAGAAATCTGCACTACAATGAAGTCTCACTGCCCCCCGGTCAAAAGGGCCATCTGAAAAAAGTGTAAAATCCAGAAATGCAGCACAGGCCATGGAGAACAGGGAGCCTTGTTATGCTGATGGGTGGGATGTAAATTGCCAACAGCCACTGTGGAGAAGTGTATGGTGTTTCCTGAAACACCTAAAAAACAAAGCAACGGAGCCTACGGCACTTCCACTTATGGTCCTATAGCTTAGGGAAATTAAAATCAAAAACACACAGCCACCCCAATGTTTCAGACAGCTCTGTTTACAAGAACCTCGTCTACGGTACAAGTTAGATATCCCAGAAAGCGAAAAATGGATAAAGAAGTTGTGGTACGTACGTACAATGGAATATCACACACCAATGAAGTCTATGTCATCGGGCCCGTCTTGGCATAATGAATGGATTCAGGTACGATGATTCTAAGTGAAATAAGTCACACAGAAAATGAAACATCATAAGATATCACTAATACACCGAATGTAATCTTGGCTACACATGAACTGAATTACAAAACAGAACAGGGTCTCAAATTTAGAAAACCAACTTATGTTTGCTTAAGGGGAAAGGTGAGTTGGGGTGCTGCATAAAACCAGAGATAGAAATTAGCACAGATACCTTTCCATAAGCCAAATATGTAATAGTCAAGACCTACCCCTTGCTCAACGAAATGGACTAAACACCCCATATTCAACGCCTAGGAATACACCTGACTAGTAAGAATCTTCAAACCCATGGATTTATATGTCTCCGTAAGAGAATGAAGCGTGTGTACAGCGGCATGAATGCAGCAGAGAAAATCCGATAAATCCCATTATCAAAATGAATTACACAAACAAAATCCAAGGACAGTGAAATAGAGAGCAATTCTTAAATAATTCATTCAGGGCTTGTGATGCAACCTGGATTTACCACATCTACACCCAGAGCTGAGTGAGACATAAGGTTGGGCACTTCGGGCTGATAGCATTGGTGAGGTTCGATGAGCAAATGCAGACCCTTTGAAGTCATACAGCATGGTACCCATTCCATGGGTCCCAACTCTCCAAGTTTAAGGGATTCTTCCTTCAGCTAAAACATGCATGGGAAACCCACAGTATGGTGCACCGTGTGACTGGCAAACGTTTTCAAATGCATCTCAGTTTTTGTCCCCTTTTACTCGGGTTCACCATTCCAGACCCTTTACGAACACTCTCCCCACTTGGAGAGTCAGTGCCTTTAACCTCCTGTTGGGCACAGTTTGCAATTTCTGTGCAAGATGAAAAGGAATAGGGAGAACGAATGAGAGACTAGCTCTAGGTGTCTGCACGGGCAAATTTAACGCTCATTTCCCACCAGGAAGAGGAATTAACCAAAGGCTCAGCATGCCGTGCCGGAACCAGATTAGGGCCTGAGGCAATCCTGTGGGTTTGCGGCCAGCTCACAAGATAGCGAGTTGAAGAAATGAGCTCAGGGCACTGTAACTCACAAACTTGCAGACTTATAAATGACAGCTATCGTCCAAAAATATATTGAAGGAAGGCTGCGAAGACGACTTGTAAGTGGGGCAGAATCGCAGGAGAACGATTTCAGGGGGTAGACGGGAATTGCATTTAAAGCATAGGAAAAGAGGCAGAACGTCGACAATGATGCTCTTGGCCAAAAAGGGCGTATGCGTTTTCTCCTGAATATATTCAGGAAAAAACGCATACGCCCTTTTTGGCCAACCAAGCAAGCATGTTAAAGAAATCTGCACTACAATGAAGTCTCACTGCCCCCCGGTCAAAAGGGCCATCTGAAAAAAGTGTAAAATCCAGAAAGGCAGCACAGGCCATGGAGAACAGGGAGCCTTGTTATGCTGATGGGCGGGATGTAAATTGCCAACAGCCACCCTGGAGAAGTGTATGGTGTTTCCCGGAACACCGAAAAAACAAAGCTACGGAGCCTACGGCACTTCCACTTATGGTCCTATAGCTTAGGGAAATTAAAATCAAAAACACACAGCCACCCCAAAGTGTCGGACGGCTCTGTTTACAAGAACCTCGTCTACGGTACAAGTTAAATATCCCAGAATGTGAAAAATGGATAAAGAAGTTGTTGTACGTACGTACAATGGAATATCACTCAGCAATGAAATCTATGTCATCAGGCCTGTCGCGGCATAATGAGTGGATTCAGGTACGATGATTCTAAGTGAAATAAGTCACACAGAAAATGAAACATCATAAGATATCACTACTACACGGAATGTAAACTTGGCTACACATGAACTGAATTACAAAACAGAACAGGGTTTCAAATTTAGAAAACCAACTTATGCTTGCTTAAGGGGAAAGGTGAGTTGGGGTGCTGCATAAAACCAGAGATAGAAATTAGCACAGATACCTTTCCATAAGCCAAATATGTAATAGTCAAGACCTACCCCTTGCTCAACGAAATGGACTAAACACCCCATATTCAACGCCTAGGAATACACCTGACTAGTAAGAATCTTCAAACCCATGGATTTATATGTCTCCGTAAGAGAATGAAGCGTGTGTACAGCAGCATGAATGGAGCAGAGAAAATCCGATAAATCCCATTATCAAAATGAATTACACAAACAAAACCCAAGGACAGTGAAATAGAGAGCAATTCTTAAATAATTCATTCAGGGCTTGTGATGCAACCTGGATTTACCACATGTACACCCAGAGCTGAGTGAGACATAAGGTTGGGCACTTCGGGCTGATAGCATTGGTGAGGTTCGATGAGCAAATGCAGACCCTTTGAAGTCATACAGCATGGTACCCATTCCATGGGTCCCAACTCTCCAAGTTTAAGGGATTCTTCCTTCAGCTAAAACATGCATGGGAAACCCACAGTATGGTGCACCGTGTGACTGGCAAACGTTTTCAAATGCATCTCAGTTTTCGTCCCCTTTTACTCGGGTTCACCATTCCAGACCCTTTACGAACACTCTCCCCACTTGGAGAGTCAGTGCCTTTAACCTCCTGTTGGGCACAGTTTGCAATTTCTGCGCAAGATGAAAAGGAATAGGGAGAACAAATGAGAGACTAGCTCTAGGTGTCTGCACGGGCAAATTTAACGCTCATTTCCCACCAGGAAGAGGAATTAACCAAAGGCTCAGCATGCCGTGCCGGAACCAGATTAGGGCCTGAGGCAATCCTGTGGGTTTGCGGCCAGCTCACAAGATATCGAGTTGAAGAAATGAGCTCAGGGGCACTGTAACTCACAAACTTGCAGAGTTATAAATGACAGCTATCGTCCAAAAATATATTGAAGGAAGGCTGCGAAGACGACTTGTAAGTGGGGCAGAATTGCAGGAAAACGATTTCAGGGGGTAGACGGGAATTGCATTTAAAGCATAGGAAAAGAGGCAGAACGTCGACAATGATGCTCTTGGCCAAAAAGGGCGTATGCGTTTTTTCCTGAATATATTCAGGAAAAAACGCATACGCCCTTTTTGGCCAACCAAGCAAGCATGTTAAAGAAATCTGCACTACAATGAAGTATCACTGCCCCCCGGTCAAAAGGGCCATCTGAAAAAAGTGTAAAATCCAGAAAGGCAGCACAGGCCATGGAGAACAGGGAGCCTTGTTATGCTGATGGGCGGGATGTAAATTACCAACAGCCACCCTGGAGAAGTGTATGGTGTTTCCCGGAACACCGAAAAAACAAAGCTACGGAGCCTACGGCACTTCCACTTATGGTCCTATAGCTTAGGGAAATTAAAATCAAAAACACACAGCCACCCCAATGTGTCGGACGGCTCTGTTTACAAGAACCTCGTCTACGGTACAAGTTAAATATCCCAGAATGTGAAAAATGGATAAAGAAGTTGTGGTACGTACGTACAATGGAATATCACTCAGCAATGAAATCTATGTCATCAGGCCTGTCGCGGCATAATGAGTGGATTCAGGTACGATGATTCTAAGTGAAATAAGTCACACAGAAAATGAAACATCATAAGATATCACTACTACACGGAATGTAAACTTGGCTACACATGAACTGAATTACAAAACAGAACAGGGTCTCAAATTTAGAAAACCAACTTATGCTTGCTTAAGGGGAAAGGTGAGTTGGGGTGCTGCATAAAACCAGAGATAGAAATTAGCACAGATACCTTCACATAAGCCAAATATGTAATAGTCAAGGCCTACCCTTTGTGCAATGAAATGGACTAAATACCCCATATTCAACGCCTAGGAATACACCTGACTGGTAAGAATCTTCAAACCCTTGGATTTATATGTCTCCGTTAGGGAATGAAGCGTGTGTACAGCAACATGAATTGAGCAGAGAAAATCCGATAAATCCCATTATCAAAATGAATTACAAAAACCAAACACAAGGACAGTGAAATAGAGAGCAATTCTTAAATAATTCATTCAGGCTTGTGATGCAACCTGGATTTACCACATCTACACCAAGAGCTGAGTGTGACATAAGGTTGGGCACTTCGGGCTGATAGCACTGGTGAGGTTCGATGAGCAAATGCAGACCCTTTGAAGACATACTGCATGGTACCCATTCCATGGGTCCCAAATCTCCAGTTATAAGGGATTCTTCCTTCAGCTCAAAACATGCATGGGAAACCCACAGTATGGTGGACCGTGTGACCGGCAAACGTTTTCAAATGCATCTCAGTTTTCCTCCCCTTTTACACAGGTTCACCATTCCAGACCCTTTACTCACACTCTCCCCACTTGGAGAGTCAGTGCCTTTAACCTCCTGTTGGGCACAGTTTGCAATTTCTGCGCAAGATGAACAGGAATAGGGAGAACCAATGAGAGACTAGCTGTAGGTGTCTGTACGGGCAAATTTAACGCTCATTTCCCACCAGGAAGAGGAATTAACCAAAGGCTCAGCATGCCCTGCTGGAACCAGATAAGGGCCTGAAGCAATCCTGCGGGTTTGCGGCCAGCTCACAAGTTAGCGAGATGAAGAAAGGAGCTCAGGGGCACTGTAACTCACAAACCTGCAGAGTTATAAATGACAGCTATCGTCCAAAAATATATTGAAGTATGTCTGCGAAGAGGACTTAGAATTTGGGCAGAAATTCAGGAAAACGATTTCAGGGGGTAGACTGGAATTGCACTTAAAGCCTAGGAAAAGACGGAGAACAGCGACAATGATGCACTTGGCCAAAAAGGGCGTATGCGTTTTTTCCTGAATATAATCAGGAAAAAACGCATATGCCCTTTTTGGCCAACCAAGCAAGCGTGTAAAGAAATCTGCACTAAAATGAAGTCTCTCTGCCCCCCGGTCAAAAGGGCCATCTGAAAAAAGTGTAAAATCCAGAAAGGCAGGACAGGCCATGGAGAAGAGGGAGCATTGTTATCCTGATGGTCGGCATGTGAATTGCCAACAGCCACTCTGGAGAAGTGTATGGTATTTCCTGAAACACATAAGAAACAAAGCAACACAGCCTATGGCACTTCCACTTATGGTCCTATAGCTTAGGGAAATTAAAATCAAAACCACACAGGCACCCCAAAGTTTGGAACGGCTCTGTTTACGAGAACCTCTTGTACGGTACAAGTTAAATATCCCAGAGGGCGAAACATGGATAAAGAAGTTGTGGTTCTTACGTACAATGGAATATCACTCAGCAATGAAATCTATGTCATCAGGCCCGTAGCGGCATAATGAGTGGATTCAGGTACGATGATTCTACGTGCAATAGGTCACACAGAAAAAGAAACATCATAAGATATCACTAATACACGGAATGTAAACTTGGCTACACATGAAATGAATTACAAAACAGAACAGTGTCTCAAATTTAGAAAACCAACTTATGCTTGCTTTTTGGGAAAGGTGAGTTCGGGTGCTGCATAAAAACAGAGATTGAAATTCGCACTGATACCGTTCCATAAGCCAAATATGTAATAGACAAGACCTACTGCTTGCTCAACGAAATGGGCTCAACACCCCATATTCAACGCCTAGGAATATACCTGCCTAGCAAGAATCTTAAAACCCATGGATTTATATGTGTCCATAAGAGAATCCAGCGTGTGTTCAGTGGCCTAAAGGCAACAGTGAAAATCCGATAAATCACATTATCAAAATAAATTTCAAAAACAAAACACAATGACAGTGAAATAGAGAGCAATTCTTAAATAATTCACTCAGGGCTTCTGATGCAACCTGGATTTACCACATGTACACCCAGTGCTGGGGAGACATAAGGCCGGACACTTCGCCCTGATAGTATTGTTGAGGTTCGGTGAGCAATTGCAGACCCTTTGAAGTCATACTGCATGGTACCCATTCCAAGGGTCCCAACTCTCCAGGTTTAAGGGATTCTTCCTTCCGCTACATCATGTATGGGAAACCCAGAGTATGGTCCACCATGTGATTGGGAAACGTTTTCAAATGCATCTCAGTTTTCGTCCCTTTATACTCGGGTTCACCATTCCAGATGCTTAACTAACACTCTCCCCACTTGGAGAGTCAGTGCCTTTAACCTCCTGTTTGTCACAGTTTGCAATTTCTGCGCAAGATGAACAGGAATAGGGAGAACCAATGAGAGACTAGCTGTAGGTGTCTGCACGGGCAATTTAATGCTCATTTCTCACCAGGAAGTGGAATTAACCAAAGGCTCAGAATGCCGTGCCGGAACCAGATTAGGGCCTGAAGCAATACTGCGGGTGTGCAGGCAGCTCACAAGATAGCGAGTTGAACAAAGGAGCTCAGGGGCACTGTAATTCACAAACCTGCAGAGTTATAAATGACAGCTATCGTCCAAAAATATATTGAAGGAAGGCTGCGAAGAGGATTTGAAAGCGGGGCAGAATTCCAGGAAAACGATTTCAGGAGGTAGACGGGAAATGCACTGAAAGCATAGGAGAAGAGGCAGAACCTCGACAATGATGCACTTGTTCAAAAAGTGCATATGCGTTTTTTCCAAAGCCCTCCTTAAAGAGGGTAGGGGGCTCCCAGCATGCTTCAGTGGCCAACAGAGGGCCCACATCGCCAAGGTGACGTGAGCCAGCCAGGCAGGAGTGACCTCACATCAGAGGGCCCACCTCACAGAAGGGTAAGGGACCCAGCCATTATCAGACTCTCACCAGAGGGCCCACATCAGCAAGGGGCTGGGAACCAGGCAGGAGTGTCTTCACACCCGTGGGGCCACATCATCGCAAGTTGAGGTACCCAGCACATGTGGCCTCAAACCAGAGGACCCACATCTCCATGGGTCTCGGAGCGAGGCAGGCAGGATGAACCTCAAAACACGTGGCCCATTGTATAAAAAAGGTGAGGAATCCAGCAGTTGGAACATCCCAGCAGGCGGCCCAGAGCACCGAGGCTATGGGATCCAGGCAATGATGAACTCACAACAGAGGGCCCTCATCATGAAACTGTGAGCAACCTAGCCATTGTGACCTCAGAGCACAAGGCCCACATCCCCATGGGGAAGCGAACCAAGCAGGAGTGTCATCGCACCAGTGGGCACACATCAGAAAATGTGGGGAGCCCAGCAGTTAGGGCCTGATGCCAGAGGGCCCTCATCACCGAGGAGAGGAGGCTACCAGCAGGCTCCAACTGCTACAAGAGGGCCAACGTCGCCAATGCGGGGTGTGCCAGCCAGGCAGGAGTGACCTCAGAGCAGAGGGCCAACCTCAAAAAAGTGTGAGGAACCCAAAGAGGATTAGACTCTCACCAGAGGGCCCACATCACCAAGAGGATCAGAACCAGGCAGGACTGTCTTCACACCAGGGTGACCACATCATAGAAAGGTGAGGAACCCAGCACATGTGGCCTAAACCAGAAGACCCACATCTCCAAGGGGCTCGGAGTGAGGCATGCAGGAGTAGCCTCACAACACAGGGCCCATAGAATAAAAAAGCTGAGGAATCCTGCAGTGGGAACCTCCCAGCAGGCGGCCCAGAGCACCGAGTCTATGCGATCCAGGCTGCAGTGAACTCACAGCAGAGGGCCCATATCATGAAACTGTGAGCAACCCAGCCATTGGGACCTCACAGCAGAAGGCCCACATCCCCATGGGGTTGGGAACATGGCAAGAGTGTCCTCGCACCACTTAGCACGTATCAGAAAAAGTGGGTACCCAGCAGTTACGGCCTGACGCTAGAGAGCCCTCATCACCGAGGGGAGGTGGCTCCCAGCAGGCTCCAACTGCCACAAGAGGGCCGATGTCGCCAAGGCGGGGTGTGCCAGCCAGTCAGTAGTGACCTCACAGCAGAGGGCCCACCTCACAGAAGGGTGAGGAACCCAGCCAGGATCAGACTCTCACCAGAGGGCCCACATCACCAAGGGGATAGAAACCAGGCAGGAGTGTCCTCACACCAGCGGGGCCACATCATCGAAAGGTGAGGGACCCAGCACACGTGGCCTCAAACCAGAGGACACACATCACCAAGGGGCTGGGAGTGAGTCAGGCAGGAGGAGTCTCCAAACAGAGGGCCCATAGAAGAGAAAAGGTGAGGAATCCCGCAGTTGGAACCTCCCCGCAGGCGGCCAGGAGCAGCGAGGCTATGGGATCCAGGCCGGAGTGAACTCACACCAGAGGGCCCTCATCATGAAACTGAGCCACCCACCGTTGGGACCTCAGAGCAGAAGGCCCATATTCCCATGGGGTTGGAAACCTGGCAGGAGTGTACTCACACCACAGGGCGCACATCAGAAAATTTTGGGAGCCCAGGAGTTAGAGCCTGACGCCAGAGGGCCCTCATTACCGAGGGGAGGAGACTCCCAGCAGGCACCAACTCCCAACTGAGGGCCCACGTCGCCAAGGTGACGTGTGCCAGTCAGGCAGGAGTGACCTCACAGCAGAGGGCCTACCTCACAGAAGGGTGAGGAAACCAGCCAGGATAAGACTCTCACCAGAGAGCCCACATCACCAAGGGGACCGGAACAAGGCAGGAGTGTCCTCACACCAGTGTGGCCACATTATAGAAAGGTGACGAACCCAGCACATGTGGCCTAAACCAGAGGACCCACATTTCCAAGGTGCTCCGAGTGAGGCAGGCAGGAGTAGCCTAACAACACAGGGCCCACAGAATAAAAAATGTGAGGAATCCAGCAGTTGGAACCCCCCAGCAGGTGACCCAGAGTACGGAGCCTATGTGATCCAGGCCACAGTGAACTCACAGCAGAGGGCTCACATCATGACACTGTGAGCAACCCAGCTGGTGGGACCTCAGAGCAGAAGGCCCACATCCCCATGGGGATGGGAACGTGGCAGGAGTGTACTCGCACCACAGGGCACATATCAGAAAATTTTGGGAGCCCATGAGTTAGGGCCTGACGCCAGAGGGCCCTCATTACCGAGGGGAGGAGACTCCCAGCAGGCACCAACTCCCAACTGAGGACCCACATCGCCAAGGTGATGTGTGCCAGCCAGGCAGGAGTGACCTCACAGCAGAGGGCCCACCTCCCAGAAGGGTGAGGAATCCAGCCAGGATCAGACTCTCACCAGAGGGCCCCCATCACCAAGGGGATGGGAACCAGGCAGGAGTGTCCTCACACCAGTGGGGCCACATCAATAAAGGTGAGGAAACCGGCACATGTGGCCTCAAACCAGAGGACCCACATCACAAAGGGGCTGGGAGTGAGTCAGGAAGGAGGAGCATGAAAACACAGGACCCAAAGAATAAAAATGGTAAGGAATCCAGCAGTAGGAACCTCCCAGCAGGCGGCTCAGAGCACAGAGTCTATGGGATCTAGGCCTGAGTGAACTAACACCAGAGAGCCAACATCCTGAAACTGTGAACAACACAGGTGTTGGGACCATAGAGCAGAAGGCACATGGGGATGGGAACCTGGCAGGAGTGCCCTCACACCACTTAGCACGTATCAGAAAATGTGGGTAACCAGCAGTTAGGGCCTGATGCCAGAGGGTCTCATCACTGAGGGGAGGAGGCTCCCAGCGGGCTCCAACTGCCACCAGAGGGCCGACGTCGCCAAGGCGGGGTGTGTCAGCCAGGCAGGAGTGACCTCAGAGAAGAGGGCCCACCTCACAGAAGTGTGAGGAGCCCAACCAGGATCAGACTCTCACTGGAGGGCTCACATCACCAAGGGGATGGGAACCAGGCAGGAGTGTCCGCACACCAGTGGGGCCACATCTGCGAAAGGTGAGGAACCCAGCACATGTGGCCTCAAACCAGAGGACACACATCACCAAGGGGCTGGGAGTGAGGCAGGTGTCTGGAGGGGCACATTTAACTCTAATTTCCCACCAGGAAGAGGAATTAACCAAAGGCTCAGAGTGCCGTGCGGGACCCTGATTACGGCCTGAAGCAAACCTGCGGTTCTGTGGCCAGCTTTCAAGGAAACGAGTTAAGAAAGGAAATCACAGGCACTGTAATTCACAAACCTGCAGAGTTATAAATGACAGCTATTGGCAAAAATATATTGAAGTAAGTCTGCACAGAGGACTTGAAAACGAGGCAGAATTGCAGGAATCATATTTCAGGAGGTAGATTGGAATTGCATTTAAAGCATGTGAAAAGCGGCAGATCTTTGACAGTGATGCACTTGGACAAAAAGTGCGTATACATTTTTTCCTGAATATATTCAGGAAAAAACGCATATGCCCTTTGTGGCCAACCAAGAATTCGAGCAATGGAAATCCGCACTACAATGAACTCTCATTTCCCATTCGTCAAAAGAGCCATCTGAAAAAAGTGTAAAACCCAGAAACACAGGACAGGCCATGGAGAACAGGGAGCCTTGTTATGCTGATGGACGGATTGTAAATTGCCAACAGACACTCTGGTGATGTTTATAGTGTATGCTGAAACATCTAAAAAACAAAGCTACAGAGCCTAGGGCACTTCCACTTTTGGCCCTATAGCTTAGGAAAATTAAAATCAACAAGACACAGCCAACACAATATCCAGGGCTGCTGTGTTTACAAGAACCTTGAGTCCAGTACAAATTAAATATCCCAGAAAGAAAAAAATGGATAAAGGAGTTGTCCTACTTACGTACAACGGAATATCACTCAGCAATGAAATCAATGTCATCAGGCCTGTAGCAGCAAATTGAGTGGATTTAAGTATGATGATTCTAAGAGAAATATGTCACACAGAGAAACATAATTATCATAAGATATCACAAATAGAGGGAGTGTAAACTTGGCTACACATAAACTGAATTACAAAACCGAGCAGAGTCTCACATTTAGATAAAAACTTATGCTTGCTTAACGGGAAAGTTGAGTTGGGGTGCTGTATAAAACCAGAGATTGAAATGAGCACACATACCGTTCCATAAGCCAAATATGTAATAGACAAGACCTACTCTTTGCTCAACGAAATAGACTAATCCATGGTGTATCACCTCACACCTGTTAGAATGGGCATCATCAGAAAATCTACAAACAACAAATGCTGGAAAGGGTGCGGAGATAAGGAAACCTCTTCCACTATTGTTGGGAATGTAAATTGATGCAGTCACTGTGGAGAACATTATGGAGTTTCTTATAAAACTAAGAATAGAATTACCATATAATACAGCAATCCCACTACTGGGCATATACCCAGACAAAACCATAAAACGAAAAGAGACATTCACCGCAATGTTCATTGCATCACTATTTACAATATCCAGGTAATGGAAGCAACCTAAATGCCCACAGACAGACGAATGCATAAAGATGAGGTACATATATAAAATGGAATATTACTAAGCCATAAAAAGGAATGAAATTGGGTCATTTGTAGAGACGTTGATGGATCTAGAGACTGTCATACAGAGTGAAGTAAGTCAGAAAGAGAAAAACAAATCCTGTATATAAATGCATATATGTGGAACCTAGAAAAGTTGTACAGATGAAGCGTTTTGCAAGGCAGAAATAGAGCAACAGATGTAGACAACAAACGTATGGACACCAAGGGGGGAAAGCTGTTAGGGGGGTGGTGGTGGGAGGAGTTGAGAGATTGGGATTGGCATGTATACATTTCTATGTATAAAATAGGTAACCAAAAAGAACCTGCTGTATAAAAAAATAAAATAAAATTCAAAATTACAAAAAGTAAAACAGAAAAAATATTCTTCCCTTCACATACATGTATTTATATGAATAAATTATTTCCATGCTTATATCTGTAAATACAAAAAAGAGGAATAAAATCTACCTTGAACCAAAAACGAAAAAAAGAAAAAAAAACAGAACCCACCAGTTACACAGAGGAAAACCGTATCAGGGCCCTTGCTCCAGTTGTAAACAATTCTGAAGTTGGTCAGTGGTGGGGAATCATCTCCCATTCAGCCAGCATGCCCCACGCAACAAGCGTCCTCATTGCAAAGCTGGGGGCCTGTGCCGAGGCATCTGTGAGTAAACGTGGGCCGAGCCCCAGGCCAGCTGCTGCTGAAATGTTCCCACCCTTCCCAGGTAAAACACCTGAATATGTACAAGGACTTGAAAGCCTAGAGGAAGGGCCATGGAGCCACATGAGCGACAGCATGCCAGCCGACTTGGTGCCTGCAGGCCAGACAGGATGGTCCTGGCCCTGGGTGCTCTTCTGGAAGCTTTCCATTTCCCTGCCTGAGATACCCCTCCTGTCCCGGCCCCCACTGCTTTCTTCCTCACTCACCTCTGCCCAGGGAGAAATTCCAGCGGCAGGTATGGGTGGCACATCCTCTTCTTTAGCAGGTGGCATCTTGGCAACTGCTGCAGAAAGTCCAGCAGAGCCCCACTCACACTGGGCAACCCACAAAGCCGTGGCCTCTCACTCCCTCCCACCAGTCCAGCCCCGAGACTGCTGACAGGGCAGAAAATGGCGTCAGGCACAGCTGCAGGTGCTCTTGCTGCCTGGAGCGGTGTTTATATTGATCTCAACCCAGGCACACCTGGGGAGGTCTGGCCGGCACGGTCGGGCTTCCCAGGCCAGCCAATAATCACCCCTCAGGGGCTCACAGTTGCAGAAACTGGAACTTGCTGAATCGGCCAGGTCCAAGGAACAGGTGTGGGCTCCTGAGAGTCAGGATAGACAAGGGACTGCAGCTCTGGCTTGTTTTCTAATTATATTATCTGGCCCATGAGTGGGAGACAACTTCAAGAAAACCCTCTCCTAATGAGAGGAACCCAGGAGTCAGGGAGAGGAGGGGTGGGTGGTGGGTGGAGACAGAGGCCTGGTGCCCCGGGTGCAGTGGAAGTCTCTGGAAGACCAGGTGGAGGGAGGCCACACAGAGTGATGCCCAGGGTCACAGACCTGTCGGAGCTGCTGTTTGTTAGTTCAAGTCCTGCTCTGAGGTGCTCTGTGTCAGATCTGAGTGACAGGTGAGCTGGGAGTGCTCTGCAATGAGGGCGATGTGCATGGCTCCTGTGTGCCCAGCCCTGCCACGGTACCTGAAAGGGTAGCTCTGTATCCTGGGAGGGGCCTGACCACGAGAGCCCCATGGGCTGCAGGGGAACCTGCCCAGGGAGCCCCATATCCTGGGAGGGGCCTGAACACGAGAGCCCCGTGGGCTGGGGTGGGGGTGGGGTACCTGCCCAGGTGAGCTCCATATCCTGGGATTGGCCTGACCTTGAGAGCCCCATGGGCTGCTGGAGTCCTGGTAAAAGATGTCAGGACAGTCAGTGAAGCCACCGAGGATATACCTCCAGTAGTTCCTAAACCCTACACCCTGCTGGTCATTCTACTAACCACCAGGACATGGTATTCTGTATTAGTCTTCAATGAAGCCTTCTTTTGTATTCTATTAGTCCCAGAGTCACAAGAAATTTTGGCTTGTGAGTGGCAGGACTCAACATACAACTAAAACAATACTTCCGGGCCGTCTTGCCCCAAGGGTTCAAAAATTCCCACACCATCTTTGGGGAAAGCTCAGCTAAAGACCTAAAAGTTCTACCTCTGGAAAAGGAAACACTCCTTCAATATGCAGACGACATTCTGATCGCCAGCCCTACTAAGGAGACCTCTGAACTACCAAGCCAATAAAGGATACAAGTTGTCCAAGAAAAAGCTCAAATATCACAGACTATGGTGACCTGCGTGGGCTGCATTCTCACAGAAGGTCGGAGAAGCCCATCCCAGGAAAGGGAAGAAACGATTTACAGCCTTACCCATTTCTAAAACTAGAAGACAGCTTAGGGGTTCCTGGGGAGGTCAGGGTTTGCTGCTTCTGGATCCCTAACTACAGTCTACTAGCTGGGCCTCTATATGAAACACTGAAAGAAAAAGATGATGATCCTTTTGAATAGAATCCAGAAGTGGCCTTTCAAGAATGGAAAGAGCAGTCAATTCAGACCCTTGCCCTGGAACTCCCTAATTTAGCTAAACCCTTTGACCTTTACATTCCTAGTGAAATTTGAATGGCCATTGGAGTATTAGTGCAAAACCTGGGACCACTTGAAATGGAACAATGCAAGAATGCCATCCAGGTAGGATAAACTACGGTCACCAAGGGGCTTGGCCCACCGCCACATCTGGCCAAGATACTGGCAGTATCTGAAAACCTGGAAATCAGCAGCCCAAAAGGCCACCTCCCTCCTAAGGGAAAAGGACCCCACGTGGTGATCCTAACCCCCAACCATGCCCTGAAGTTGCAGGGTTTGCTCCGTGGGCACACTGACCTTGAGTTAGGAGGTCCTCCAACTCCAACCTCCAGAGAGATAACTGGGGCAAAGTGGCACCATGACGACTCATGTGACCATCACTTGACCTGGAGTTTCTCTCATAAAACAACAAGAGTGTGTCCCAAAAGAGTAGACTACTGCTTGCAGGACTTACTGCACCCAGAGGGGAGGTAATAATCTTGGCAGGGGAACCGTATATCACGCTGTCACCATAGAAAAGCCTACAGACACTGTGATGATGGTGGCCAATAAGACCGGCTGGACTCCTGTTTACTTCAAAAGGCTGTTGACTCAGTGGCCATCATGGTCCTTCATCACCACTGACCCTGGACTGTCTGGGAGTTGAGCAGTCAGGGTGCTGACACCTGGTGCTGTTTTTACGTTAATTCAGGGGCCTAACTGAAGAAAGCACAGACTACTGGTCAGAGCATCTAGGCTGGCAGAAACGGTCAGCCTAAGGTGGCTGAACAAATGTGCGGCGGGGTGAAACTGGACCTCACAGCGTCACTGCACATCTCCTTCCTGGACCCTTAAAGGTCATTAGAATCTATAACACTACCAATACTTGTGCTCAGGCGGACGAGCAGGGAGGCAGGAGGCCTGCGGACAATCAACGTCACCTGGAGGCTGCTGGGGAGAAGTTCAGACCCTCTCCCACGGGTATGAGGGCTCCTAACTCAGCACTCAGCAGTTACAGATGAAGGGTCTGCACCCTCAGCACTCTAAGAATGAGGAAGGGGACAAAATGCAGAAGAGGGGTTTGTCCCAGGCAAAGCCCCTTAAAAATCCCTGGGAGATAAAAATAGAATCTGGGCAATAAAATAAAGTCTAACCTTTTTTATCCTTTGTGCTTTGTCTAATTTCACGTGCTCCTAGGGTCCCGCATACAGAGGTTCAACAGCCGGCACTTCAGACCAGATTTCCTAGTGCAGAATGGCTGGGTCGACACTTCAGCTCCTGGAGCACAGTGCAGACTCCGCGATATAGAGCCTGAGCTGCAGCCAACAGGGCCCTCGAGAGCTCCGCCCCCTCCCTCCCACTGACTCTGACAGGATCTCTACACAGCAGCCCAGCCCACAGCCCACGGGGTAGCACATGCTCTCACCTCTGCATTCTCTGATCAAAATATAAAGTTTCCTTTGCTTCTGAACCAAACTCAGTCTCGATCTGTTGGCTCCAATGACACTGGGCAGGGGGACACTTGTTGGGGTCCACTCTGGAGGATCAGTAACAGAAATTGAGAACATTGTAACTTCAATGAACAGATGTGTGAGCCAAACTGTAATTAACATAGAACAGTGTATAAGGCTCGGGTAAAATAAGATGTTTCTAACACTTCCATTTGATATTTCCATCACTTTATTATAAGCAAGTTCAGTGAAAGGTTTGTCTTATTTGTCAGGTCAATACTAGAGAAACGAAGTGATTTCTTTCCAAGGATGTACATCTAATAATCTTGGTTAAAGCTTCAATCTTGTTTTAAATGCTTTTCCATTGAAAATGATACCTCTCTTTCAGCTCCCCCATTTCTGAGAAGTATAAAATCTTATAATTTATTATTACCAAAGGGGAAAGGTGGGAGGAGGGATAAATTAACAGTTTGGGATTAACACATACACACTGCTATGTATAAAATCGATCATTAACAAGGAACTACTGTACAGCACAGGGAACCACACTCAATATTTTGCAATAGCCTATAAGGGGAAATAATCTGAAAAAAGAATAGATATTTTTATTGACATCATCTATTAATGACAGTTAAAATGGAACCTAAGGGAAACCGGTGGTGAGTGCTTCTGACCCTGAAGACTTCAATCATCTAAAGTTTGGACTCTGCCTACTTCCCAAGGCCCTTAATGAACCTATGTGTAGCCGTAGCTTAAACAATTCCCCAGTTTGGGTTGTGGAGAGTAACTGATTTTGAAAAAGCCCTGGTGTTCTCCTCACATGAATGGGACACTTCCTACAGCTAAAATATGCCTGTCACACCCAGAAGATGGTATACCGTCTGATCGGGAAGAGTTTGGAAAAGGCATCTCATCTCCTCATCTCCTGGTGCTCGGGTTCACCCCTCCAGCGTCTTTACGAACAGTCTCCCCACTTGGAGATGTCAGCACTGTCAACATCCTGTTGCATACAGTTTGGAATTTGTCCAGAGGATGAAGCAGAAGGAGGAGGAACAATGAGAGACAAGTCCTAGGTGTTCGGACAGGCACATGTCACTCTAATTTCCAATCAGGAAGACGAATTGACTAAAAGCTAGGGTTGCCCATGGAAACAGAATAGGGCTTGAGGAAATCCCGCTGCTTTGTGGCCAGTTCCCATAAACACAAGTTGAAAAATGGAACTCAGGGCCGCTAAAATTCACGAAACTGCAGAGTTGAAAATATCTCTCACTGAAAAATGTCTTGAGGAAAGTCAGAGAAAAGGACTTGTAAGCAACGGAGAATGGCAGGAAAGGGATTGGAAGAGGTAGAAAGGACTCGCCATTAAGCACAAGAAAAGGGGCTGAACATTGCCAACATTGCAGTTGGCCAAAAAGGGTGTATGCGTCTTTTTCTGTATATATTCAAGAAAAGGGCATACACTTTTTTAGCCAACCAAACAGGTGCGCACTGGAAATCAGTACTACAAAACATATCACTTCGCATCAGTCAGAAGAGCCTTCCTCATAAAGTGTAAACACCAGAAATGCAGGACAGGGCAAGGAGAAAAGGGAGCCCTGTGAGGCTTATAGTGGAAATGTATATTGCCAATGGTCACTCTTGAGAAGTGTATTGTGTTTACTAAAGCATCTAAAAAATGAGCTACAGAGCACAGGGCACTTGCACTCATGGACGTATATCTTGGGAAAGACAAAAATGGAGAGGACACAGGCACCCCAATGTTTACCGCCTCTCTGTTTAAAAGATCCTCGACTAGGATATAATTTATATGTCTCTGGAGGGAAAAAATGGATAGAGGTGTGGCACTTATGTAGAGTGGAATATTACTCAGCCTGAAAATCAGTGAAATATAGCCAGTTGTAACAACCCCAGAGTAGTTACGTATGATCATTCAAAGTCACATAATTCAAAAAGAAAAAGACAAACAATATTACTAATACATGGAATGTAAACGTGGCTACAAATGACCTGAATTACAAAACAGAATGGGGTCTCAAATTTAGAAGACCAACTTATGTTTGCTTAAGGAAAAAGGAGAGTTGGGGAGCTGCATAAAACCAGAGATTGAAATTAGCACAGATACCGTTCGATAAGCCAAATATGTAATAGAAAAAACCTACTCCCTGGTCAACAAAATGGGCTCAACACGCCATATTCAACACCTACGAATACACCTGACTAGTAAGAATCTTCAAACTCATGGATTTATATGTCTCCGGAAGAGAATCAAGAGTGAGTACAGCGGCATGAACGGAGCAGTGAAAATGCGATAAATCCCATTATCAAAATAAATTACAAAAACAAAACACAATGAGAGTGAAATAGAGAGCAATTCTTAAATAATTCATTCAGGGCTTTTGATGCAACCTGGATTTACCACATCTACACCCAGAGCTGAGTGAGACATAAGGTTGGGCACTTCGGGCTGATAGCATTGTTGAGGTTCAATGAGCAAATGCAGACCCTTTGAAGTCATACTGCATGGTACCCATTCCATGGGTCCCAACTCTCCAGGTTTAAGGGATTCTTTCTTCAGCTAAAACATGCATGGGAAACCCACAGTATGGTGCACCGTGTGACCAGGAAAGGTTTTCAAATGCATCTCAGTTTTCGTCCCCTTTTACTCGGGTTCACCATTCCAGAACGTTTACTAACACTCTCCCCACTTGGAGAGTCAGTGCCTTTAACCTCCTGTTTGGCACAGTTTGCAATTTCTGCGCAAGATGAACAGGAATAGGGAGAACCAATGAGAGACTAGCAGTAAGTGTCTGCACGGGCAAATTTAATGCTCATTTCCCACCAGGAAGAGGAATTAACCAAAGGATCAGCATGCCGTGCCGGAACCAGATTAGGGCCTGAAGCAATCCTGCGGGTTTGCGCCCAGCTCACAAGTTGCGAGTTGAAGAATGGAGCTCAGGGGCACTGTAACTCACAAACATGCAGAGTTATAAATGACAGCTATCGTCCAAAAATATATTGAAGGAAAGCTGCGAATACGACTTGTAAGCAGGGCAGAATTGCAGGAAATCGATTTCAGGGGGTACACGGGAATTGCATTTAAAGCATAGGAAAAGAGGCAGAATGTCGACAATGATGCACTTGGCCAAAAAGTGCGTATGAGTTTTTTACTAAATATATTCAGGAAAAAACGCATACGCCCTTTTTGGCCAACCAAGCAAGCATGTTAAAGAAATCTGCACTACAATGAAGTCTCACTGCCCCCCGGTCAAAAGGGCCATCTGAAAAAAGTGTAAAATCCAGAAATGCAGCACAGGCAATGGAGAACAGGGTGCCTTGTTATGCTGATGGGTGGGATGTAAATTGCCAACAGCCACTCTGGAGAAGTGTATGGTGTTTCCTGAAACACCTAAAAAACAAAGCAACGGAGCCTACGGCACTTCCACTTATGGTCCTATAGCTTAGGGAAATTAAAATCAAAAACACACAGCCACCCCAAAGTTTCAGACAGCTCTGTTTACAAGAACCTCTTCCACGGTACAAAAATATCCCAGAAAGCGAAAAATGGATAAAGAAGTTGTGGTACGTACGTACAATTGAATATCACTCACCAATGAAGTCTATGTCATCTGGCCCGTCTTGGCATAATGATTGGTTTCAGGTACGATGATTCTAAGTGAAATAAGTCACACAGAAAATGAAACATCATAAGATGTCACTAATACACCGAATGTAATCTTGGCTACACATGAACTGAATTACAAAACAGAACAGGGTCTCAAATTTAGAAAACCAACTTATGTTTGCTTAAGGGGAAAGGTGAGTTGGGGTGCTGCATAAATCCAGAGATAGAAATTAGCACAGATACCATTCCATACGTCAAATACGTAATAGTCAAGACCTACACCTTGCTCAACAAAATGGGCTAAACCCCCTATATTCAACGCCTAGGAATACACCTGACTAGTAAGAATCTTCAAACCCATGGATTTATATGTCTCCATAAGAGAATCAAGCGTGTGTACAGCTGCATGAAGGCAGCAGAAAAAATCCGAGAAATCCCATTATCAAAATGAATTACAAAAACAAAACACAATGACAGTGAAATAGAGAGCAATTCATAAATAATTCATTCAGGGCTTGTGATGCAACCTGGATTTACCTCATCTACACCCAGAGCTGAGTGAGACATAAGGTTGGACACTTTGGGCTGATCGCATTGGTGAGGTTCGATGAGCAACTGCAGATCATTTGAAGCCATACTGCATGGTACCCATTCCATGGGTCCCAAATCTCCAGGTTTAAGTGATTCTTCCTTCAGCTACAACATGCATGGGAAACACACATTATGGTGCACCATGTGACGGGGAAACGTTTTCAAATGCATCTCAGTTTTCGTCTCGTTTTACTTGGGTACACCATTCCAGACATTTTAATAACACTCTCCCCACTTGGAGAGTCTGTACCTTTAACCTCCTGTTTGGCACAGTTTGCAATTTCTGCGCAAAATGAACAGGAATAGGGAGAACCAATGAGAGACTAGCTTTAGGTGTCTGCACGGGCAAATTTAACGCTCATTTCCAACCAGGAAGAGGAATTAACCAAAGGCTCAGCATGCCGTGCCGGAACCAAATTAGGGCCTCAATCTATCATGCGGGTTTGCGGCCAGCTCACAAGAAAGCGATTTGAAGAAAGGAGCTCAGGGGCACTGTAACTCACAAACCTGCAGAGTTATAAATGACAGCTATCGTCCAAAAATATATTGAAGGAAGGCTGTGAAGAGGACTTGAAAGCGGGGCAGAATTGCAGGAAAACGATTTCAGGGGGTAGACTGGAATTGCATTTAAAGCATAGGAAAAGAGGCAGAATGTCGACAATGATGCACTTGGCCAAAAAGTGCGTATGCGTTTTTTACTGAATATATTCAGGAAAAAACGCATACGCCCTTTTTGGCCAACCAAGCAAGCATGTTAAAGAAATCTGCACTACAATGAAGTCTCACTGCCCCCCGGTCAAAAGGGCCATCTGAAAAAAGTGTAAAATCCAGAAATGCAGCACAGGCCATGGAGAACAGGGAGCCTTGTTATGCTGAATGGTGGGATGTAAATTGCCAACAGCCACTCTGGAGAAGTGTATGGTGTTTCCTGAAACACCTAAAAAACAAAGCAACGGAGCCTACGGCACTTCCACTTATGGTCCTATAGCTTAGGGAAATTAAAATCAAAAACACACAGCCACGCCAAAGTGTCAGACGGCTCTGTTTACAAGAACCTCGTCTACGGTACAAGTTAAATATCCCAGAAAGCGAGAAATGGATAAAGAAGTTGTGGTACGTACGTACAATGGAATATCACTCACCAATGAAGTCTATGTCATCTGGCCCGTCTTGGCATAATGATTGGATTCAGGTACGATGATTCTAAGTGAAATAAGTCACACAGAAAATGAAACATCATAAGATATCACTAATACACCGAATGTAATCTTGGCTACACATGAACTGAAATACAAAACAGAACAGGGTCTCAAATTTAGAAAACCAACTTATGTTTGCTTAAGGGGAAAGGTGAGTTGGGGTGCTGCATAAAACCAGAGATAGAAATTAGCACAGATACCATTCCTTACGTCAAATACGTAATAGTGAAGACCTACACCTTGCTCCACAAAATGGGCTAAACCCCCTATATTCAACGCCTAGGAATACACCTGACTAGTAAGAATCTTCAAACCCATGGATTTATATGTCTCCATAAGAGAATCAAGCGTGTGTACAGCTACATGAAGGCAGCAGAGAAAATCCGATAAATCCCATTATCAAAATGAATTAAAAAACAAAACACAATGACAGTGAAATAGAGAGCAATTCTTACACAATTCATTCAGGGCTTGTGATGGAACCTGGATTTACCGCATCTACACCCAGAGCTGAGTGAGACATAAGGTTGGACACTTCGGGCTGATAGCATTGGTGAGTTTCGATGAGCAAATGAAGACCATTTGAAGTCATACTGCATGGTACCCATTCCATGGGTCCCAACTCTCCAGGTTTAAACGATTCTTCCTTCAGCTAAAACATACATGGGAATCCCACAGTATGGTGCACCGTGTGACCGGGAAACGTTTTCAAATGCTTCTCAGTTTTCGTCCCCTTTTATTCGGGTTCACTATTCCAGACCCTTTACTAACACGCTCCCCACTTGGAGAGTCAGTGCCTTTAACCTCCTGTTTGGCACAGTTTGCAATTTCTGCGCAAGATGAACAGGAATAGGGAGAACCAATGAGAGACTAGCTGTAGGTGTCTGCATGGGCAAATTTAACGCTCATTTCCCACCAGGAAGAGGAATTAACCAAAGGCTCAGCATGCCGTGCCGCAACAAGATTTAGGCTTGAAGAAATCCTGCGGGTTTGCGGACAGCTCAAAAGAAAGCGATTTGAAGAAAGGAGCTCAGGGGCACTGTAATTCACAAACCTGCAGAGTTATAAATGACAGCTATCGTCAAAAAATATATTGAAGGAAGGCTGTGAAGAGGACATGAAAGCGGGGCAGAATTGCAGGAAAACGATTTCATGGGGTAGACTGGAATTGCATTTAAAGCATAGGAAAAGAGGCAGAACGACGACAATGATGCACTTGGCCAAAAAGGGCGTGTGCGTTTTTTCCTGAATATATTCAGGAAAAAACGCACACGCCCTTTTTGGCCAACCAAGCAAGCATGTTAAAGAAATCTGCACTACAATGAAGTCACACTGCCCCCCGGTCAAAAGGGCCATCTGAAAAAAGTGTAAAATCCAGAAATGCAGCACAGGCCATGGAGAACAGGGAGCCTTGTTATGCTGATGGGTGGGATGTAAATTGCCAACACCCACTCTGGAGAAGTGTATGGTGTTTCCTGAAACACCTAAAAAACAAAGCAACGGAGCCTATGGCACTTCCCCTTATGGTCCTATAGCTTAGGAAAATTAAAATCAAAAACACACAGCCACCTAAACGTCTCGGGCGGCTCTGTTTACAAGAACCTCGTCTACCGTACAAGTTAAATATCCCAGAATGTGAAAAATGGATAAACAAGTTGTGGTACGTACGTACAATGGAATATCACACAGCAATGAAATCTATGTCATCAGGCCCGTCGCGGCATAATGAGTGGATTCAGGTACGATGATTGTAAGTGAAATAAGTCACACAGAAAATGAAACATCATAAGATGTCACTAATACACGGAATGTAAACTTGGCTACACATGAACTGAATTACAAAACAGAACAGGGTCTCAAATTTAGAAAACCAACTTATGCTTGCTTAAGGGGAAAGGTGAGTTGGGGTGCTGCATAAAACCAGAGATAGAAATTAGCACAGATACCTTTCCATAAGCCAAATATGTAATAGTCAAGACCTACCCCTTGCTCAACGAAATGGACTAAACACCCCATATTCAACGCCTAGGAATACACCTGACTAGTAAGAATCTTCAAACCCATGGATTTATATGTCTCCGTAAGAGAATGAAGCGTGTGTACAGCGGCATGAATGCAGCAGAGAAAATCCGATAAATCCCATTATCAAAATGAATTACACAAACAAAACCCAAGGACAGTGAAATAGAGAGCAATTCTTAAATAATTCATTCAGGTCTTGTGATGCAACCTGGATTTACCACATCTACATCCAGAGCTGAGTGAGACATAAGGTTGGGCACTTCGGGCTGATAGCATTGGTGAGGTTCGATGAGCAAATGCAGACCCATTGAAGTCATACAGCATGGTACCCATTCCATGGGTCCCAACTCTCCAAGTTTAAGGGATTCTTCCTTCAGCTAAAACATGCATGGGAAACCCACAGTATGGTGCACCGTGTGGCTGGCAAACGTTTTCAAATGCATCTCAGTTTTCGTCCCCTTTTAATCGGGTTCACCATTCCAGACCCTTTACGAACACTCTCCCCACTTGGAGAGTCAGTGCCTTTAACCTCCTGTTGGGCACAGTTTGCAATTTCTGCGCAATATGAAAAGGAATAGGTAGAACTAATGAGAGACTAGCTCTAGGTGTCTGCACGGGCAAATTTAACCCTCAGTTCCCACCAGGAAGAGGAATTAACCAAAGGCTCAGCATGCCGTGCCGGAACCAGATTAGGGCCTGAGGCAATCCTTTGGGTTTGCGGCCAGCTCACAAGATAGCGAGTTGAAGAATGGAGCTCAGGGGCACTGTAACTCACAAACCTGCAGAGTTATAAATGACAGCTATCGTCCAAAAATATATTGAAGGAAGGCTGCGAAGACGACTTGTAAGCGGGACAGATTTGAAGGAAAACGATTTCAGGGGGTAGACGGGAATTGCATTTAAAGCATAGGAAAAGAGGCAGAACATCGACAATGATGCTCTTGGCCAAAAAGGGCGTATGCGTTTTTTCCTGAATATATTCAGGAAAAAACGCATACGCCCTTTTTGGCCAACCAAGCAAGCACGTTAAAGAAATCTGCACTACAATGAAGTCTCACTGCCCCCCGGTCAAAAGGGCCATCTGAAAAAAGTGTAAAATCCAGAAAGGCAGCACAGGCCATGGAGAACAGGGAGCCTTGTTATGCTGATGGGCGGGATGTAAATTGCCAACAGCCACTCTGGAGAAGTGTATGGTGTTTCCCGGAACACCAAAAAAACAAAGCTACGGAGCCTAAGGCACTTCCACTTATGGTCCTATAGCTTAGGGAAATTAAAATCAAAAACACACAGCCACCCCAAAGTGTCGGACGGCTCTGTTTACAAGAACCTCGTCTACGGTACAAGTTAATTATCCCAGAATGTGAAAAATGGATAAAGAAGTTGTGGTACATACGTACAATGGAATATCACTCAGCAATGAAATCTATGTCATCAGGCCCGTCGCGGCATAATGAGTGGATTCAGGTACGATGATTCTAAGTGAAATAAGTCACACAGAAAATGAAACATCATAAGGTATCACTAATACACGGAATGTGAACTTGGCTACACATGAACTGAATTACAAAACAGAACAGGGTCTAAAAATTTAGAAAACCAACTTATGCTTTCTTAAGGGGAAAGGTGAGTTGGGGTGCTGCATAAAACCAGAGATAGAAATTAGCACAGATACCTTTCCATAAGCCAAATATGTAAGAGTCAAGACCTACCCCTTGGCAAAGAAATGGACTAAACACCACATATTCAACGCCTAGGAATACACATGACTAGTAAGAATCTTCAAACCCATGGATTTATATGTCTCCGTAAGAGAATGAAGCGTGTGTACAGCGGCATGAATGCAGCAGAAAAAATCCGATAAATCCCATTATCAAAATGAATTACACAAACAAAACCCAAGGACAGTGAAATAGAGAGCAATTCTTAAATAATTCATTCAGGGCTTGTGATGCAACCTGGATTTACCACATCTACACCCAGAGCTGAGTGAGACATAAGGTTGGGCACTTCGGGCTGATAGCATTGGTGAGGTTCGATGAGCAAATGCAGACCCTTTGAAGTCATACAGCATGGTACCCATTCCATGTGTCCCAACTCTTCAAGTTTAAGGGATTCTTCCTTCAGCTAAAACATGCATGGGAAACCACAGTATGGTGCACCGTGTGACTGGCAAACGTTTTCAAATGCATCTCAGTTTTCGTCCCCTTTTACTCGGGTTCACCATTGCAGACCCTTTACGAACACTCTCCCCACTTGGAGAGTCAGTGCCTTAAACCTCCTGTTGGGCACAGTTTGCAATTTCTGCGCAAGATGAAAAGGAATAGGGAGAACGAATGAGAGACTAGCTGTAGGTGTCTGCACGGGCAAATTTAACGCTCATTTCCCACCAGGAAGAGGAATTAACCAAAGGCTAAGCATGCCGTGCCGGAACCAGATTAGGGCCTGAGGCAATCTTGTGGGTTTGCGGCCAGCTCACAAGATAGCGAGTTGAAGAAATGAGCTCAGGGGCACTGTAACTCACAAACCTGCGGAGTTATAAATGACAGCTATCGTCCAAAAATATATTGAAGGAAGGCTGCGAAGATGACTTGTAATTGGGGCAGAATTGCAGGAAAACGATTTCAGGGGGTAGACGGGAATTGCATTTAAAGCATAGGAAAAGAGGCAGAACGTCGACAATGATGCTCTTGGCCAAAAAGGGCGTATGCGTTTTTTCCTGAATATATTCAGGAAAAAACGCATACGCCCTTTTTGGCCAACCAAGCAAGCATGTTAAAGAAATCTGCACTACAATGAAGTCTCACTGCCCCCCGGTCAAAAGGGCCATCTGAAAAAAGTGTAAAATCCAGAAAGGCAGCACAGGCCATGGAGAACAGGGAGCCTTGTTATGCTGATGGGCGGGATGTAAATTGCCAACAGCCACTCTGGAGAAGTGTATGGTGTTTCCCGGAACACCGAAAAAACAAAGCTATGGAGCCTACGGCACTTCCACTTATGGTCCTATAGCTAAGGGAAATTAAAATCAAAAACACACAGCCACCCCAAAGTGTCGGACGGCTCTGTTTACAAGAACCTCGTCTACGGTACAAGTTAAATATCCCAGAATGTGAAAAATGGATAAAGAAGCTGTGGTACGTACGTACAATGGAATATCACTCAGCAATGAAATCTATGTCATCAGGCCCGTCGCGGCATAATGAGTGGATTCAGGTACGATGATTCTAAGTGAAATAAGTCACACAGAAAATGAAACATCATAAGATATCACTAATACACGGAATGTAAACTTTGCTACACATGAACTGAATTACAAAACAGAACAGGGTCTCAAATTTAGAAAACCAACTTATGCTTGCTTAAGGGGAAAGGTGAGTTGGGGTGCTGCATAAAACCAGAGATAGAAATTAGCACAGATACCTTTCCATAAGCCAAATATGTAATAGTCAAGACCTACCCCTTGCTCAACGAAATGGACTAAACACCCCATATTCAACGCCTAGGAATACACATGACTAGTAAGAATCTTCAAACCCATGGATTTATGTCTCCGTAAGAGAATGAAGCGTGTGTACAGCAGCATTAATGCAGCAGAGAAAATCCGATAAATCCCATTATCAAAATGAATTACACAAACAAAACCCAAGGACAGTGAAATAGAGAGTAATTCTTAAATAATTCATTCAGGGCTTGTGATAGAACCTGGATTTACCACATCTACACCCAGAGCTGAGTGAGACATAAGGTTGGGCAGTTCGGGCTGATAGCATTGGTGAGGTTCGATGAGCAAATGCAGACCCTTTGAAGTCATACAGCATGGTACCCATTCCATGGGTCCCAACTCTCCAAGTTTAAGGGATTCTTCCTTCAGCTAAAACATGCATGGGAAACCCACAGTATGGTGCACCGTGTGACTGGCAAACGTTTTCAAATGCATGTCAGTTTTCGTCCCCTTTTACTCGGGTTCACCATTCCAGACTCTTTACGAACACTCTCCCCAATTGGAGAGTCAGTGCCTTTAACCTCCTGTTTGGCACAGTGTGCAATTTCTACGCAAGATGAACAGGAAGAGGGAGAACCAATGAGAGACTACCTGTAGGTGTCTGCACGGGCAAATTTAACGCTCATTTCCCACCAGGAAGAGGAATTAACCAAAGGCTCAGCATGCCGTGCCGGAACAAGATTAGGGTCTGAAGCAATCCTGCGACTTTTCGGCCAGCTCAAATGAAAGTAATTTGAAGAAAGGAGCTCAGGGTCACTGTAATTCAGAAACCTGCAGAGTTATAAATGACAGCTATCGTCCAAAAATATATTGAAGGAAGGCTGCGAAGAGGACTTGAAAGCGGGGCAGAATTGCAGGAAAACGATTTCAGGGGGTAGACTGGAATTGCATTTAAAGCATAGGAAAAGAGGCAGAACGTCGACAATGATGCACTTGGCCAAAAAGGGCGTATGCGTTTTCTCCTGAACATATTAAGGAAAAAACGCATACGCCCTTTTTGGACAACCAAGCAAGCATGTTAAAGAAATCTGCACTACAATGAAGTCTCACTGCCCCCCGGTCAAAAGGGCCATCTGAAAAAAGTGTAAAATCCAGAAAGGCAGCACAGGCCATGGAGAACAGCGAGCCTTGTTATGCTGATGGGCGGGATGTAAATTGCCAACAGCCAGTCTGGAAAAATCTATGGTGTTTCCCGGAACATCTAAAAAACAAAGCAACGGAGCCTATGGCACTTCCCCTTATGGTCCTATAGCTTAGGAAAGTTAAAATCAAAAACACACAGCCACCCAAAAGTCTCGGGCGGCTCTGTTTACAAGAACCTCGTCTACGGTACAAGTTAAATATCCCAGAATGTGAAAAATGGATAAAGAAGTTGTGGTACGTACGTACAATGGAATATCACACAGCAATGAAATCTATGTCATCATGCCCGTCGCGGCATAATGAGTGGATTCAGGTACGATGATTCTAAGTGAAATAAGTCACACAGAAAATGAAACATCATAAGATATCACTAATACACGGAATGTAAACTTGGCTACACATGAACTGAATTACAAAACAGAACAGGGTCTCAAATTTAGAAAACCAACTTATGCTTGCTTAAGGGGAAAGGTGAGTTGGGGTGCTGCATAAAACCAGAGATAGAAATTAGCACAGATACTTTTCCATAAGCCAAATATATAATAGTCAAGACCTACCACTTGCTCAACGAAATGGACTAAACACCTCATATTCAACGCCTAGGAATACACCTGACTAGTAAGAATCTTCAAACCCATGGATTTATATGTCTCCGTAAGAGAATGAAGCGTGTGTACAGCGGCATGAATGCAGCAGAGAAAATCCGATAAATCCCATTATCAAAATGAATTACACAAACAAAACCCAAGGACAGTGAAATAGAGAGCAATTTTTAAATAATTCATTCAGGGCTTGTGATGCAACCTGGATTTACCACATCTACACCCAGAGCTGAGTGAGACATAAGGTTGGGCACTTCGAGCTGATAGCATTGGTGAGGTTCGATGAGCAAATGCAGACCCTGTGCAGTCATACAGCATGGTACCCATTCCATGGGTCCCAACTCTCGAAGTTTAAGGGATTCTTCCTTCAGCTAAAACATGCATGGGAAACCCACAGTATGGTGCACCGTGTGATTGGCAAACGTTTTCAAATGATTCTCAGTTTTCGTCCCCTTTTACTCGTGTTCACCATTCCAGACCCTTTACGAACACTCTCCCCACTTGGAGAGTCAGTGCGTTTAACCTCCTGTTGGGCACAGTTTGCAATTTCTGCGCAAGATGAAAAGGAATAGGGAGAACCAATGAGAGACTAGCTCTAGGTGTCTGCACGGGCAAATTTAACGCTCATTTCCCACCAGGAAGAGGAATTAACCAAAGGCTCAGCATGCCGTGCCGAAACCAGATTAGGGCCTGAAGCAATCCTTTGGGTTTGCGGCAAGCTCACAAGATAGCGAGTTGAAGAAATGAGCTCAGGGGCACTGTAACTCACAAACCTGCAGAGTTATAAATGACAGCTATCGTCCAAAAATATATTGACGGAAGGCTGCGAAGACGACTTGTAAGTGGGGCAGAATTGCAGGAAAACTATTTCAGGGGGTACACGGGAATTGCATTTAAAGCATAGGAAAAGAGGCAGAACATCGACAATGATGCTCTTGGCCAAAAAGGGCGTATGCGTTTTTTCCTGAATATATTCAGGAAAAAACGCATACGCCCTTTTTGGCCAACCAAGCAAGCATGTTAAAGAAATCTGCACTACAATGAAGTCTCACTGCCCCCCGGTCAAAAGGGCCATCTGAAAAAAGTGTAAAATCCAGAAAGGCAACACAGGCCACGGAGAACAGGGAGCCTTGTGATGCTGATGGGCGGGATGTAAATTGCCAACAGCCACTCTGGAGAAGTGTATGGTGTTTCCCGGAACACCGAAAAAACAAAGCTACGGAGCCTACGGCACTTCCACTTATGGTCCTATAGCTTAGGGAAATTAAAATCAAAAACACACAGCCACCCCAAAGTGTCGGACGGCTCTGTTTACAAGAACCTCGTCTACGGTACAAGTTAAATATCCCAGAATGTGAAAAATGGATAAAGAAGTTGTGGTACGTACGTACAATGGAATATCACTCAGCAATGAAATCTATGTCATCAGGCCCGTCGCGGCATAATGAGTGGATTCAGGTACGATGATTCTAAGTGAAATAAGTCACACAGAAAATGAAACATCATAAGATATCACTACTACACGGTATGTAAACTTGGCTACACATGAACTAAATTACAAAACAGAACAGGGTCTCAAATTTAGAAAACCAACTTATGCTTGCTTAAGGGGAAAGGTGAGTTGGGGTGCTGCATAAAACCAGAGATAGAAATTAGCACAGATACCTTTCCATAAGCCAAATATGTAATAGTCAAGACCTACCCCTTGCTCAACGAAATGGACTAAACACCCCATATTCAACGCCTAGGAATACACCTGACTAGTAAGAATCTTCAAACCCATGGATTTATATGTCTCCGTAAGAGAATGAAGCGTGTGTACAGCGGCATGAACGCAGCAGAGAAAATCCGATAAATCCCATTATCAAAATGAATTACACAAACAAAACCCAAGGACAGTGAAATAGAGAGCAATTCTTAAATAATTCATTCAGGGCTTGTGATGCAACCTGGATTTACCACATCTACACCCAGAGCTGAGTGAGACATAAGGTTGGGCACTTCGGGCTGATAGCATTGGTGAGGTTCGATGAGCAAATGCAGACCCTTTGAAGTCATACTGCATGGTACCCATTCCATGGTTCCCACCTCTCCAGATTTAAGGGATTCTTCCTTCAGCTAAAACATGCATGGGAAACCCACAGTATGGTGCACCGTGTGACCGACAAACGTTTTCAAATGCATCTCAGTTTTCGTCCCCTTTTACTCGGGTTCACCATTCCAGACCCTTTACGAACACTCTCCCCACTTGGAGAGTCAGTGCCTTTAACCTCCTGTTGGGCACAGTTTGCAATTTCTGCGCAAGATGAAAAGGAATAGGGAGAACGAATGAGAGACTAGCTCTAGGTGTCTGCACGGGCAAATTTAACGCTCATTTCCCACCAGTAAGAGGAATTAACGAAAGGCTCAGCATGCCGTGCCGGAACCAGATTAGGGCCTGAAGCAATCCTGTGGGTTTGCGGCCAGTTCACAAGATAGCGAGTTGAAGAAAGGAGCTCAGGGGCACTGTAACTCACAAACCTGCAGAGTTATAAATGACAGCTATCGTCCAAAAATATATTGAAGGAAGCCTGCGAAGACGACTTGTAAGCGGGACAGATTTGCAGGAAAACGATTTCAGGGGGTAGACAGGAATTGCATTTAAAGCATAGGAAAAGAGGCAGAACGTCGACAGTGATGCTCTTGGCCAAAAAGTGCGTATGCGTTTTTTCCTGAATATATTCAGGAAAAAACGCATACGCCCTTTTTGGCCAACCAAGCAAGCATGTTAAGGAAATCTGCACTACAAAGATGTCTCACTGCCCCCCGGTCAAAAGGGCCATCTGAAAAAAGTGTAAAATCCAGAAAGGCAGCACAGGCCATGGAGAACAGGGAGCCTTGTTATGCTGATGGGCGGGATGTAAATTGCCAACAGCCACTCTGGAGAAGTGTATGGTGTTTCCCGGAACACCGAAAAAACAAAGCTACGGAGCCTACGGCACTTCCACTTATGGTCCTATAGCTTAGGGAAATTAAAATCAAAAACACACAGCCACCCCAAAGTGTCGGACGGCTCTGTTTACAAGAACCTCGTCTACGGTACAAGTTAAATATCCCAGAATGTGAAAAATGGATAAAGAAGTTGTGGTACGTACGTACAATGGAATATCACTCAGCAATGAAATCTATGTCATCAGGCCCGTCGCGGCATAATGAGTGGATTCAGGTACGATGATTCTAAGTGAAATAAGTCACACAGAAAATGAAACATCATAAGATATCACTACTACACGGAATGTAAACTTGGCTACACATGAACTGAATTACAAAACAGAAGAGGGTCTCAAATTTAGAAAACCAATTTATGCTTCTTAAGGGGAAAGGTGAGTTGGGGTGCTGCATAAAACCAGAGATAGAAATTAGCACAGATACCTTTCCATAAGCCAAATATGTAATAGTCAAGCCCTACACCTTGCTCAACGAAATGGACTAAACACCCCATATTCAACGCCTAGGAATACACCTGACTAGTAAGAATCTTCAAACCCATGGATTTATATGTCTCCGTAAGAGAATGAAGCGTGTGTACAGCGGCATGAATGCAGCAGAGAAAATCCGATAAATCCCATTATCAAAATGAATTACACAAACAAAACCCAAGGACAGTGAAATAGAGAGCAATTCTTAAATAATTCATTCAGGGCTTGTGATGCAACCTGGATTTACCACATCTACACCCAGAGCTGAGTGAGACATAAGGTTGGGCACTTCGGGCTGATAGCATTGGTGAGGTTCGATGAGCAAATGCAGACCCTTTGAAGTCATACAGCATGGTACCCATTCCATGGGTCCCAACTCTCCAAGTTTAAGGGATTCTTCCTTCAGCTAAATTATGCATGGGAAACCCACAGTATGGTGCACCGTGTGACTGGCAAACGTTTTCAAATGCATCTCAGTTTTCGTCCCCTTTTACTCGGGTTCACCATTCCAGACCCTTTACGAACACTCTCCCCACTTGGAGAGTCAGTGCCTTTAACCTCCTGTTGGGCACAGTTTGCAATTTCTGCGCAAGATGAAAAGGAATAGGGAGAACGAATGAGAGACTAGCTCTAGGTGTCTGCACGGGCAAATTTAACGCTCATTTCCCACCAGTAAGAGGAATTAACGAAAGGCTCAGCATGCCGTGCCGGAACCAGATTAGGGCCTGAAGCAATCCTGTGGGTTTGCGGCCAGTTCACAAGATAGCGAGTTGAAGAAAGGAGCTCAGGGGCACTGTAACTCACAAACCTGCAGAGTTATAAATGACAGCTATCGTCCAAAAATATATTGAAGGAAGCCTGCGAAGACGACTTGTAAGCGGGACAGATTTGCAGGAAAACGATTTCAGGGGGTAGACAGGAATTGCATTTAAAGCATAGGAAAAGAGGCAGAACGTCGACAGTGATGCTCTTGGCCAAAAAGTGCGTATGCGTTTTTTCCTGAATATATTCAGGAAAAAACGCATACGCCCTTTTTGGCCAACCAAGCAAGCATGTTAAGGAAATCTGCACTACAAAGATGTCTCACTGCCCCCCGGTCAAAAGGGCCATCTGAAAAAAGTGTAAAATCCAGAAAGGCAGCACAGGCCATGGAGAACAGGGAGCCTTGTTATGCTGATGGGCGGGATGTAAATTGCCAACAGCCACTCTGGAGAAGTGTATGGTGTTTCCTGAAACACCTAAGAAACAAAGCAACGGAGACTACGGCACTTCCACTTATGGTCTTATAGATCACGGAAATTAAAATAAAAAACAGACAGCCACACCAAAGTTTGGGACGGCTCTGTTTACAAGAACCTCGTCTACGGTACAAGTTAAATATCTCAGAATGTGAAAAATGGATAAAGGAATTGTGGTATGTACGTAAAATGCAATATCACTCAGCAATGAAATCTATGTCATCAGGCCCGTCGTGGCATAATGAGTGGATTCAGGTACAATGATTCTAAGTGAAATAAGACACACAGAAAATGAAACATCATAAGATATCACTAAAACACGGAATGTAAACTTGGCTACACATGAACTGAATTACAAAACAGAACAGGGTCTCAAATTTAGAAAACCAACCAATGCTTGCTTAAGGGGAAAGGTGAGTTGGGGTGCTGCATAAAACCAGAGATAGAAATTAGCACAGATACCTTTCCATAAGCCAAATATGTAATAGTCAAGACCTACTCCTTGCTCAACGAATTGGACTAAACACCCCATATTCAACGCCTAGGAATACACCTGACTAGTAAGAATCTTCAAACCCATGGATTTATATGTCTCCGTTTGAGACTCAAGAGTGTATACAGTGGCATGAATGCAGCAGAGGAAATCCGATAAATCCCATTATCAAAATGAATTACACAAACAAAACCCAAGGACAGTGAAATAGAGAGCAATTCTTAAATAATTCATTCAGGGCTGGTGATGCAACCTGGATTTACCACATCTACACCCAGAGCTGAGTGAGACATAAGGTTGGGCACTTCAGGCTGATAGCATTGGTGAGCTTCGATGAGCAAATGCATACCCTTTGAAGTCATACAGCATGGTACCCATTCCATGGGTCCCAACTCTCCAAGTTTAAGGGATTCTTCCTTCAGCTAACACATGCATGGGAAACCCACAGTATGGTGCACCGTGTGACTGGCAAACGTTTTCAAATGCATCTCAGTTTTCGTCCCCTTTTACTCGGGTTCACCATTCCAGACCCTTTACGAACACTCTCCCCACTTGGAGAGTCAGTGCCTTTAACCTCCTGTTGGGCACAGTTTGCAATTTCTGCGCAAGATGAAAAGGAATAGGGAGAACGAATGAGAGACTAGCTCTAGGTGTCTGCACGGGCAAATTTAACGCTCATTTCCCACCAGGAAGAGGAATTAACCAAAGGCTCAGCATGCCGTACCGGATCCAGATTAGGGCCTGAGGCAATCCTGTGGGTTTGCGGCCAGCTCACAAGATAGCGAGTTGAAGAAAGGAGCTCAGGGGCACTGTAACTCACAAACCTGCAGAGTTATAAATGACAGCTATCGTCCAAAAATATATTGAAGGAAGGCTGCGAAGACGACTTGTAAGCGGGACAGATTTGCAGGAAAACGATTTCAGGGGGTAGACGGGAATTGCATTTAAAGCATAGGAAAAGAGGCAGAACGTCGACAATGATGCTCTTGGCCAAAAAGGGCGTATGCGTTTTTTCCTGAATATATTCAGGAAAAAACGCATACGCCCTTTTTGGCCAACCAAGCAAGCATGTTAAAGAAATCTGCACTACAAAGATGTCTCACTGCCCCCCGGTCAAAAGGGCCATCTGAAAAAAGTGTAAAATCCAGAAAGGCAGCACAGGCCATGGAGAACAGGGAGCCTTGTTATGCTGATGGGCGGGATGTAAATTGCCAACAGCCACTCTGGAGAAGTGTATGGTGTTTCCCGGACCACCGAAAAAACAAAGCTACGGAGCCTACGGCACTTCCACTTATGGTCCTATAGCTTAGGGAAATTAAAATCAAAAACACACAGCCACCCCAAAGTGTCGGACGGCTCTGTTTACAAGAACCTCGTCTACGGTACAAGTTAAATATCCCAGAATGTGAAAAATGGATAAAGAAGTTGTGGTACGTACGTACAATGGAATATCACTCAGCAATGAAATCTATGTCATCAGGCCCGTCGCGGCATAATGAGTGGATTCAGGTACGATGATTCTAAGTGAAATAAGTCACACAGAAAATGAAACATCATAAGATATCACTACTACACGGAATGTAAACTTGGCTACACATGAACTGAATTACAAAACAGAACAGGGTCTCAAATTTAGAAAACCAATTTATGCTTGCTTAAGAGGAAAGGTGAGTTGGGGTGCTGCATAAAACCAGAGATAGAAATTAGCACAGATATCTTTCCATAAGCCAAATATGTAATAGTCAAGCCCTACACCTTGCTCAACGAAATGGACTAAACACCCCATATTCAACGCCTAGGAATACACCTGACTAGTAAGAATCTTCAAACCCATGGATTTATATGTCTCCGTAAGAGAATGAAGCGTGTGTACAGCGGCATGAATGCAGCAGAGAAAATCCGATAAATCCCATTATCAAAATGAATTACACAAACAAAACCCAAGGACAGTGAAATAGAGAGCAATTCTTAAATAATTCATTCAGGGCTTGTGATGCAACCTGGATTTACCACATCTACACCCAGAGCTGAGTGAGACATAAGGTTGGGCACTTCGGGCTGATAGCATTGGTGAGGTTCGATGAGCAAATGCAGACCCTTTGAAGTCATACAGCATGGTACCCATTCCATGGGTCCCAACTCTCCAAGTTTAAGGGATTCTTCCTTCAGCTAAAACATGCATGGGAAACCCACAGTACGGTGCACCGTGTGACTGGCAAACGTTTTCAAATGCATCTCAGTTTTCGTCCCCTTTTACTCGGGTTCACCATTCCACACCCTTTACGAACACTCTCCCCACTTGGAGAGTCAGTGCCTTTAACCTCCTGTGGGGCACAGTTTGCAATTTCTGCGCAAGATGAAAAGGAATAGGGAGAACGAATGAGAGACTAGCTCTAGGTGTCTGCACGGGCAAATTTAACGCTCATTTCCCACCAGGAAGAGGAATTAACCAAAGGCTCAGCATGCCGTGCCGGAACCAGATTAGGGCCTGAAGCAATCCTGTGAGTTTGCCGCCAGCTCACAAGATAGCGAGTTGAAGAAAGGAGCTCAGGGGCACTGTAACTCACAAACCTGCAGAGTTATAAATGACAGCTATCGTCCAAAAATATATTGAAGGAAGGCTGCGAAGACGACTTGTAAGCGGGACAGATTTGCAGGAAAACGATTTCAGGGGGTAGACGGGAATTGCATTTAAAGCATAGGAAAAGAGGCAGAACGTCGACAATGATGCTCTTGGCCAAAAAGTGCGTATGCGTTTTTTCCTGAATATATTCAGGAAAAAACGCATACGCCCTTTTTGGCCAACCAAGCAAGCATGTTAAAGAAATCTGCACTACAATGAAGTCTCACTGCCCCCCGGTCAAAAGGGCCATCTGAAAAAAGTGTAAAATCCAGAAAGGCAGCACAGGCCATGGAGAACAGGGAGCCTTGTTATGCTGATGGGCGGGATGTAAATTGCCAACAGCCACTCTGGAGAAGTGTATGGTGTTTCCTGAAACACCTAAGAAACAAAGCAACGGAGACTACGGCACTTCCACTTATGGTCTTATAGATCACGGAAATTAAAATAAAAAACAGACAGCCACACCAAAGTTTGGGACGGCTCTGTTTACAAGAACCTCGTCTACGGTACAAGTTAAATATCCCAGAATGTGAAAAATGGATAAAGTAGTAGTGGTACCTACATACAATGGAATATCACTCAGCAATGAAATCTATGTCATCGGGCCCGTCGCGGCATAATGAGTGGATTCATGTACGAAGATTCTAAGTGAAATATGTCACACAGAAAATGAAACATCATAAGATATCACTAATACACGGAATGTAATCTTGGCTACACATGAACTGAATTACAAAACAGAACAGGGTCTCAAGTTGAGAAAACCAACTTATGTTTGCTTAAGGGGAAAGGTGAGTTGGGGTGCTGCATAAAACCAGAGATAGAAATTAGCACAGATACCATTCCATAAGTCAAATATGTAATAGTCAAGACCTACCCCTTGTTCAACGAAATGGGCTAAACACCCTATATTCAACGCCTAGCAATACACCTGACTAGTAAGAATCTTCAAACCCATGGATTTATATGTCTCCATAAGAGAATCAAGCGTGTGTACAGCTGCATGAATGCAGCAGAGAAAATCCGATAAATCCCATTATCAAAATGAATTAAAAAAACAAAACACAATGACAGTGAAGTAGAAAGCAATTCTTAAATAATTCATTCAGGGCTTGTGATGCAACCTGGATTTACCTCATCTACACCCAGAGCTGAGTGAGACATAAGGTTGGACACTTCGGGCTGATAGCATTGGTGAGGTTCGATGAGCAAATGCAGACCATTTGAAGTCATACTGCATGGTACCCATTCCATGGGTCCCAACTCTCCAGGTTTAAGCGATTCTTCCTTCAGCTAAAACATGCATGGGAAACCCACAGTATGGTGCACCGTGTGACCGGGAAACGTTTTCAAATGCATCTCAGTTTTCGTCCCCTTTTACTCGGGTTTACAATTCCAGACCCTTTACTAACACTCTCCCCACTTGGAGAGTCAGTGCCTTTAACCTGCTGTTTGGCACACTTTGCAATTTCTGCACAAGATGAAAAGGAATAGGGAGAACCAATGAGAGACTAGCTGTAGGTTTCTGCACCGGAAAATTTAACGCTCATTTCCCACCAGGAAGAGGAATTAACCAAATGCTCAGCATTTCATGCCGCAACAAGATTAGGGCCTGAAGCAATTCTGCGGGTTGGCGGCCAGCTCACAAGAAAGCGATTTGAAGAAAGGAGTTCAGGGGCACTGTAATTCACAAAGCTGCAGAGTTATAAATGACAGCTACCGTCCAAAAATATATTGAAGGAAGGCTGCGAAGAGGACTTGAAATCGGGGCAGAATTGCAGGAAAACGATTTCAGGGGGTAGACTGGAATTGCATTTAAAGCATAGGAAAAGAGGTAGAACGTCCACAATGATGCACTTGGCCAAAAAGGGCGTATGCGTTTTTTCCTGAATATATTCAGAAAAAATGCATACGCTCTTTTTGGCCAACCAAGCAAGCATGTTAAAGAAATCTGCACTACAATGAAGTCTCACTGCCCCCCGGTCAAAAGGGCCATGAGAAAAAAGTGTAAAATCCAGAAAGGCAGCACAGGCCATGGAGAACAGGGAGCCTTGTTATGCTGATGGGTGGGATGTAAATTACCAAAAACCACTTTGGAGAAGTGTATGGTGTTTCCTGAAACACCTAAAAAACAAAGCAACGGAGCCTATGGCACTTCCACTTATGGTCCTATAGCTTAGGGAAATTAAAATCAAAATCAAACAGCCACCCCAAAGTTTCAGACGGCTCTCTTCACAAGAACCTCGTCTATGGTACAAGTTAAATATCCCAGAAAGCGAAAAGTGGATAAAGAAATTGTGGTACGTACGTACAATGGAATATCACTCACCAATGAAATCTATGTCATCAGGCCCGTTGTGGCATAAAGAGTGGATTCAGGTACGATGATTCTAAGTGAAATAAGTCACACAGAAAATGAAACATCATAAAATATCACTAATAAACGGAATGTAATCTTGGCTACACATGAACTGAATTACAAAACAGAACAGGTTCTCAAGTTGAGAAAACCAACTTATGTTTGCTTAAGGGGAAAGGTGAGTTGGGTTTCTGCACAAAACCACAGATAGAAATTAGAACAGATAGAATTCCATACGTCAAATATGTAATACTCATAACCTACCCCTTGCTCAACGAAATGGGCTAAACACCCTATATTCAACGCCTAGGAATACACCTGACTAGTAAGAATCTTCAAACCCATGGATTTATATGTCTCCATAAGAGAATCAAGCGTGTGTACAGCTGCATGAAGGCAGAAGAGATAATCCGATAAATCACATTATCAAAATGAATTACAAAAACAAAACACAATGACAGTGAAATAGAGAGCAATTCTTAAATAATTCATTCAGGGCTTGTGATGCAACCTGGATTTACCTCATCTACACCCAGACCTGAGTGAGACATGAAGTTGGACACTTCGGGCTGATAGCATTGGTGAGGTTCGATGAGCAAATGCAGACCATTTGAAGTCATACTGCATGGTACCCATTCCAAGGGTCCCAACTCTCCAGGTTTAAGCGATTCTTCCTTCAGCTAAAACATGCATGGGAAACCCACAGTATGGTGCACCGTGTGACCGGGAAACGTTTTCAAATGCATATCAGTTTTCGTCCCCTTTTACTCGGGTTCACAATTCCAGACCCTTTACCAAAACTCACCCCACTTGGAGAGTCAGTGCCTTTAACCTGCTGTTTGGCACAGTTTACAATTTCTGTGCAAGATGAACAGGAAGAGGGAGAACCAATGAGAGACTAGCTTAGGTATCTGCACGGGCAAATTTAACGCTCATTTCCCACTAGGTAGAGGAATTAACCAAACGCTCAGCATGCCGTGCCGGAAACAGATTAGGGCCTGAATCAAATCTGCGGGTTTGCGGCCAGGTCACAAGAAAGCGATTTGAAGAAAGGAGCTCTGGGACACTGTAATTCATGAACCTGCAGAGTTATAAATGACAGCTATCGTCAAAAAATATATTGAAGGAAGGCTGCGAAGAGGACTTGAAAGCGGGGCAGAATTGCAGGAAAACTATTTCTGGGTGTAGACTGCAATTGCATTTAAAGCATAGGAAAAGAGGCAGAATGTCCACAATGATGCACTTGGCCAAAAAGGGCGTATGTGTTTTTTCCTGAATATACGCATACGGCCTTTCTGGCCAACCAAGCATGCATATTAAATAAATCTGCACTACAATGAAGTCTCACTGCCCCTCGGTCAAAAGGGCCATCTGAAAAAAGTGTAAAATCCAGAAAGGCAGCACAGGCCATGGAGAACAGGGAGCCTTGTTATGTTGATGGGTGGTATGTAAATTGCCAACAGCCACTCTGGAGAAGTCTATTGTGTTTCCTGAAACACCTAAAAAACAAAGCAACGGAGCCTACGGCACTGGCACTTATGGTCCTATAGTTTAGGGAAATTAAAATCAAAAACACACAGCCACCCCAAAGTTTCAGTCGCCTCTGTTTACAAGAACCTCGACTACGGTACAAGTTAAATATCCCAGAAAGCGAAAAATGGATAAAGAAATTGTGGTACGTACGTAAAATGGAATATCATTCACCAATGAAACCTATATCATCAGGCCCTTCGTGGCATAATGATTGGATTCAGGTACAATGATTCTAAGTGAAATAAGTCACACAGAAAATGAAACATCATAAGATATCACTAATACACGGAATGTAATCTTGGCTACACATGAACTGAATTGCAAAACAGAACAGGGTCTCAAATTTAGAAAACCAACTTATGTTTGCTTAAGGGGAAAGGTGAGTTGGGGTGCTGCATAAAACCAGAGATAGAAATTAGCACAAATACCATTCCATACATCAAATACGTAATAGTCAAGACCTACCTCTTGTTCAACGAAATGGGCTAAACACCCTATATTCAACGCCTAGGAATACACCTGACTAGTAAGAATCTTCAAACCCATGGATTTATATGTCTCCATAAGAGAATCAAGCGTGTGTACAGCTGCATGAAGGTAGCAGATAAAATCCGATAAATCCCATTATCAAAATGAATTACAAAAACAAAACACAATGACAGTGAAATAGAGAGCTATTCTTAAATAATTCATTCAGGGCTTGTGATGCAACCTGGATTTACCTCATCTACACCCAGAGCTGAGTGAGACATAAGGTTGGACACTTCGGGCTGATAGCATTGGTGAGGTTCGATGAGCAAATGAAGACCATTTGAAGTCATACTGCATGGAATCCATTCCATGGGTCCCAACTCTCCAGGTTTAAGCGATTCTTCCTTCAGCTAAAACATGCATGGCAATCCCACAGTATGGTGCACCGTGTGACCAGGAAACGTTTTCAAATGAATCTCAGTTTTCGTCCCCTTTTATTCGGGTTCACTATTCCAGACCCTTTACTAACACGCTCCCCACTTGGAGAGTCAGTGCCTTTAACCTCCTGTTTGGCACAGTTTGAAATTTCTGCGCAAGATGAACAGGAATAGGGAGAACCAATGAGAGACTAGCTGTAGGTGTCTGCACGGGCAAATTTAACGCTCATTTCCCACCAGGAAGAGGAATTAACCAAAGGCTCAGCATGCCGTGCCCGAACCAGATTAGGGCCTGAGGCAATCCTGTGGGTTTGCGGCCAGCTCACAAGATAGCGAGTTGAAGAAAGGAGCTCAGGGGCACAGTAACTCACAAACCTGCAGAGTTATAAATGACAGCTATCGGCCAAAAATATATTGAAGGAAGGCTGCGAAGACGACTTGTAAGCGGGACAGATTTGCAGGAAAACGATTTCAGGGGGTAGACGGGAATTGCATTTAAAGCATAGGAAAAGAGGCAGAACGTCGACAATGATGCTCTTGGCCAAAAAGGGCGTATGCGTTTTTTCCTGAATATATTCAGGAAAAAACGCATACGCCCTTTTTGGCCAACCAAGCAAGCATGTTAAAGAAATCTGCACTACAATGAAGACTCACTGCCCCCCGGTCAAAAGGGCCATCTGAAAAAAGTGTAAAATCCAGAAAGGCAGCACAGGCCATGGAGAACAGTGAGCCTTGTTATGCTGATGGGCGGGATGTAAATTGCCAACAGCCACTCTGGAGAAGTGTATGGTGTTTCCCGGAACACCGAAAAAACAAAGCTACGGAGCCTACGGCACTTCCACTTATGGTCCTATAGCTTAGGGAAATTAAAATCAAAAACACACAGCCACCCCAAAGTGTCGGACGGCTCTGTTTACAAGAACCTCGTCTACGGTACAAGTTAAATATCCCAGAATGTGAAAAATGGATAAAGAAGTTGTGGTACGTACGTACAATGGAATATCACTCAGCAATGAAATCTATGTCATCAGGCTCGTCGCGGCATAATGAGTGGATTCAGGTACGATGATTCTAAGTGAAATAAGTCACACAGAAAATGAAACATCATAAGCTATCACTACTACACGGAATGTAAACTTGGCTACACCTGAATTGAATTACAAAATAGAACAGGGTCTCAAATTTAGAAAACCAACTTTTGCTTGCTTAAGGGGAAAGGTGAGTTGGGGTGCTGCATAAAACCAGAGATAGAAATTAGCACAGATACCTTTCCATAAGCCAAATATGTAATAGTCAAGACCTACCCCTTGCTCAACGAAATGGACTAAACACCCCATATTCAATGCCTAGGAATACACCTGACTAGTAAGAATCTTCAAACCCATGGATTTATATGTCTCCATAAGAGAATGAAGCGTGTGTACAGCGGCATGAATGCAGCAGAGAAAATCCGATAAATCCCATTATCAAAATGAATTACACAAACAAAACCCAAGGACAGTGAAATAGAGAGCAATTCTTAAATAATTCATTCAGGGCTTGTGATGCAACCTGGATTTACCACATCTACACCCACAGCTGAGTGAGACATAAGGTTGGGCACTTCGGGCTGATAGCATTGGTGAGGTTCGATGAGCAAATGCAGACCCTTTGAAGTCATACAGCATGGTACCCATTCCATGGGTCCCAACTCTCCAAGTTTAAGGGATTCTTCCTTCAGCTAAAACATGCATGGGAAACCAACAGTATGGTGCACCGTGTGACTGGCAAACGTTTTCAAATGCATCTCAGTTTTCATCCCCTTTTACTCGGGTTCACCATTCCAGACCCTTTACGAACACTCTCCCCACTTGGAGAGTCAGTGCCTTTAACCTCCTGTTGGGCACAGTTTGCAATTTCTGCGCAAGATGAAAAGGAATAGGGAGAACGAATGAGAGACTAGCTCTAGGTGTCTGCACGGGCAAATTTAACACTCATTTCCCACCAGGAAGAGGAATTAACCAAAGGCTCAGCATGCCGTGCCGGAACCAGATTAGGGCCTGAGGCAATCCTGTGGGTTTGCGGCCAGCTCACAAGATAGCGAGTTGAAGAAAGGAGCTCAGGGGCACTGTAACTCACAAACCTGCAGAGTTATAAATGACAGCTATCGTCCAAAAATATATTGAAGGAAGGCTGCGAAGACGACTTGTAAGCGGGACAGATTTGCAGGAAAACGATTTCAGGGGGTAGACGGGAATTGCATTTAAAGCATAGGAAAAGAGGCAGAACGTCGACAATGATGCTCTTGGCCAAAAAGGGCGTATGCGTTTTTTCCTGAATATATTCAGGAAAAAACGCATACGCCCTTTTTGGCCAACCAAGCAAGCATGTTAAAGAAATCTGCACTACAATGAAGACTCACTGCCCCCCGGTCAAAAGGGCCATCTGAAAAAAGTGTAAAATCCAGAAAGGCAGCACAGGCCATGGAGAACAGTGAGCCTTGTTATGCTGATGGGCGGGATGTAAATTGCCAACAGCCACTCTGGAGAAGTGTATGGTGTTTCCCGGAACACCGAAAAAACAAAGCTACGGAGCCTACGGCACTTCCACTTATGGTCCTATAGCTTAGGGAAATTAAAATCAAAAACACACAGCCACCCCAAAGTGTCGGACGGCTCTGTTTACAAGAACCTCGTCTACGGTACAAGTTAAATATCCCAGAATGTGAAAAATGGATAAAGAAGTTGTGGTACGTACGTACAATGGAATATCACTCAGCAATGAAATCTATGTCATCAGGCTCGTCGCGGCATAATGAGTGGTTTCAGGTACGATGATTCTAAGTGAAATAAGTCACACAGAAAATGAAACATCATAAGATATCACTACTACACGGAATGTAAACTTGGCTACACCTGAACTGAATTACAAAACAGAACAGGGTCTCAAATTTAGAAAACCAACTTTTGCTTGCTTAAGGGGAAAGGTGAGTTGGGGTGCTGCATAAAACCAGAGATAGAAATTAGCACAGATACCTTTCCATAAGCCAAATATGTAATAGTCAAGACCTACCCCTTGCTCAACGAAATGGACTAAACACCCCATATTCAACGCCTAGGAATACACCTGACTAGTAAGAATCTTCAAACCCATGGATTTATATGTCTCCGTAAGAGAATGAAGCGTGTGTACAGTGGCATGAATGCAGCAGAGGAAATCCGATAAATCCCATTATCAAAATGAATTACACAAACAAAACCCAAGGACAGTGAAATAGAGAGCAATTCTTAAATAATTCATTCAGGGCTTGTGATGCAGCCTGGATTTACCACATCTACACCCACAGCTGAGTGAGACATAAGGTTGGGCACTTCGGGCTGATAGCATTGGTGAGGTTCGATGAGCAAATGCAGACCCTTTGAAGTCATACAGCATGGTACCCATTCCATGGGTCCCAACTCTCCAAGTTTAAGGGATTCTTCCTTCAGCTAAAACATGCATGGGAAACCCACAGCATGGTGCACCGTGTGACTGGCAAACGTTTTCAAATGCATCTCAGTTTTCATCCCCTTTTACTCGGGTTCACCATTCCAGACCCTTTACGAACACTCTCCCCACTTGGAGAGTCAGTGCCTTTAACCTCCTGTTGGGCACAGTTTGCAATTTCTGCGCAAATGAAAAGGAATAGGGAGAACGAATGAGAGACTAGCTGTAGGTGTCTGCACGGGCAAATTTAACGCTCATTTCCCACCAGGAAGAGGAATTAACCAAAGGCTCAGCATGCCGTGCCGGAACCAGATTAGGGCCTGAGGCAATCCTGTGGGTTTGCGGCCAGCTCACAAGATAGCGAGTTGAAGAAAGGAGCTCAGGGGCACTGTAACTCACAAACCTGCAGAGTTATAAATGACAGCTATCGTCCAAAAATATATTGAAGGAAGGCTGCGAAGACGACTTGTAAGCGGGACAGATTTGCAGGAAAACGATTTCAGGGGGTAGACGGGAATTGCATTTAAAGCATAGGAAAAGAGGCAGAACATCGACAATGATGCTCTTGACCAAAAAGGGCGTATGCGTTTTTTCCTGAATATATTCAGGAAAAAACGCATACGCCCTTTTTGGCCAACCAAGCAAGCACGTTAAAGAAATCTGCACTACAATGAAGTCTCACTGCCCCCCGGTCAAAAGGGCCATCTGAAAAAAGTGTAAAATCCAGAAAGGCAGCACAGGCCATGGAGAACAGGGAGCCTTGTTATGCTGATGGGCGGGATGTAAATTGCCAACAGCTACTCTGGAGAAGTGTATGGTGTTTCCCGGAACACCGAAAAAACAAAGCTACGGAGCCTACGGCACTTCCACTTATGGTCCTATAGCTTAGGGAAATTAAAATCAAAAACACACAGCCACCCCAAAGTGTCGGACGGCTCTGTTTACAAGAACCTCGTCTACGGTACTAGTTAAATATCCCAGAATGTGAAAAATGGATAAAGAAGTTGTGGTACGTACGTACAATGGAATATCACTCAGCAATGAAATCTATGTCATCAGGCCCGTCACGGCATAATGAGTGGATTCAGGTACGATGATTCTAAGGGAAATAAGTCACACAGAAAATGAAACATCATAAGATATCACTACTACACGGAATGTAAACTTGGCTACACATGAACTGAATTACAAAACAGAACAGGGTCTCAAATTTAGAAAACCAACTTATGCTTGCTTAAGGGGAAAGGTGAGTTGGGGTGCTGCATAAAACCAGAGATAGAAATTAGCACAGATACCTTTCCATAAGCCAAATATGTAATAGTCAAGACCTACCCCTTGCTCAACGAAATGGACTAAACACCCCATATTCAACGCCTAGGAATACACCTGACTAGTAAGAATCTTCAAACCCATGGATTTATATGTCTCCGTAAGAGAATGAAGCGTGTGTACAGCGGCATGAATGCAGCAGAGAAAATCCGATAAATCCCATTATCAAAATGAATTACACAAACAAAACCCAAGGACAGTGAAATAGAGAGCAATTCTTAAATAATTCATTCAGGGCTTGTGATGCAACCTGGATTTACCACATCTAAACCCAGAGCTGAGTGAGACATAAGGTTGGGCACTTCGGGCTGATAGCATTGGTGAGGTTCGTTGAGCAAATGCAGACCCTTTGAAGTCATACAGCATGGTACCCATTCCATGGGTCCCAACTCTCCAAGTTTAAGGGATTCTTCCTTCAGCTAAAACATGCATGGGAAACCCACAGTATGGTGCACCGTGTGACTGGCAAACGTTTTCAAATGCATCTCAGTTTTCATCCCCTTTTACTCGGGTTCACCATTCCAGACCCTTTACGAACACTCTCCCCACTTGGAGAGTCAGTGCCTTTAACCTCCTGTTGGGCACAGTTTGCAATTTCTGCGCAAGATGAAAAGGAATAGGGAGAACGAATGAGAGACTAGCTCTAGGTGTCTGCACGGGCAAATTTAACGCTCATTTCCCACCAGGAAGAGGAATTAACCAAAGGCTCAGCATGCCGTGCCGGAACCAGATTAGGGCCTGAGGCAATCCTGTGGGTTTGCGGCCAGCTCACAAGATAGCGAGTTGAAGAAAGGAGCTCAGGGGCACTGTAACTCACAAACCTGCAGAGTTATAAATGACAGCTATCGTCCAAAAATATATTGAAGGAAGGCTGCGAAGATGACTTGTAAGCGGGACAGATTTGCAGGAAAACGATTTCAGGGGGTAGACGGGAATTGCATTTAAAGCATAGGAAAAGAGGCAGAACATCGACAATGATGCTCTTGGCCAAAAAGGGCGTATGCGTTTTTTCCTGAATATATTCAGGAAAAAACGCATACGCCCTTTTTGGCCAACCAAGCAAGCACGTTAAAGAAATCTGCACTACAATGAAGTCTCACTGCCCCCCGGTCAAAAGGGCCATCTGAAAAAAGTGTAAAATCCAGAAAGGCAGCACAGGCCATGGAGAACAGTGAGCCTTGTTATGCTGATGGGCGGGATGTAAATTGCCAACAGCCACTCTGGAGAAGTGTATGGTGTTTCCCGGAACACCGAAAAAAGAAAGCTACGGAGCCTACGGCACTTCCACTTATGGTCCTATACCTTAGGGAAATTAAAATCAAAAACACACAGCCACCCCAAAGTGTCGGACGGCTCTGTTTACAAGAACCTCGTCTACGGTACAAGTTAAATATCCCAGAATGTGAAAAATGGATAAAGAAGTTGTGGTACGTACGTACACTGGAATATCACTCAGCAATGAAATCTATGTCATCAGGCCCGTCGCGGCATAATGAGTGGATTCAGGTACGATGATTCTAAGGGAAATAAGTCACACAGAAAATGAAACATCATAAGATATCACTAATACACGGAATGTAAACTTGGCTACACATGAACTGAATTACAAAACAGAACAGGGTCTCAAATTTAGAAAACCAACTTATGCTTGCTTAAGGGGAAAGGTGAGTTGGGGTGCTGCATAAAACCAGAGATAGAAATTAGCACAGATACCTTTCCATAAGCCAAATATGTAATAGTCAAGACCTACCCCTTGCTCAACGAAATGGACTAAACACCCCATATTCAACGCCTAGGAATACACCTGACTAGTAAGAATCTTCAAACCCATGGATTTATATGTCTCCGTAAGAGAATGAAGCGTGTGTACAGCGGCATGAATGCAGCAGAGAAAATCCGATAAATCCCATTATCAAAATGAATTACACAAACAAAACGCAAGGACAGTGAGATAGAGAGCAATTCTTAAATAATTCATTCAGGGCTTGTGATGCAACCTGGATTTACCACATCTACACCCAGAGCTGAGTGAGACATAAGGTTGGGCACTTCGGGCTGATAGCATTGGTGAGGTTCGATGAGCAAATGCAGACCCTTTGAAGTCATACAGCATGGTACCCATTCCATGGGTCCCAACTCTCCAAGTTTAAGGGATTCTTCCTTCAGCTAAAACATGCATGGGAAACCCACAGTATGGTGCACCGTGTGACTGGCAAACGTTTTCAAATGCATCTCAGTTTTCGTCCCCTTTTACTCGGGTTCACCATTCCAGACCCTTTACGAACACTCTCCCCACTTGGAGAGTCAGTGCCTTTAACCTCCTGTTGGGCACAGTTTGCAATTTCTGCGCAAGATGAAAAGGAATAGGGAGAACGAATGAGAGACTAGCTCTAGGTGTCTGCACGGGCAAATTTAACGCTCATTTCCCACCAGGAAGAGGAATTAACCAAAGGCTCAGCATGCCGTGCCGGAACCAGATTAGCGCCTGAGGCAATCCTGTGGGTTTGCGGCCAGCTCACAAGATAGCGAGTTGAAGAAAGGAGCTCAGGGGCACTGTAACTCACAAACCTGCAGAGTTATAAATGACAGCTATCGTCCAAAAATATATTGAAGGAAGGCTGCGAAGACGACTTGTAAGCGGGACAGATTTGCAGGAAAACGATTTCAGGGGGTAGACGGGAATTGCATTTAAAGCATAGGAAAAGAGGCAGAACGTCGACAATGATGCTCTTGGCCAAAAAGGGCGTATGCGTTTTTTCCTGAATATATTCAGGAAAAAACGCATACGCCCTTTTTGGCCAACCAAGCAAGCACGTTAAAGAAATCTGCACTACAATGAAGTCTCACTGCCCCCCGGTCAAAAGGGCCATCTGAAAAAAGTGTAAAATCCAGAAAGGCAGCACAGGCCATGGAGAACAGGGAGCCTTGTTATGCTGATGGGCGGGATGTAAATTGCCAACAGCCACTCTGGAGAAGTGTATGGTGTTTCCCGGAACACCGAAAAAAGAAAGCTACGGAGCCTACGGCACTTCCACTTATGGTCCTATACCTTAGGGAAATTAAAATCAAAAACACACAGCCACCCCAAAGTGTCGGACGGCTCTGTTTACAAGAACCTCGTCTACGGTACAAGTTAAATATCCCAGAATGTGAAAAATGGATAAAGAAGTTGTGGTACGTACGTACACTGGAATATCACTCAGCAATGAAATCTATGTCATCAGGCCCGTCGCGGCATAATGAGTGGATTCAGGTACGATGATTCTAAGGGAAATAAGTCACACAGAAAATGAAACATCATAAGATATCACTAATACACGGAATGTAAACTTGGCTACACATGAACTGAATTACAAAACAGAACAGGGTCTCAAATTTAGAAAACCAACTTATGCTTGCTTAAGGGGAAAGGTGAGTTGGGGTGCTGCATAAAACCAGAGATAGAAATTAGCACAGATACCTTTCCATAAGCCAAATATGTAATAGTCAAGACCTACCCCTTGCTCAACGAAATGGACTAAACACCCCATATTCAACGCCTAGGAATACACCTGACTAGTAAGAATCTTCAAACCCATGGATTTATATGTCTCCGTAAGAGAATGAAGCGTGTGTACAGCGGCATGAATGCAGCAGAGAAAATCCGATAAATCCCATTATCAAAATGAATTACACAAACAAAACGCAAGGACAGTGAGATAGAGAGCAATTCTTAAATAATTCATTCAGGGCTTGTGATGCAACCTGGATTTACCACATCTACACCCAGAGCTGAGTGAGACATAAGGTTGGGCACTTCGGGCTGATAGCATTGGTGAGGTTCGATGAGCAAATGCAGACCCTTTGAAGTCATACAGCATGTTACCCATTCCATGGGTCCCAACTCTCCAAGTTTAAGGGATTCTTCCTTCAGCTAAAACATGCATGGGAAACCCACAGTATGGTGCACCGTGTGACTGGCAAACGTTTTCAAATGCATCTCAGTTTTCGTCCCCTTTTACTCGGGTTCACCATTCCAGACCCTTTACGAACACTCTCCCCACTTGGAGAGTCAGTGCCTTTAACCTCCTGTTGGGCACAGTTTGCAATTTCTGCGCAAGATGAAAAGGAATAGGGAGAACGAATGAGAGACTAGCTCTAGGTGTCTGCACGGGCAAATTTAACGCTCATTTCCCACCAGGAAGAGGAATTAACCAAAGGCTCAGCATGCCGTGCCGGAACCAGATTAGCGCCTGAGGCAATCCTGTGGGTTTGCGGCCAGCTCACAAGATAGCGAGTTGAAGAAAGGAGCTCAGGGGCACTGTAACTCACAAACCTGCAGAGTTATAAATGACAGCTATCGTCCAAAAATATATTGAAGGAAGGCTGCGAAGACGACTTGTAAGCGGGACAGATTTGCAGGAAAACGATTTCAGGGGGTAGACGGGAATTGCATTTAAAGCATAGGAAAAGAGGCAGAACGTCGACAATGATGCTCTTGGCCAAAAAGGGCGTATGCGTTTTTTCCTGAATATATTCAGGAAAAAACGCATACGCCCTTTTTGGCCAACCAAGCAAGCACGTTAAAGAAATCTGCACTACAATGAAGTCTCACTGCCCCCCGGTCAAAAGGGCCATCTGAAAAAAGTGTAAAATCCAGAAAGGCAGCACAGGCCATGGAGAACAGGGAGCCTTGTTAGGCTGATGGGCGGGATGTAAATTGCCAACAGCCACTCTGGAGAAGTGTATGGTGTTTCCTGGACCACCGAAAAAACAAAGCTACGGAGCCTACGGCACTTCCACTTATGGTCCTATAGCTTAGGGAATTTAAAATCAAAAACACACAGCCACCCCAAAGTGTCGGACGGCTCTGTTTACAAGAACCGCGTCTACGGTACAAGTTAAATATCCCAGAATGTGAAAAGTGGATAAAGAAGTTGTGGTACGGACGTACAATGGAATATCACTCAGCAATGAAATCTATGTCATCAGGCCCGTCACGGCATAATGAGTGGATTCAGGTACGATGATTCTAAGTGAAATAAGTCACACAGAAAATGAAACATCATAAGATATCACTACTACACGGAATGTAAACTTGGCTACACATGAACTGAATTACAAAACAGAACAGGGTCTGAAATTTAGAAAACCAACTTATGCTTGCTTAAGGGGAAAGGTGAGTTGGGGTGCTGCATAAAACCAGAGATAGAAATTAGCACAGATACCTTTCCATAAGCCAAATATGTAATAGTCAAGACCTACCCCTTGCTCAACGAAATGGACTAAACACCCCATATTCAATGCCTAGGAATACACCTGACTAGTAAGAATCTTCAAACCCATGGATTTATATGTCTCCGTAAGAGAATGAAGCGTGTGTACAGCGGCATGAATGCAGCAGAGAAAATCCGATAAATCCCATTATCAAAATGAATTACACAAACAAAACCCAAGGACAGTGAGATAGAGAGCAATTCTTAAATAATTCATTCAGGGCTTGTGATGCAACCTGGATTTACCACATCTACACCCAGAGCTGAGTGAGACATAAGGTTGGGCACTTCGGGCTGATAGCATTGGTGAGGTTCGATGAGCAAATGCAGACCCTTTGAAGTCATACAGCATGGTACCCATTCCATGGGTCCCAACTCTCCAAGTTTAAGGGATTCTTCCTTCAGCTAAAACATGCATGGGAAACCCACAGTATGGTGCACCGTGTGACTGGCAAACGTTTTCAAATGCATCTCAGTTTTCGTCCCCTTTTACTCGGGTTCACCATTCCAGACCCTTTACGAACACTCTCCCCACTTGGAGAGTCAGTGCCCTTAACCTCCTGTTGGGCACAGTTTGCAATTTCTGCGCAAGATGAAAAGGAATAGGGAGAACGAATGAGAGACTAGCTCTAGGTGTCTGCACGGGCAAATTTAACGCTCATTTCCCACCAGGAAGAGGAATTAACCAAAGGCTCAGCATGCCGTGCCGGAACCAGATTAGGGCCTGAGGCAATCCTGTGGGTTTGCGGCCAGCTCACAAGATAGCGAGTTGAAGAAAGGAGCTCAGGGGCACTGTAACTCACAAACCTGCAGAGTTATAAATGACAGCTATCGTCCAAAAATATATTGAAGGAAGGCTGCGAAGACGACTTGTAAGCGGGACAGATGTGCAGGAAAACGATTTCAGGGGGTAGACGGGAATTGCATTTAAAGCATAGGAAAAGAGGCAGAACATCGACAATGATGCTCTTGGCCAAAAAGGGCGTATGCGTTTTTTCCTGAATATATTCATGAAAAAACGCATACGCCCTTTTTGGCCAACCAAGCAAGCACGTTAAAGAAATCTGCACTACAATGAAGTCTCACTGCCCCCCGGTCAAAAGGGCCATCTGAAAAAAGTGTAAAATCCAGAAAGGCAGCACAGGCCATGGAGAACAGGGAGCCTTGTTATGCTGACGGGCGGGATGTAAATTGCCAACAGCCACTCTGGAGAAGTGTATGGTGTTTCCCGGAACACCGAAAAAACAAAGCTACGGAGCCTACGGCACTTCCACTTATGGTCCTATAGCTTAGGGAAATTAAAATCAAAAACACACAGCCACCCCAAATTGTCGGACGGCTCTGTTTACAAGAACCTCGTCTACGGTACAAGTTAAATATCCCAGAATGTGAAAAATGGATAAAGAAGTTGTGGTACGTACGTACACTGGAATATCACTCAGCAATGAAATCTATGTCATCAGGCCCGTCGCGGCATAATGAGTGGATTCAGGTACGATGATTCTAAGGGAAATAAGTCACACAGAAAATGAAACATCATAAGATATCACTAATACACGGAATGTAAACTTGGCTACACATGAACTGAATTACAAAACAGAACAGGGTCTCAAATTTAGAAAACCAACTTATGCTTGCTTAAGGGGAAAGGTGAGTTGGGGTGCTGCATAAAACCAGAGATAGAAATTAGCACAGATACCTTTCCATAAGCCAAATATGTAATAGTCAAGACCTACCCCTTGCTCAACGAAATGGACTAAACACCCCATATTCAACGCCTAGGAATACACCTGACTAGTAAGAATCTTCAAACCCATGGATTTATATGTCTCCGTAAGAGAATGAAGCATGTGTACAGCGGCATGAATGCAGCAGAGAAAATCCGATAAATCCCATTATCAAAATGAATTACACAAACAAAACCCAAGGACAGTGAAATAGAGAGCAATTCTTAAATAATTCATTCAGGGCTTGTGATGCAACCTGGATTTACCACATCTAAACCCAGAGCTGAGTGAGACATAAGGTTGGGCACTTCGGGCTGATAGCATTGGTGAGGTTCGTTGAGCAAATGCAGACCCTTTGAAGTAATACAGCATGGTACCCATTCCATGGGTCCCAACTCTCCAAGTTTAAGGGATTCTTCCTTCAGCTAAAACATGCATGGGAAACCCACAGTATGGTGCACCGTGTGACTGGCAAACGTTTTCAAATGCATCTCAGTTTTCATCCCATTTTACTCGGGTTCACCATTCCAGACCCTTTACGAACACTCTCCCCACTTGGAGAGTCAGTGCCTTTAACCTCCTGTTGGGCACAGTTTGCAATTTCTGCGCAAGATGAAAAGGAATAGGGAGAACGAATGAGAGACTAGCTCTAGGTGTCTGCACGGGCAAATTTAACACTCATTTCCCACCAGGAAGAGGAATTAACCAAAGGCTCAGCATGCCGTGCCGGAACCAGATTAGGGCCTGAGGCAATCCTGTGGGTTTGCGGCCAGCTCACAAGATAGCGAGTTGAAAAAAGGAGCTCAGGGGCACTGTAACTCACAAACCTGCAGAGTTATAAATGACAGCTATCGTCCAAAAATATATTGAAGGAAGGCTGCGAAGACGACTTGTAAGCGGGACAGATTTGCAGGAAAACGATTTCAGGGGGTAGACGGGAATTGCATTTAAAGCATAGGAAAAGAGGCAGAACATCGACAATGATGCTCTTGGCCAAAAAGGGCGTATGCGTTTTTTCCTGAATATATTCAGGAAAAAACGCATACGCCCTTTTTGGCCAACCAAGCAAGCACGTTAAAGAAATCTGCACTACAATGAAGTCTCACTGCCCCCCGGTCAAAAGGGCCATCTGAAAAAAGTGTAAAATCCAGAAAGGCAGCACAGGCCATGGAGAACAGTGAGCCTTGTTATGCTGATGGGCGGGATGTAAATTGCCAACAGCCACTCTGGAGAAGTGTATGGTGTTTCCCGGAACACCGAAAAAAGAAAGCTACGGAGCCTACGGCACTTCCACTTATGGTCCTATACCTTAGGGAAATTAAAATCAAAAACACACAGCCACCCCAAAGTGTCGGACGGCTCTGTTTACAAGAACCTCGTCTACGGTACAAGTTAAATATCCCAGAATGTGAAAAATGGATAAAGAAGTTGTGGTACGTACGTACACTGGAATATCACTCAGCAATGAAATCTCTGTCATCAGGCCCATCGCGGCATAATGAGTGGATTCAGGTACGATGATTCTAAGGGAAATAAGTCACACAGAAAATGAAACATCATAAGATATCACTACTACACGGAATGTAAACTTGGCTACACATGAACTGAATTACAAAATAGAACAGGGTCTCAAATTTAGAAAACCAACTTTTGCTTGCTTAAGGGGAAAGGTGAGTTGGGGTGCTGCATAAAACCAGAGATAGAAATTAGCACAGATACCTTTCCATAAGCCAAATATGTAATAGTCAAGACCTACCCCTTGCTCAACGAAATGGACTAAACACCCCATATTCAACGCCTAGGAATACACCTGACTAGTAAGAATCTTCAAACCCATGGATTTATATGTCTCCATAAGAGAATGAAGCGTGTGTACAGCGGCATGAATGCAGCAGAGAAAATCCGATAAATCCCATTATCAAAATGAATTACACAAACAAATCCCAAGGACAGTGAAATAGAGAGCAATTCTTAAATAATTCATTCAGGGCTTGTGATGCAACCTGGATTTACCACATCTACACCCACAGCAGCGTGAGACATAAGGTTGGGCACTTCGGGCTGATAGCATTGGTGAGGTTCGATGAGCAAATGCAGACCCTTTGAAGTCATACAGCATGGTACCCATTCCATGGGTCCCAACTCTCCAAGTTTAAGGGATTCTTCCTTCAGCTAAAACATGCATGGGAAACCCACAGTATGGTGCACCGTGTGACTGGCAAACGTTTTCAAATGCATCTCAGTTTTCAACCCCTTTTACTCGGGTTCACCATTCCAGACACTTTACGAACACTCTCCCCACTTGGAGAGTCAGTTCCTTTAACCTCCTGTTGGGCACAGTTTGCAATTTCTGCGCAAGATGAAAAGGAATAGGGAGAACGAATGAGAGACTAGCTCTAGGTGTCTGCACGGGCAAATTTAAAGCTCATTTCCCACCAGGAAGAGGAATTAACCAAAGGCTCAGCATGCCGTGCCGGAACCAGATTAGGGCCTGAGGCAATCCTGTGGGTTTGCGGCCAGCTCACAAGATAGCGAGTTGAAGAAAGGAGCTCAGGGGCACTGTAACTCACAAACCTGCAGAGTTATAAATGACAGCTATCGTCCAAAAATATATTGAAGGAAGGCTGCGAAGACGACTTGTAAGCGGGACAGATTTGCAGGAAAACGATTTCAGGGGGTAGACGGGAATTGCATTTAAAGCATAGGAAAAGAGGCAGAACGTCGACAATGATGCTCTTGGCCAAAAAGGGCGTATGCGTTTTTTCCTGAATATATTCAGGAAAAAACGCATACGCACTTTTTGGCCAACCAAGCAAGCACGTTAAAGAAATCTGCACTACAATGAAGTCTCACTGCCCCCCGGTCAAAAGGGCCATCTGAAAAAAGTGTAAAATCCAGAAAGGCAGCACAGGCCATGGAGAACAGGGAGCCTTGTTATGCTGATGGGCGGGATGTAAATTGCCAACAGCCACTCTGGAGAAGTGTATGGTGTTTCCCGGAACACCGAAAAAAGAAAGCTACGGAGCCTACGGCACTTCCACTTATGGTCCTATACCTTAGGGAAATTAAAATCAAAAACACACAGCCACCCCAAAGTGTCGGACGGCTCTGTTTACAAGAACCTCGTCTACGGTACAAGTTAAATATCCCAGAATGTGAAAAATGGATAAAGAAGTTGTGGTACGTACGTACACTGGAATATCACTCAGCAATGAAATCTATGTCATCAGGCCCGTCGCGGCATAATGAGTGGATTCAGGTACGATGATTCTAAGGGAAATAAGTCACACAGAAAATGAAACATCATAAGATATCACTACTACACGGAATGTAAACTTGGCTACACATGAACTGAATTACAAAACAGAACAGGGTCTCAAATTTAGAAAACCAACTTATGCTTGCTTAAGGGGAAAGGTGAGTTGGGGTGCTGCATAAAACCAGAGATAGAAATTAGCACAGATACCTTTCCATAAGCCAAATATGTAATAGTCAAGACCTACCCCTTGCTCAACGAAATGGACTAAACACCCCATATTCAACGCCTAGGAATACACCTGACTAGTAAGAATCTTCAAACCCATGGATTTATATGTCTCCGTAAGAGAATGAAGCGTGTGTACAGCGGCATGAATGCAGCAGAGAAAATCCGATAAATCCCATTATCAAAATGAATTACACAAACAAAACGCAAGGACAGTGAGATAGAGAGCAATTCTTAAATAATTCATTCAGGGCTTGTGATGCAACCTGGATTTACCACATCTACACCCAGAGCTGAGTGAGACATAAGGTTGGGCACTTCGGGCTGATAGCATTGGTGAGGTTCGATGAGCAAATGCAGACCCTTTGAAGTCATACAGCATGGTACCCATTCCATGGGTCCCAACTCTCCAAGTTTAAGGGATTCTTCCTTCAGCTAAAACATGCATGGGAAACCCACAGTATGGTGCACCGTGTGACTGGCAAACGTTTTCAAATGCATCTCAGTTTTCGTCCCCTTTTACTCGGGTTCACCATTCCAGACCCTTTACGAACACTCTCCCCACTTGGAGAGTCAGTGCCTTTAACCTCCTGTTGGGCACAGTTTGCAATTTCTGCGCAAGATGAAAAGGAATAGGGAGAACGAATGAGAGACTAGCTCTAGGTGTCTGCAAGGGCAAATTTAACGCTCATTTCCCACCAGGAAGAGGAATTAACCAAAGGCTCAGCATGCCGTGCCGGAACCAGATTAGGGCCTGAAGCAATCCTGTGGGTTTGCAGCCAGCTCACAAGATAGCGAGTTGAAGAAAGGAGCTCAGGGGCACTGTAACTCACAAACCTGCAGAGTTATAAATGACAGCTATCGTCCAAAAATATATTGAAGGAAGGCTGCGAAGACGACTTGTAAGCGGGACAGATTTGCAGGAAAACGATTTCAGGGGGTAGACGGGAATTGCATTTAAAGCATAGGAAAAGAGGCAGAACGTCGACAATGATGCTCTTGGCCAATAAGGGCGTATGCGTTTTTTCCTGAATATATTCAGGAAAAAACGCATAAGCCCTTTTTGGCCAACCAAGCAAGCACGTTAAAGAAATCTGCACTACAATGAAGTCTCACTGCCCCCCGGTCAAAAGGGCCATCTGAAAAAAGTGTAAAATCCAGAAAGGCAGCACAGGCCATGGAGTACAGGGAGCCTTGTTATGCTGATGGGCGGGATGTAAATTGCCAACAGCCACTCTGGAGAAGTGTATGGTGTTTCCCGGACCACCGAAAAAACAAAGCTACGGAGCCTACGGCACTTCCACTTATGGTCCTATAGCTTAGGGAAATTAAAATCAAAAACACACAGCCACCCCAAAGTGTCGGACGGCTCTGTTTACAAGAACCTCGTCTACGGTACAAGTTAAATATCCCAGAATGTGAAAAATGGATAAAGAAGTTGTGGTACGTAAGTACAATGGAATATCACTCAGCAATGAAATCTATGTCATCAGGCCCGTCACGGCATAATGAGTGGATTCAGGTACGATGATTCTAAGTGAAATAAGTCACACAGAAAATGAAACATCATAAGATATCACTACTACACGGAATGTAAACTTGGCTACACATGAACTGAATTACAAAACAGAACAGGGTCTCAAATTTAGAAAACCAACTTATGCTTGCTTAAGGGGAAAGGTGAGTTGGGGTGCTGCATAAAACCAGAGATAGAAATTAGCACAGATACCTTTCCATAAGCCAAATATGTAATAGTCAAGACCTACCCCTTGCTCAACGAAATGGACTAAACACCCCATATTCAACGCCTAGGAATACACCTGACTAGTAAGAATCTTCAAACCCATGGATTTATATGTCTCCGTAAGAGAATGAAGCGTGTGTACAGCGGCATGAATGCAGCAGAGAAAATCCGATAAATCCCATTATCAAAATGAATTACACAAACAAAACCCAAGGACAGTGAAATAGAGAGCAATTCTTAAATAATTCATTCAGGGCTTGTGATGCAACCTGGATTTACCACATCTACACCCAGAGCTGAGTGAGACATAAGGTTGGGCACTTCGGGCTGATAGCATTGGTGAGGTTCGTTGAGCAAATGCAGACCCTTTGAAGTCATACAGCATGGTACCCATTCCATGGGTCCCAACTCTCCAAGTTTAAGGGATTCTTCCTTCAGCTAAAACATGCATGGGAAACCCACAGTATGGTGCACCGTGTGACTGGCAAACGTTTTCAAATGCATCTCAGTTTTCATCCCATTTTACTCGGGTTCACCATTCCAGACCCTTTACGAACACTCTCCCCACTTGGAGAGTCAGTGCCTTTAACCTCCTGTTGGGCACAGTTTGCAATTTCTGCGCAAGATGAAAAGGAATAGGGAGAACGAATGAGAGACTAGCTCTAGGTGTCTGCACGGGCAAATTTAACACTCATTTCCCACCAGGAAGAGGAATTAACCAAAGGCTCAGCATGCCGTGCCGGAACCAGATTAGGGCCTGAGGCAATCCTGTGGGTTTGCGGCCAGCTCACAAGATAGCGAGTTGAAGAAAGGAGCTCAGGGGCACTGTAACTCACAAACCTGCAGAGTTATAAATGACAGCTATCGTCCAAAAATATATTGAAGGAAGGCTGCGAAGACGACTTGTAAGCGGGACAGATTTGCAGGAAAACGATTTCAGGGGGTAGACGGGAATTGCATTTAAAGCATAGGAAAAGAGGCAGAACATCGACAATGATGCTCTTGGCCAAAAAGGGCGTATGCGTTTTTTCCTGAATATATTCAGGAAAAAACGCATACGCCCTTTTTGGCCAACCAAGCAAGCACGTTAAAGAAATCTGCACTACAATGAAGTCTCACTGCCCCCCGGTCAAAAGGGCCATCTGAAAAAAGTGTAAAATCCAGAAAGGCAGCACAGGCCATGGAGTACAGGGAGCCTTGTTATGCTGATGGGCGGGATGTAAATTGCCAACAGCCACTCTGGAGAAGTGTATGGTGTTTCCCGGACCACCGAAAAAACAAAGCTACGGAGCCTATGGCACTTCCACTTATGGTCCTATAGCTTAGGGAAATTAAAATCAAAAACACACAGCCACCCCAAAATGTCGGACGGCTCTGTTTACAAGAACCTCGTCTACGGTACAAGTTAAATATCCCAGAATGTGAAAAATGGATAAAGAAGTTGTGGTACGTACGTACAATGGAATATCACTCAGCAATGAAATCTATGTCATCAGGCCCGTCACGGCATAATGAGTGGATTCAGGTACGATGATTCTAAGTGAAATAAGTCACACAGAAAATGAAACATCATAAGATATCACTACTACACGGAATGTAAACTTGGCTACACATGAACTGAATTACAAAACAGAACAGGGTCTCAAATTTAGAAAACCAACTTATGCTTGCTTAAGGGGAAAGGTGAGTTGGGGTGCTGCATAAAACCAGAGATAGAAATTAGCACAGATACCTTTCCATAAGCCAAATATGTAATAGTCAAGACCTACCCCTTGCTCAACGAAATAGACTAAACACCCCATATTCAACGCCTAGGAATACACCTGACTAGTAAGAATCTTCAAACCCATGGATTTATATGTCTCCGTAAGAGAATGAAGCGTGTGTACAGCGGCATGAATGCAGCAGAGAAAATCCGATAAATCCCATTATCAAAATGAATTACACAAACAAAACCCAAGGACAGTGAAATAGAGAGCAATTCTTAAATAATTCATTCAGGGCTTGTGATGCAACCTGGATTTACCACATCTACACCCAGAGCTGAGTGAGACATAAGGTTGGGCACTTCGGGCTGATAGCATTGGTGAGGTTCGATGAGCAAATGCAGACCCTTTGAAGTCATACAGCATGGTACCCATTCCATGGGTCCCAACTCTCCAAGTTTAAGGGATTCTTCCTTCAGCTAAAACATGCATGGGAAACCCACAGTATGGTGCACCGTGTGACTGGCAAACGTTTTCAAATGCATCTCAGTTTTCATCCCCTTTTACTCGGGTTCACCATTCCAGACCCTTTACGAACACTCTCCCCACTTGGAGAGTCAGTGCCTTTAACCTCCTGTTGGGCACAGTTTGCAATTTCTGCGCAAGATGAAAAGGAATAGGGAGAACGAATGAGAGACTAGCTCTAGGTGTCTGCACGGGCAAATTTAACGCTCATTTCCCACCAGGAAGAGGAATTAACCAAAGGCTCAGCATGCCGTGCCGGAACCAGATTAGGGCCTGAGGCAATCCTGTGGGTTTGCGGCCAGCTCACAAGATAGCGAGTTGAAGAAAGGAGCTCAGGGGCACTGTAACTCACAAACCTGCAGAGTTATAAATGACAGCTATCGTCCAAAAATATATTGAAGGAAGGCTGCGAAGACGACTTGTAAGCGGGACAGATTTGCAGGAAAACGATTTCAGGGGGTAGACGGGAATTGCATTTAAAGCATAGGAAAAGAGGCAGAACATCGACAATGATGCTCTTGGCCAAAAAGGGCTTATGCGTTTTTTCCTGAATATATTCATGAAAAAACGCATACGCCCTTTTTGGCCAACCAAGCAAGCACGTTAAAGAAATCTGCACTACAATGAAGTCTCACTGCCCCCCGGTCAAAAGGGCCATCTGAAAAAAGTGTAAAATCCAGAAAGGCAGCACAGGCCATGGAGAACAGGGAGCCTTGTTATGCTGATGGGCGGGATGTAAATTGCCAACAGCCACTCTGGAGAAGTGTATGGTGTTTCCCGGACCACCGAAAAAAGAAAGCTACGGAGCCTACGGCACTTCCACTTATGGTCCTATAGCTTAGGGAAATTAAAATCAAAAACACACAGCCACCCCAAAGTGTCGGACGGCTCTGTTTACAAGAACCTCGTCTACGGTACAAGTTAAATATCCCAGAATGTGAAAAATGGATAAAGAAGTTGTGGTATGTACGTACAATGGAATATCACTCAGCAATGAAATCTATGTCATCAGGCCCGTCACGGCATAATGAGTGGATTCAGGTACGATGATTCTAAGTGAAATAAGTCACACAGAAAATGAAACTTCATAAGATATCACTACTACACGGAATGTAAACTTGGCTACACATGAACTGAATTACAAAACAGAACAGGGTCTCAAATTTAGAAAACCAACTTATGCTTGCTTAAGGGGAAAGGTGAGTTGGGGTGCTGCATAAAACCAGAGATAGAAATTAGCACAGATACCTTTCCATAAGCCAAATATGTAAGAGTCAAGACCTACCCCTTGCTCAACGAAATTGACTAAACACCCCATATTCAACGCCTAGGAATACACCTGACTAGTAAGAATCTTCAAACCCATGGATTTATATGTCTCCGTAAGAGAATGAAGCGTGTGTACAGCGGCATGAATGCAGCAGAGAAAATCCGATAAATCCCATTATCAAAATGAATTACACAAACAAAACCCAAGGACAGTGAAATAGAGAGCAATTCTTAAATAATTCATTCAGGGCTTGTGATGCAACCTGGATTTACCACATCTACACCCAGAGCTGAGTGAGACATAAGGTTGGGCACTTCGGGCTGATAGCATTGGTGAGGTTCGATGAGCAAATGCAGACCCTTTGAAGTCATACAGCATGGTACCCATTCCATGGGTCCCAACTCTCCAAGTTTAAGGGATTCTTCCTTCAGCTAAAACATGCATGGGAAACCCACAGTATGGTGCACCGTGTGACTGGCAAACGTTTTCAAATGCATCTCAGTTTTCATCCCCTTTTACTCGGGTTCACCATTCCAGACCCTTTACGAACACTCTCCCCACTTGGAGAGTCAGTGCCTTTAACCTCCTGTTGGGCACAGTTTGCAATTTCTGCGCAAGATGAAAAGGAATAGGGAGAACGAATGAGAGACTAGCTCTAGGTGTCTGCACGGGCAAATTTAACGCTCATTTCCCACCAGGAAGAGGAATTAACCAAAGGCTCAGCATGCCGTGCCGGAACCAGATTAGGGCCTGAGGCAATCCTGTGGGTTTGCGGCCAGCTCACAAGATAGCGAGTTGAAGAAAGGAGCTCAGGGGCACTGTAACTCACAAACCTGCAGAGTTATAAATGACAGCTATCGTCCAAAAATATATTGAAGGAAGGCTGCGAAGACGACTTGTAAGCGGGACAGATTTGAAGGAAAACGATTTCAGGGGGTAGACGGGAATTGCATTTAAAGCATAGGAAAAGAGGCAGAACATCGACAATGATGCTCTTGGCCAAAAAGGGCGTATGCGTTTTTTCCTGAATATATTCAGGAAAAAACGCATACGCCCTTTTTGGCCAACCAAGCAAGCACGTTAAAGAAATCTGCACTACAATGAAGTCTCACTGCCCCCCGGTCAAAAGGGCCATCTGAAAAAAGTGTAAAATCCAGAAAGGCAGCACAGGCCATGGAGAACAGGGAGCCTTGTTATGCTGATGGGCGGGATGTAAATTGCCAACAGCCACTGTGGAGAAGTGTATGGTGTTTCCCGGAAAACCGAAAAAACAAAGCTACGGAGCCTACGGCACTTCCACTTATGGTCCTATAGCTTAGGGAAATTAAAATCAAAAACACACAGCCACCCCAAAGTGTCGGACGGCTCTGTTTACAAGAACCTCGTCTACGGTACAAGTTAAATATCCCAGAATGTGAAAAATGGATAAAGAAGTTGTGGTACGTACGTACAATGGAATATCACTCAGCAATGAAATCTATGTCATCAGGCCCGTCACGGCATAATGAGTGGATTCAGGTACGATGATTCTAAGTGAAATAAGTCACACAGAAAATGAAACATCATAAGATATCACTACTACACGGAATGTAAACTTGGCTACACATGAACTGAATTACAAAACAGAACAGGGTCTCAAATTTAGAAAACCAACTTATGCTTGCTTAAGGGGAAAGGTGAGTTGGGGTGCTGCATAAAACCAGAGATAGAAATTAGCACAGATACCTTTCCATAAGCCAAATATGTTATAGTCAAGACCTACCCCTTGCTCAACGAAATGGACTAAACACCCCATATTCAACGCCTAGGAATACACCTGACTAGTAAGAATCTTCAAACCCATGGATTTATATGTCTCCGTAAGAGAATGAAGCGTGTGTACAGCGGCATGAATGCAGCAGAGAAAATCCAATAAATCCCATTATCAAAATGAATTACACAAACAAAACCCAAGGACAGTGAAATAGAGAGCAATTCTTAAATAATTCATTCAGGGCTTGTGATGCAACCTGGATTTACCACATCTACACCCAGAGCTGAGTGAGACATAAGGTTGGGCACTTCGGGCTGATAGCATTGGTGAGGTTCGATGAGCAAATGCAGACCCTTTGAAGTCATACAGCATGGTACCCATTCCATGGGTCCCAACTCTCCAAGTTTAAGGGATTCTTCCTTCAGCTAAAACATGCATGGGAAACCCACAGTATGGTGCACCGTGTGACTGGCAAACGTTTTCAAATGCATCTCAGTTTTCATCCCCTTTTACTCGGGTTCACCATTCCAGACCCTTTACGAACACTCTCCCCACTTGGAGAGTCAGTGCCTTTAACCTCCTGTTGGGCACAGTTTGCAATTTCTGCGCAAGATGAAAAGGAATAGGGAGAACGAATGAGAGACTAGCTCTAGGTGTCTGCACGGGCAAATTTAACGCTCATTTCCCACCAGGAAGAGGAATTAACCAAAGGCTCAGCATGCCGTGCCGGAACCAGATTAGGGCCTGAGGCAATCCTGTGGGTTTGCGGCCAGCTCACAAGATAGCGAGTTGAAGAAAGGAGCTCAGGGGCACTGTAACTCACAAACCTGCAGAGTTATAAATGACAGCTATCGTCCAAAAATATATTGAAGGAAGGCTGCGAAGACGACTTGTAAGCGGGACAGATTTGAAGGAAAACGATTTCAGGGGGTAGACGGGAATTGCATTTAAAGCATAGGAAAAGAGGCAGAACATCGACAATGATGCTCTTGGCCAAAAAGGGCGTATGCGTTTTTTCCTGAATATATTCAGGAAAAAACGCATACGCCCTTTTTGGCCAACCAAGCAAGCACGTTAAAGAAATCTGCACTACAATGAAGTCTCACTGCCCCCCGGTCAAAAGGGCCATCTGAAAAAAGTGTAAAATCCAGAAAGGCAGCACAGGCCATGGAGAACAGGGAGCCTTGTTATGCTGATGGGCGGGATGTAAATTGCCAACAGCCACTCTGGAGAAGTGTATGGTGTTTCCCGGACCACCGAAAAAAGAAAGCTACGGAGCCTACGGCACTTCCACTTATGGTCCTATAGCTTAGGGAAATTAAAATCAAAAACACACAGCCACCCCAAAGTGTCGGACGGCTCTGTTTACAAGAACCTCGTCTACGGTACAAGTTAAATATCCCAGAATGTGAAAAATGGATAAAGAAGTTGTGGTACGTACGTACAATGGAATATCACTCAGCAATGAAATCTATGTCATCAGGCCCGTCACGGCATAATGAGTGGATTCAGGTACGATGATTCTAAGTGAAATAAGTCACACAGAAAATGAAACATCATAAGATATCACTACTACACGGAATGTAAACTTGGCTACACATGAACTGAATTACAAAACAGAACAGGGTCTCAAATTTAGAAAACCAACTTATGCTTGCTTAAGGGGAAAGGTGAGTTGGGGTGCTGCATAAAACCAGAGATAGAAATTAGCACAGATACCTTTCCATAAGCCAAATATGTAATAGTCAAGACCTACCCCTTGCTCAACGAAATGGACTAAACACCCCATATTCAACGCCTAGGAATACACCTGACTAGTAAGAATCTTCAAACCCATGGATTTATATGTCTCCGTAAGAGAATGAAGCGTGTGTACAGCGGCATGAATGCAGCAGAGAAAATCCGATAAATCCCATTATCAAAATGAATTACACAAACAAAACCCAAGGACAGTGAAATAGAGAGCAATTCTTAAATAATTCATTCAGGGCTTGTGATGCAACCTGGATTTACCACATCTACACCCAGAGCTGAGTGAGACATAAGGTTGGGCACTTCGGGCTGATAGCATTGGTGAGGTTCGATGAGCAAATGCAGACCCTTTGAAGTCATACAGCATGGTACCCATTCCATGGGTCCCAACTCTCCAAGTTTAAGGGATTCTTCCTTCAGCTAAAACATGCATGGGAAACCCACAGTATGGTGCACCGTGTGACTGGCAAACGTTTTCAAATGCATCTCAGTTTTCATCCCCTTTTACTCGGGTTCACCATTCCAGACCCTTTACGAACACTCTCCCCACTTGGAGAGTCAGTGCCTTTAACCTCCTGTTGGGCACAGTTTGCAATTTCTGCGCAAGATGAAAAGGAATAGGGAGAACGAATGAGAGACTAGCTCTAGGTGTCTGCACGGGCAAATTTAACGCTCATTTCCCACCAGGAAGAGGAATTAACCAAAGGCTCAGCATGCCGTGCCGGAACCAGATTAGGGCCTGAGGCAATCCTGTGGGTTTGCGGCCAGCTCACAAGATAGCGAGTTGAAGAAAGGAGCTCAGGGGCACTGTAACTCACAAACCTGCAGAGTTATAAATGACAGCTATCGTCCAAAAATATATTGAAGGAAGGCTGCGAAGACGACTTGTAAGCGGGACAGATTTGAAGGAAAACGATTTCAGGGGGTAGACGGGAATTGCATTTAAAGCATAGGAAAAGAGGCAGAACATCGACAATGATGCTCTTGGCCAAAAAGGGCGTATGCGTTTTTTCCTGAATATATTCAGGAAAAAACGCATACGCCCTTTTTGGCCAACCAAGCAAGCACGTTAAAGAAATCTGCACTACAATGAAGTCTCACTGCCCCCCGGTCAAAAGGGCCATCTGAAAAAAGTGTAAAATCCAGAAAGGCAGCACAGGCCATGGAGAACAGGGAGCCTTGTTATGCTGATGGGCGGGATGTAAATTGCCAACAGCCACTCTGGAGAAGTGTATGGTGTTTCCCGGAAAACCGAAAAAAGAAAGCTACGGAGCCTACGGCACTTCCACTTATGGTCCTATAGCTTAGGGAAATTAAAATCAAAAACACACAGCCACCCCAAAGTGTCGGACGGCTCTGTTTACAAGAACCTCGTCTACGGTACAAGTTAAATATCCCAGAATGTGAAAAATGGATAAAGAAGTTGTGGTACGTACGTACAATGGAATATCACTCAGCAATGAAATCTATGTCATCAGGCCCGTCACGGCATAATGAGTGGATTCAGGTACGATGATTCTAAGTGAAATAAGTCACACAGAAAATGAAACATCATAAGATATCACTACTACACGGAATGTAAACTTGGCTACACATGAACTGAATTACAAAACAGAACAGGGTCTCAAATTTAGAAAACCAACTTATGCTTGCTTAAGGGGAAAGGTGAGTTGGGGTGCTGCATAAAACCAGAGATAGAAATTAGCACAGATACCTTTCCATAAGCCAAATATGTAATAGTCAAGACCTACCCCTTGCTCAACGAAATGGACTAAACACCCCATATTCAACGCCTAGGAATACACCTGACTAGTAAGAATCTTCAAACCCATGGATTTATATGTCTCCGTAAGAGAATGAAGCGTGTGTACAGTGGCATGAATGCAGCAGAGAAAATCCGATAAATCCCATTATCAAAATGAATTACACAAACAAAACCCAAGGACAGTGAAATAGAGAGCAATTCTTAAATAATTCATTCAGGGCTTGTGATGCAACCTGGATTTACCACATCTACACCCAGAGCTGAGTGAGACATAAGGTTGGGCACTTCGGGCTGATAGCATTGGTGAGGTTCGATGAGCAAATGCAGACCCTTTGAAGTCATACAGCATGGTACCCATTCCATGGGTCCCAACTCTCCAAGTTTAAGGGATTCTTCCTTCAGCTAAAACATGCATGGGAAACCCACAGTATGGTGCACCGTGTGACTGGCAAACGTTTTCAAATGCATCTCAGTTTTCATCCCCTTTTACTCGGGTTCACCATTCCAGACCCTTTACGAACACTCTCCCCACTTGGAGAGTCAGTGCCTTTAACCTCCTGTTGGGCACAGTTTGCAATTTCTGCGCAAGATGAAAAGTAATAGGGAGAACGAATGAGAGACTAGCTCTAGGTGTCTGCACGGGCAAATTTAACGCTCATTTCCCACCAGGAAGAGGAATTAACCAAAGGCTCAGCATGCCGTGCCGGAACCAGATTAGGGCCTGAGGCAATCCTGTGGGTTTGCGGCCAGCTCACAAGATAGCGAGTTGAAGAAAGGAGCTCAGGGGCACTGTAACTCACAAACCTGCAGAGTTATAAATGACAGCTATCGTCCAAAAATATATTGAAGGAAGGCTGCGAAGACGACTTGTAAGCGGGACAGATTTGAAGGAAAACGATTTCAGGGGGTAGACGGGAATTGCATTTAAAGCATAGGAAAAGAGGCAGAACATCGACAATGATGCTCTTGGCCAAAAAGGGCGTATGCGTTTTTTCCTGAATATATTCAGGAAAAAACGCATACGCCCTTTTTGGCCAACCAAGCAAGCACGTTAAAGAAATCTGCACTACAATGAAGTCTCACTGCCCCCCGGTCAAAAGGGCCATCTGAAAAAAGTGTAAAATCCAGAAAGGCAGCACAGGCCATGGAGAACAGGGAGCCTTGTTATGCTGATGGGCGGGATGTAAATTGCCAACAGCCACTCTGGAGAAGTGTATGGTGTTTCCCGGACCACCGAAAAAAGAAAGCTACGGAGCCTACGGCACTTCCACTTATGGTCCTATAGCTTAGGGAAATTAAAATCAAAAACACACAGCCACCCCAAAGTGTCGGACGGCTCTGTTTACAAGAACCTCGTCTACGGTACAAGTTAAATATCCCAGAATGTGAAAAATGGATAAAGAAGTTGTGGTACGTACGTACAATGGAATATCACTCAGCAATGAAATCTATGTCATCAGGCCCGTCACGGCATAATGAGTGGATTCAGGTACGATGATTCTAAGTGAAATAAGTCACACAGAAAATGAAACATCATAAGATATCACTACTACACGGAATGTAAACTTGGCTACACATGAACTGAATTACAAAACAGAACAGGGTCTCAAATTTAGAAAACCAACTTATGCTTGCTTAAGGGGAAAGGTGAGTTGGGGTGCTGCATAAAACCAGAGATAGAAATTAGCACAGATACCTTTCCATAAGCCAAATATGTAATAGTCAAGACCTACCCCTTGCTCAACGAAATGGACTAAACACCCCATATTCAACGCCTAGGAATACACCTGACTAGTAAGAATCTTCAAACCCATGGATTTATATGTCTCCGTAAGAGAATGAAGCGTGTGTACAGCGGCATGAATGCAGCAGAGAAAATCCGATAAATCCCATTATCAAAATGAATTACACAAACAAAACCCAAGGACAGTGAAATAGAGAGCAATTCTTAAATAATTCATTCAGGGCTTGTGATGCAACCTGGATTTACCACATCTACACCCAGAGCTGAGTGAGACATAAGGTTGGGCAATTCGGGCTGATAGCATTGGTGAGGTTCGATGAGCAAATGCAGACCCTTTGAAGTCATACAGCATGGTACCCATTCCATGGGTCCCAACTCTCCAAGTTTAAGGGATTCTTCCTTCAGCTAAAACATGCATGGGAAACCCACAGTATGGTGCACCGTGTGACTGGCAAACGTTTTCAAATGCATCTCAGTTTTCATCCCCTTTTACTCGGGTTCACCATTCCAGACCCTTTACGAACACTCTCCCCACTTGGAGAGTCAGTGCCTTTAACCTCCTGTTGGGCACAGTTTGCAATTTCTGCGCAAGATGAAAAGGAATAGGGAGAACGAATGAGAGACTAGCTCTAGGTGTCTGCACGGGCAAATTTAACGCTCATTTCCCACCAGGAAGAGGAATTAACCAAAGGCTCAGCATGCCGTGCCGGAACCAGATTAGGGCCTGAGGCAATCCTGTGGGTTTGCGGCCAGCTCACAAGATAGCGAGTTGAAGAAAGGAGCTCAGGGGCACTGTAACTCACAAACCTGCAGAGTTATAAATGACAGCTATCGTCCAAAAATATATTGAAGGAAGGCTGCGAAGACGACTTGTAAGCGGGACAGATTTGAAGGAAAACGATTTCAGGGGGTAGACGGGAATTGCATTTAAAGCATAGGAAAAGAGGCAGAACATCGACAATGATGCTCTTGGCCAAAAAGGGCGTATGCGTTTTTTCCTGAATATATTCAGGAAAAAACGCATACGCCCTTTTTGGCCAACCAAGCAAGCACGTTAAAGAAATCTGCACTACAATGAAGTCTCACTGCCCCCCGGTCAAAAGGGCCATCTGAAAAAAGTGTAAAATCCAGAAAGGCAGCACAGGCCATGGAGAACAGGGAGCCTTGTTATGCTGATGGGCGGGATGTAAATTGCCAACAGCCACTCTGGAGAAGTGTATGGTGTTTCCCGGACCACCGAAAAAAGAAAGCTACGGAGCCTACGGCACTTCCACTTATGGTCCTATAGCTTAGGGAAATTAAAATCAAAAACACACAGCCACCCCAAAGTGTCGGACGGCTCTGTTTACAAGAACCTCGTCTACGGTACAAGTTAAATATCCCAGAATGTGAAAAATGGATAAAGAAGTTGTGGTACGTACGTACAATGGAATATCACTCAGCAATGAAATCTATGTCATCAGGCCCGTCACGGCATAATGAGTGGATTCAGGTACGATGATTCTAAGTGAAATAAGTCACACAGAAAATGAAACATCATAAGATATCACTACTACACGGAATGTAAACTTGGCTACACATGAACTGAATTACAAAACAGAACAGGGTCTCAAATTTAGAAAACCAACTTATGCTTGCTTAAGGGGAAAGGTGAGTTGGGGTGCTGCATAAAACCAGAGATAGAAATTAGCACAGATACCTTTCCATAAGCCAAATATGTAATAGTCAAGACCTACCCCTTGCTCAACGGAATGGACTAAACACCCCATATTCAACGCCTAGGAATATACCTGACTAGTAAGGATCTTAAAACCCATGGATTTATATGTCTCCGTAAGAGAATCAAGCGTGTGTACAGCGGCCTAAACGCATCAGTGAAAATCCGATAAATCCCATTATCAAAATAAATTTCAAAAACAAAACACAATGACACTGAAATAGAGGGCAATTCTTAAATAATTCATTCAGGGCTTGTGATACAACCTGGATTTAGCACATCTTCAACCAGAGCTGGGTGAGACATAAGGCTGGACACTTCGGGCTGATAGCATTGGTGAGGTTCGGTGAGCAAATGCAGAACATTTGAAGTCATACTGCATGGTACCCATTCCATGGGTCCCAACTCTCCAGGTTTAAGGGATTCTTCCTTCAGCTAAAACATGCATGGGAAACCCAGAGTATGGTCCACCTTGTGATTTGGATTCGTTTTCAAATGCATCTCAGTTTTTTTCCCCTGGTACTAGGGTTCAATATTCCAGACCCGTCAATAACACTCTCCCCATATATATATTCAGGAAAAAACGCATACGCCCTTTTTGGCCAACCAAGCAAGCGTGTAAAGGAAATCTGCACTACAATGAAGCCTCACTGCCCCCCGGTCAAAAGGGCCATCTGAAAAAAGTGTAAAATCCAGAAAGACAGGACAGGCCATGGAGCACATGTAGCCTTGTTATGCTGATGGGCGGGATGTGAACCGCCAACAGCCACTCTGGAGAACTGTATGGTGTTTCCGGAAACACGTAGGAAACAAAGCAACACAGCCTATGGCACTTCCACTTATGGTCCTATAGCTTAGGGACATTAAAATGAAAAACACAGAGCCACCCCAAAGTTTGGGACGGCTCTGTTTACAAGAACCTCGTCTACGATACAAGTTAAATATCCCAGAAATCGAAATATGGATAAAGAAGATGTGGTACGTATGTACAATGGAATATCACTCAGCAATGATATCTATGTCATCAGGCCAGTAGTGGCATAATGAATGGATTCAGGTATGATGATTTTACGTGAAATAAGTCACACAGAAAAAGAAACATCATAAGTTATCACTAATACATGGAATGTAAACTTGGCTACACATGAACTGATCTACAAAACAGAACACGGTCTCAAATTTAGAAAACGAACTTACGCTTGCTTATGGGGAAAGGTGAGTTGGCGTGCTGCATAAAACCAGAGATTGAAAATAGCACAGATATCTTTCCATAAGCCAAATATATAATAGACAAGACCTACTCCTTGCTCAACGAAATGAACTCAACACCCCATATTCAACGCCTCGGAATATACCTGACTAGTAAGAATCTTAAAACCCATGGATTTATATGTCTCCGTAAGAGAATCAAGCGTGTGTACAGTGGCCTAAACGCAGCAGTGAAAATCGGATAACTTCCTTTATCAAAAAAAATTTCAAAAACAAAACACAATGACAGTGAAATAGAGAGCAATTCTTAAATAATTCATTCAGGGCTTGTGATGCAACCTGGATTTACCACATCTACACCCAGAGCTGGGTGAGACATAAGGCTGGACACTTCGCGCTGATACCATTGGTGAGGCTCGGTGAGCAAATGCAGACCGTTTGAAGGCATACTGCATGGTACCCATTCCATGGGTCCCAACTCTCCAGGTTTAAGGGATTCTTCCTTCAGCTAAAACATGCATGAGAAACGCAGAGTATATTCCACCATGTGATTGCGAAACGTTTTCAAATGCATCTCAGTTTTTGTGCCCTGGTACTCGGGTTCACCATTCCAGACGCTTTACTAACACTCTCCCCACTTGGAGAGTCAATGCCTTTAACATCCTGTTCAGCACAGTTTGCAATTTCTGAGCAAGATGAACAGGAATAGGGAGAACCAATGAGAGACTAGCTGTAGGTGCCTGCACGGGCAAGTGTAACGACCATTTCCCACCAGGAAGAGGAATTAACCAAAGGGTCAGCGTGCCCTGCCAGAAACAGATTAGCACCTGAAGCATTCCTGCGGTTTTCGGCCAGCTCACAAGAAAGCGAGTTGAAGAAAGGAGCTCAGGGGCACTCTAATTCACAAACCTGCAGAGTTATGAATGACAGCTATCGTCCAAAAATATATTGAAGTAAGTCTGCGAAGAGGACTGGAAAGGGGGGCAGCATTTGAGGAAAACTATTTCAGGGGGTAGACTGGAATTGCACTTAAAGCATAGGAAATGAGGCAGAATGTCGACAATGATGCACTTTGCCAAAAAGGGCGTATGCATTTTTTCCTGAATATATTCAGGAAAAAACGCATACACCCTTGATGGCCAACCAAGCAAGCCTGTAAAGGAAATCTGCACCAAGGGCAGAAAGCTGTTGGGGGGATGGTGGTGTGAAGAGTTGAGAGATTGGGATTGACATGTATACATTTATATGTATAAAATAGATAACCAATAAGAACCTGCTGTATAAAAAATAAGATTAAAAATTAAAAAAAATAAAATTAAAAAGTAAAACAGAAAAAATATTCTTCCCTCCACATACATGTATTTATATGAATAAATTATTTCTATGCTTATATTTGTAAATGCAAAAAAGAGGAATGAAATCTACCTTGAACCAAAAACGAAAAATAGAAAAAACAAACAGAATCCACAAGTTACACAGAGGAAAACCGTATCAGGACACTTGCTCCAGTTGTAAACAATTCTGAAGTTGGTCAGTGGTGGGGAATCATCTCCCATACAGCCAGCAGGCCCCACGCAACAAGCGTCCTCATTGCAAAGCTGGGGGACCGTGCTGAGGCATCTGTGAGTAAACGTGGTCCGAGCCCCAGGCCAGCTGCTGCTGAAATGTTCCCACCCTTCCCAGATAAAACACCTGAATATGTTCAAGGACTTGAAAGCCTAGAGGAAGGGCAATGGAGCCACACGAGTGATTGCATGCCAGCCAACTTGGTGCCTGCAGGCCAGCCAGGATGGTCCTGGCCCTGGGTGCTCTTCTGGAAGCTTTCCATTTCCCTGCCTGAGATACCCCTCCTGTCCCGGCCCCCACTGATTTCTTCCTTCCTCACGTCTGCCCAGGGAGAAATTCCAGCGCCAGGTATGGGTGACACATCCTCTTCTTTAGCAGGTGGCATCTTGACAACTGCTGCAGAAAGTCCAGCAGAGCCCCACTCACACTGGGCCACCCACAACGCCGTGACCTGTCACTCCCTCCCACCAGCCCAGCCCCGAGACTGCTGACAGGGCAGAGAAAATGGCGTCAGGCACAGCTGCAGGGGTTCTTGCTGCCTGGAGCGGTGTTTATATTGATCTCAAAACAGGCACACCTGGGGAGGGCTGGCCGGCATGGTCAGGCTGCCCAGGTCAGCCAATCATCACCCCTCAGGGTCTCACAGTTGCAGAAAATGGAACTTGCTGAATCGGCCAGGTCCAAGGAACAGGTGTGGGCTCTTGAGAGTCAGGATAGACAATGGGCTGCAGCTCTGGCTTGTATTCTAATCATTTTATCTGGCCCATGAGTGGGAGACAGCTTCAAGAAAACCCTGGCCTAATAAGAGGACCCCAGGAGTCAGGGAGAGGAGGGGTGGGTGGTGGGTGGTGGGTGGAGACAGAGGCCTGGTGCCCCGGGTGCAGTGGAAGTCTCTGGAAGACCAGGTGGTGGCAGGCCGTACAGAGTGATGCCCAGGGTCACAGACCTGTCGGAGTTGCTATTTGTTAGTTCAAGTCCTGCTCTGAGGTGCTCTGTGTCAGATCTGAGTGACAGGTGAGCTGAGAGTGCTCTGCAATGAGGGCAATGTGCACGGTTCCTGTGTGCCCTGCCCTGCCACAGTACCTGCAAGTGTAGCTCTGTATCCTGGGAGGGAGCTGACCACGAGAGCCCCATGGGCTGCAGGGGACCTGCCCAGGGAACCCCATATCCTGGGATGGGCCTGACCATGAGAGCCCCATGGGCTGGTGTGGAGGTGGGGTACCTGCCCAGGTGAGCTCCATATCCTGAGATTGGCCTGACCACGAGAGCCCCATGGGCTGCCAGGGGCCTGGTAAAGATGTCAGGATCGTCAGTGAAGCCACCGAGTATATACCTCCAGTAGTTCCTAATTCCTACACCCTGCTGGTCATTCTACCAACCACCAGGAGACGGTATTCTGTATTAGTCTTCAATGATGCCTTCTTTTGTATGCCATTAGTCCCAGAGCCACAAGAAATTTTGGCTTGTAAGTGGCAGGACTCAACATACAACTAAAACAATACATCCAGGCCGTCTTGCCCCAAGTGTTCAAAAATTCCCACACCATCTTTGGGGAAAGCTTAGCTAAAGACGTAAAAGTTCTACCTCTGGAAAAGGAAACACTCCTTCAATATGCTGACGACATTCTGATCACCAGCCCTACTAAGGAGGCCTCTGAACTACCAAGCCAATAAAGGATACAAGTTGTCCAAGAAAAAGCTCAAATATCACAGACTACGGTGACCTGCCTGGGCTTCATTCTCACAGAAGGTCGGAGAAGCTCATCCCAGGAAAGGGAAGAAACAATTTACAGCCTTACCCCTTTCTAAAACTAGAAGACAGCTTAGGGGTTCCTGGGGAGGCCAGAGTTTGCTGCTTCTGGATCCCTAACTACAGTCTACTAGCTGGGCCTCTATATGAAACACTGAAAGGAAAAGATGATGATCCTTTTGAATAGAATCCAGAAGTGGCCTTTCAAGAATGGAAAGAGCAGTCAATTCAGACCCTTGCCCTGGAACTCCCTAATTTAGCTAAACCCTTTGACCTTTACATTCCTGGTGAAAGGTGAATTGCCATTGGAGTATTAGTGCAAAACCTGGGACCACTTGAAATGGAACAATGCAAGAATGCCATCCAGGTAGGATAAACTATAGTCACCAAGGGGCTTGGCCCACTGCCACATCTGGCCAAGATACTGGCGGTATCTAAAAACCTGGAAATCAGCAGCTCAAAAGGCCACCTCCCTCCTAAGGGAAAAGGACCCCACGTGGTGTTCCTAACCCCCAACCATGCCCTGAAGTTGCAGGGTTTGCTCCGTGGGCACACTGACCTCCAGTGAGGAAGCCCTCCTACTCCAACATCCAGAGAGATATCCGGGGGCAACGGGGCACCATGACGACACATGTGACCATCACTTGACCTGGAGTTTCTCTCATAAAACAACAAGAGTGTGTCACAAAAGAGTAGACTACTGCTTGCAGGACTTACTGCACCCAGAGGGGAGGTAATAATCTTGGCAGGGGAACCGTATATCACGCTGTCACCATAGAAAAGCCTACAGACACCGTGATGATGGTGACCAGTAAGACCGGCTGGACTCCTGTTTACTTCAAAAGGCTGTTGACTCAGTGGCCATCATGGTCCTTCATCACAACTGACCCTGGACTGTCCGGGAGTTGAGCAGGCAGGGTCCTGACACCTGGTGCTGTTTTTACGTTAATTCAGAGGCCTAATTGAAGAAAGTGCAGACTACTAGTCAGAGCATCTAGGCTGGCAGAAACGGTCAGCCTAAAGTGTCTGAACAAATGTGTGGCGGGGTGAAAGTGGACCTCACAGCGTCACTGCACATTTCCTTCCCGGACCCTTAAAGGTCATTAGAATCTATAACACTTCCAATGCTCATGCTCAGGCAGATGAACAGGGAGGCTGGAGGCCTGGGGACAATCAACGTCACCTAGAGGCTGCTGGGGAGAAGTTCTGACCCTCGCCCACGGGTATAAGGGCTCCTAACTCAGCACTCAGCAGTTACAGAAGAAGGGTCTGCACCCTCAGCACTCCAAGAATGAGGAAGAGGACAAAAGGCAGAAGAGGGGTTTGTCCCAGGCAAAGCCCATTAAAAATCCCTGGGAGATAAAAATAGAATCTGGGCAATAAAATAAAGTCTAACCTTTTTTATCCTTTGTGCTTTGTCTAATTTCATGTGCTCCTAGGGTCCCGCATACAGAGGTTCCACACCCGGCACTTCAGACCAGATTTCCTAGTACAGAATGGCTGGGTCGACACATCAGGTCCTGGGGCCCAGTGCAGACTCCGCGATATAGAGCCTGAGCTGCAGCCAACAGGGCCCTCGAGAGCTCTGCCCCCTCCCTCCCACTGAATCTGACAGGATCTCTACACAGCAGCCCAGCCCACAGCCCACGGGGTAGCACATGCTCTCACCTCTCCATTCTCTGATCAAAATATAAAGTTTCCTTTGCTTCTGAACCAAACTCAGTCTCGATCTTTTGGCTCCAATGACACTGGGCGTGGGGACACTTGTTGGGGTCCACTCTGGAGGATCAGTAACAGAAATTGAGAACGTTGTAACTTCAATGAACAGATGTGTGAGCCAAACTATAATTAACATAGAACAGTGTATAAGGCTCGGGTAAAATAAGATGTTTCTAACACTTCCATTTGATATTTCCATCACTTTATTATAAGCAAGTTCAGTGAAAAGGTTTGTCTTATTTGTCAGGTCAATATTAGAGAAGCGAAGTGATTTCTTTCCAAGGATGTACATCTAATAATCTTGGTTAAAGCTTCAATCTTGTTTTAAATGCTTTTCCATTGAAAATGATACCTCTCATTCAGCTCCCCCATTTCTGAGAAGTATAAAATCTTATAAGTTATTATTACCAAAGGGGAAAGGTGGGAGGAGGGATAAATTAACAGTTTGGGATTAACACATACACACTGCTATGTATAAAATAGATCGTCAACAAGGAACTACTCTATAGCACAGGGAACTACACTCAATATTTTGCAATAACCTATAAGGGGAAATAATCTGAAAAAGAATAGATATTTTTATTGACATCATCTATCAATGACAGTTAAAATGGAACCTAAGGGAAGCCGGTGGTCAGTGCTTCTGACCCTGAAGACTTCAATCATCTAAAGTTTGGACTCTGCCTACTTCCCAAGGCCCTTAATGAACATATGTGTAGCCGTAGCTTAAAAAATTCCCCAGTTTGGGTAGCGGAGAGACACTGATTTTGAAAAAGCCCTGGTGTTCTCCTCACATGAACGGGACACTTCCTACAGCTAAAACATGCCTGTCACACCCAGAGGATGGTATATCGTCTGATCGGGAAGAGTTTGGAAAAGGCATCTCATCTCCTCATCTCCTGGTGCTCGGGTTCACCACTCCGGCGTCTTTACTAACAGTCTCCCCACTTGGAGATGTCAGCACTGTCAACATCCTGTTGCACACAGTTTGGAATTTGTCCAAGGATGAAGCAGAAGGAGGAGGAACAATGAGAGACAAGTCCTAGGTTTTCGGACAGACATATGTCACTCTAATTTCCAATCAGGAAGACGAATTGACCAAAGGCTAGGGTTGCCCATGGAAACAGAATAGGGCTTGAGGAAATCCCGCTGCTTTGTGGCCAGTTCCCATAAACACAAGTTGAAAAATGGAACTCAGGGACACTAAAATTCACGAAACTGCAGAGTTGAAAATATCTATCACTGAAAAATGTCTTGAGGAAAGTCAGAGAAAAGGACTTGTAAGCAACGGAGAATGGCAGGAAAGGGATTGGATGAGGTAGAAAGGACTCGCCATTAAGCACAAGAAAAGGGGCTGAACATTGCCAACATTGCAGTTGGCCAAAAAGGGTGTATGCATCTTTTTCTGTATATATTCAAGAAAAGGGCATACACTTTTTTAGCCAACCAAACAGGTGGGCACTGGAAATCAATACTACAAAACATATCACTTCGCATCAGTCAGAAGAGCCTTCCTCATAAAGTGTAAACACCAGAAATGCAGGACAGGGCAAGGAGAAAAGGGAGCCCTGTGAGGCTTATAGTGGAAATGTATATTGCCAACGGTCACTCTGGAAAAGTGTATTGTGATTACTAAAGCATCTAAAAAATGAGCTACAGAGCACAGGGCACTTGCACTCATGGACGTATATCTTGGGAAAAAGAAAAATCGAGAGGACACAGGCACCCCAATGTTTACCGCCTCTCTGTTTAATATATCCTCGATTAGGTTATAATTTATATGTCTCTGGAGGGAAAAAATGGACAGAGGTGTGGCACTTATGTAGAGTGGAATATTACTCAGCCTGAAAATCAATGAAACATGGCCAGTTGTAACAACCCCAGAGGAGTTACGTATGATCATTTGAAGTCACATAATTCAAAAAGACAAAGACATACGATATTACTAATACATGGAATGTAAACGTGGCTACAAATGAACTGAATTACAAAAGAGAACGGGGTCTCAAATTTAGAAAACCAACTTATGCTTGCTTAAGGATCAAGGAGAGTTGGGGTGCTGCATAAAACCAGAGATTGAAATTAGCACAGATACCGTTCCATAAGCCAAATATGTAATAGAAAAAACCTACTTCCTGGTCAACGAAATGGACTCAACACCCCATATTCAGTGCCTAGGAATATACAGGATGAGTAAGAGTCTTAATACCTATGGATTTATATGTCTCCATAAGAGAATCAAGCGTGTGTACAGTGACAAAAACGCAGCAGTGAAAATCAGCTAAATCCCATTATCAAAATAAATTTCAAAAACAAAAAAAATGACAGTGAAATAGAGAGCAATTCTTAAATAATTCATTCAGGGCTTGTGATGCAACCTGGATTTACCTCATCTACACCCAGAGCTGAGTGAGACATAAGGTTGGACACTTCGGGCGGACAGCATGGATGAGGTTCGATGAGCAAATGCAGACCGTTTGTAGTCATACTGCATAGTACCCATTCCATGGGTCCCAACTCTCCAGGTTTAAGGGATTCTTCCTTCAGCTAAAACATGCATGGGAAACCCACAGTATGGTGCACCGTGTGACCGGAAAACGTTTTCAAATGAATCTCAGTTTTCGTCCCCTTTTACACGGGTTCACCATTCCAGACCCTTTACTAACACTCTCCCCACTTGGAGAGTCAGTGCCTTTAACCTCCTGTTTGGCACAGTTTGCAATTTCTGCGCAAGATGTACAGGAATAGGGAGAACCAATGAGAGACTAGCTGTAGGTGTCTGCAGGGGCAAATTTAACGCTCATTTCCCACCAGGAAGAGGAATTAACCAAAGGCTCAGCATGCCGTTCCGGAATCAGATTAGGGCCTGAAGCAATCCTCCGGGTTTGTGGCCAGCTCACAAGAAAGCGAGTTGAAGAAAGGAGCTCAGGGACACTATAATTCACAAACCTGCAGAGTTATAATTGACAGCTATCGTCCAAAAATATATTGAAGTTAGGCTGCGAAGATACTTGAAAGCGGGGCAGAATTGCAGGAAAACGATTTCAGGGGGTAGACTGGAATTGCATTTAAAGCATAGGAAAAGAGGCAGAACGTCGACAATGATGCTCTTGGGCAAAAAGAGCGTGTGCGTTTTTTCCTGAATATATTCAGGAAAAAACGCATACGCCCTTTTTGGCCAACCAAGCAAGCATGTTAAAGTAATCTGCACTACAATGAAGTCTCATCTCCCCCATGGTCAAAAGGGCCATCTGAAAAAAGTGTAAAATCCAGAAAGGCAGCACAGGCCATGGAGAACAGGAAGCCTTCTTATGCTGATGGGCGGGATGTAAATTGCCAACAGCCACTCTGGAGAAGTGTATGGTGTTTCCTCAAACACCTAAAAAAAAAAGCAACGGCGCCTACGGCACTTCCACTTATGGTCCTATAGTTTAGGGAAATTAAAATAAAAAAGACGCAGCCACCCCAAATTTTCGAATGGCTCTGTTTACAATATACTCATCTATGGTACAAGTTAAATATCCCAGAAAGCGGAAAATGGATAAAGAATTTGTGCTACGAACGTACAATGGAATATCACACAGCAATGAAATCTATGTCTTCAGGCCCGTCGCGGCATAACGAGTGGATTCAGGTATGAAGACTCTAAGTGAAATTAGTCACACAGAGAAAGAAACATCATAAGATACCACTAATACACGCAATGTAAACTTGGCTACACATGAACTGAATTACAAAACAGAACAGGGTCTCAAATTTAGCAAACCAACCAATGCTTGCTTAAGGCGAAAGGTGAGTTGGGGTGCTACATAAAACCAGAGATTGAAATTAGCACAGATACCGTTCCATAAGTCAAATATGCAATAGTCAAGACCTACTCCTTGCTCAATAAAAGGGACTCAACACCCCAAATTCAACGCCTAGGAATATACCTGACTAGTAAGAATCTTAAAACCCATGGATTTATATGTCTCCATAAGACAATCAAGCGTGTGTACAGCGGTATAAACGCAGCAGTGAAAATCCGATAAATCCCATTATCAAAATGAATTATAAAAACAAAACACAATGACAGTGAAATAGAAAGCAATTCTTAAATAATTCATTCAGGACTTGTGATGCAACCTGGATTTACCATATCTACACACAGAGCTGGGTGAGACATAAGGCTGGACACTTTGAGCTGATAGCATTGGTGAGGTTCGGTGAGCAAATGCAGACCCTTTGAAGTCATACTGCATGATACCCATTCCATGGGTCCCAACTCTCCAGGTTTAAGGGATTCTTCCTTTAGCTAAAACATGCATGGGAAACCCAGAGTATGGTCCCTGTGACTGCGCAACATTTTTAAATGCATGTAAGTTTTCGTCCCCTGATACTCGGGTTGACCATTCCGGACGGTATAATAACACTCTCCCCGCTTGGAGAGTCAGTGCCTTTAACCTCCTGTTTGACACAGTATGCAATTTCTGCGCAAGATGAAAAGGAATAGGGAGAAACAATGAGAGACTAGCTGTAGGTGTCTGCACGGGCAAATTTATGCTCATTTCCCTCCAGGAAGTGGAATTAACCAAAGGCTCAGCATGCCGGGCCGGAACCAGATTAGGGCCTGAAGCAATCCTGCGGTTTTGCGGCCAGCTCACAAGGAAACGAGTTGAAGAAAGGAGCTCAGGGGCACTGTCATTCACAAACCTGCAGAGTTATAAATGCCAACTATCGTCCAGAAATACATAGAAGAAGGCTGCGAAGAGGACTTGACAGCGGGGCAGAATTGCTGGAAAACGATTTCAGGGGGTAGACTGGAATTGCATTTAAAGCATAGAAAAGAGTCATAACGTCGACAATGATGCACTTGGCCAAAAAGGGCGTATGCGTTTTTAACTGAATATATTCAGGAAATAACGCATACGCACTTTTTGGCCAACCAAGCAAGCGTGTAAAGGAAATCTGCACTACAATGAAGTCTCACTGCCCCCCGGTCAAAAGGGCCTTCTGAAAAAAGTGTAAAATCCAGAAAGGCAGGACAGGCCATGGAGAACAGGGAGACTTGTTATGCTGATGGACGGGATATAAATTGCCAACAGCCACTCTGGAGAAGTGTATGGTGTTTCCTGAAACACCTAAAAAGCAAAGCAACGGAGCCTACGGCACTTCCACTTATGGTCCTATAGCTTACGGAATTAAAATCAAAAACACACAGCCACCCCAAAGTTTCGGACGGCTCTGTTTACAAGAAAACCGTCTGCGGAACAAGTTAAATATCCCAGAACGTTAAAAATGAATAAAGAAGTTGTGGTACGTACGTACAATGTAATATCACTCAGCAATGAAATCTAGGTCATCAGGCCCGTCACGGCATAATGAGTGGATTCAGGTACGATGATTCTAAGTGAAATAAGTCACACAGAAAATGAAACATCATAAGATATCACTAATACACGGAATGTAAACTTGGCTACACATGAACTGAATTACAAAACAGAACAGGGTCTCAAATTTAGAAAACCAACTTATGCTTGCTTAAGGGGAAAGGTGAGTTGGGGTGGTGCATCAAACCAGAGATAGAAATTAGCACAGATACCTTTCCATAAGCCAAATATGTCATAGTCAAAACCTACACCTTGCTCAACGAAATGGACTAAACACCCCATATTCAACGCCTAGGAATACACCTGACTAGTAAGAATCTTCAAACCCATGGATTTATATGTCTGCATAAGAGAATCAAGCGTGTGTACAACTGCATGAATGCAGCAGAGAAAATCCGATAAATCCCATTATCAAAATGAATTACAAAAACAAAACACAATGACACTGAAATAGAGAGCAATTCTTAAATAATTCATTCAGGGCTTGTAATGCACCCTGGATTTACCACATCTACACCCAGAGCTGAGTGAGACATAAGGTTGGACACTTCGTGCTGATAGCATTGGTGAGGTTCGATGAGCAAACGCAGACCCTTTGAAGTCATACTGCATGGTACCCATTCCATGGGTCCCAACTTTCCAGGTTTACAGGATTCTTCCTTCACCTAAATCATGCACCTGAATCCCAGAGTATGGTCCACCATGTGACTGGGAAGCGATTTTAAATGCCTCTCAGGTTTCATCCCTTGGTACTCAGGTTCACCATTCCAGACGCTTTACTAACTCTCTCCCCACTTGGAGAGTCAGTGCCTTTAACCTCCTGTTGGGCACAGTTTGCAATATCTGCGCAAGATGAACAGGAATAGGGAGAACCAATGAGAGACTAGCTGTAGTTTTCTGCACGGGCAAATTTAACGCTCATTTCCCACCAGAAAAAGGAATTTTCCAAACGCTCAGCATGCTGTGCGGAAACCAGATTAGGGCCTGAAGCAATCCTGCGGTTTTGCGGCCAGCTCACAAGAAAGCTAGTTGAAGAAAGGAGCTCAGGGACACTGTAATTAACAAACCTGCAGAGTTATAAATGGCAGGTATCAAACAAAAATATATTGAAGAAAGGCTGCGAAGAGGACTTGAAAGTGGGGCAGAATTCCAGTAATATGATTTCAGGAGGTAGACGGGAAGTGCTCTGAAAGCATAGGAGAAGAGGCAGATTCTCGACAATGATGCACTTGGTCAAAAAGTGCATATGAGTTTTTTCAGGGCCCTCATTAAAGAGGGTAGGGGGCTCCCAGCATGCTTTCGTGGCCAACAGAGGGCCCACATCGCCAAGGCGATGTGAGCCAGCCAGGCAGGAGTGACCTCACATCAGAGGGCCCACCTCACAGAAGGGTAAGGAACCCAGCCAGGATCAGACTCTCACCAGAGTGCCCACATCAGCAAGGGGCTGTGAACCAGACAGGAGTGTCATCACACCCATGGGGCCACATCATCAAAGGTTGAGGTACCCAGGAAATGTGGCCTCAAACCAGAGGACCCACATCACCATGGGTCTCAGGGCGAGGCAGGCAGGATTAACCTCACAACACATGGCCCATTGTATAAAAAAGGTGAGGAATCCAGCAGTTGGAACATCCCAGCAGGCGTCCCAGAGCACCAGGGCTATGGGATCCAGGCAGTGATGAACTCACAACAGAGGTCCCTCATCATGAAACTGTGAGGAAACCAGCCTTTGTGACCTCAGAGCACAAGGCCCACATCCCCATGGGGAAGGGAACCAAGCAGGAGTGTCATCACACCAGTGGGCACACATCAGAAAATGTGGGGAGCCCAGCAGTTAGGGCCTGACGCCAGAGGGCTCTCATCACCGAGGAGAGGAGGCTCACAGCAGGCTCCAACTGCTACCAGAGGGCCGCCATCGCCAATGCGGGATGTGCCAGCCAGGCAGGAGTGACCTCAGAGCAGAGGGCCCACCACACAAAAGTGTGAGGAACCCAAAGAGGATCAGACTCTCACCACAGGGCCCACATCACCAAGGGAATGGGAACCAGGCTGGAGTGTCCTCACACCAGTGGGGCCTCATCACCGAAATGTGAGTGACCCAGCACACGTGGCTTCAAACCAGAGGACACATATCACCAAGGGGCTGGGAGTGAGGCAGGCAGGAGGAGCCTCAAAACATAGGGACCATAGAATAAAAATGGTGAGGTATCCCGCAGTTGGAACCTCCTAGCAGGCGGCCAGGAGCAGCGAGGCTATGGGATCCAGACCTGACTGAACTCAAAACAGAGTGCCCTCATCATGAAACTGTGAGCAACCCAGCCGTTGGGACCTCAGAGCAGAAGGCCCACATTCCCATGTGGCTGGGAACATGGCATAAGTGTACTCGCACCACAGGGCACACATCAGAGAATTTTGGAAGCCCAGAAGTTAGGGCCTGATGCCAGAGGGCCCTCATTACCAAGGGGAGGAGACTCCAAGCAGGCACCAACTCCCAACTGAGGGCCCATGTCGCCAAGGTGACGTGTGACAGCCAGGCAGGAGTGACCTCACAGCAGAGGGCCTACCTCACAGAAGGGTGAGGAACCCAGCCAGGATAAGACTCTCACCAGAGGGCCCACATCACCAATGGGATCAGAAACAGGCAGGACTGTCTTCACACCAGTGTGGCCACATCATAGAAAGGTGAGGAACCCAGCACATGTGGCCTAAACCAGAGGACCCACATCTCCAAGGGGCTCGGAGTGAGGCAGGCAGGAGGAGCCTCACAACACAGGGACCATAGGATAAAAAAGCTGAGGAAACTTGCAGTGTGAACCTCCCAGCAGGCGGCCCAGAGCACCAAGTCTATGTGATCCAGGCTGCAGTGAACTCACAGCAGAGGGCCCACATCATGAAACTGTGAGCAACCCAGACATTGGGACCTCAGAGCAGAAGGCCCACATCCCCATGGGGATGGGAACCTCGCAGGAGTGCCCTCGCACCACTTAGCACGTATCAGAAAATGTGGGTACCCAGCAGTTAGGGCCTGACGCAAGAGGGCCCTCATCACCGAGGGGAGGAAGCTCCCAGCAGGCTACAACTGCCACAAGAGGGCCGATATTGCCCAGGCGGGGTATGCCAACCAGGCAGGAGTGACCTCACAGCAGAGGACCCACCTCACAGAAGGGTGAGGAACCCAAACAGGATCAGACTCTCACCAGAGGGCCCACATCATCAAGGGGATAGGAACCAGGCAGGAGTGTCCTCACACCATTGGGGCCACATCATCAAAAGGTGAGGGACCCAGCACACGTGGCCTCAAACCAGAGGACACACATCACCAAGGGGCTGGGAGTGAGGCAGGCAGGAGGAGTCTCAAAAAAGAGGGCCCATAGAAGAAAAAAGGTGAGGAATCCCGCAGTTGTAACGTCCCAGCAGGTGGCCAGGAGCAGCATGGCTATGGGATCCAGGCCGGAGTGAACTCACACCAGAGGGCCCTCATCATGAAACTGAGCAACCCACCGTTGGGACCTCAGAGCAGAAGGCCCACATTCCCATGGGGTTGTGAACTTGGCAGGAATGTACTCGCACCACAGGGCGCACATCAGAAAATTTTGGGAGCCCAGGAGTTAGGGCCTGATGCCAGAGGGCCCTCATTACCAAGGGGAGGAGACTCCCAGCAGGCACCAACTCCCACCAGATGGCCAACGTCACCAAGGCGGGGTGTGCCAGCTAGGCAGGACTGACCTCAGAGAAGAGGGCCTACCTCACAGAAGTGTGAGTAACACAACCAGGATCAGACTCTCACCGGAGGGCCCACATCACCAAGGAGATGGGAACCAAGCAGGAGTGTCCTCACACCAGTGGGGCCACATCAGCCAAAGGTGAGGAACCCAGCACATGTGGCCTCAAACCAGAGGACACACATCACCAAGGGGCTGGGAGTGAGGCAGGTGTCTGGAGGGGCACATTTAACTCTAATTTCCCACCAGGAAGAGGAATTAACCAAAGGCTCAGAGTGCCGTGCTGGACCCTGATTATGGCCTGAAGCAAACCTGCGGTTCTGTGGCCAGCTTTCAAGGAAACGAGTTAAGAAAGGAAATCACGGGCACTGTAATTCACAAACCTGCAGAGGTATAAATGACAGCTATTGGCAAAAATATATTGAAGTAAGTCTGCAAAGAGGACTTGAAAACGAGGCAGAATTGCAGGAATCATATTTCAGGAGGTAGATTGGAATTGCATTTAAAGCATGTGAAATGCGGCAGATCTTCGACAATGATGCACTTGGACAAAAGTGCATATACATTTTTTCCTGAATATATTCAGGAAAAAACGCATATGCCCTTTTTGGCCAACCAAGCACTCGAGCAATGGAAATCCGCACTACAATGAAGTCTTATTTCCCATTCGTCAAAAGGGCCATCTGAAAAAAGTGTAAAAACCAGAAACACAGGACAGGCCATGGAATAAAGGGAGCCTTGTTATGCTGATGGGTGGGATGTAAATTGCCAACAGACACTCTGGAGATGTTTATGGTGTATCCTGGAACATCTGACAAACAAAGCTACAGACCCTAGGGCACTTCCACTTTTGGCCCTATAGCTTTGGAAAATTAAAATCAAGAAGACACAGCCAACACAAAATTTAGGGCTGCTGTGTATACAAGAACCTCGAGTCCAGTACAAATTAAATATCCCAGAAAGAAAAAAATGGATAAAGGAGTTGTGCTACTTACGTACAACGGAATATCACTCAGCAATGAAATCAATGTCATCAGGACTGTAGCAGCAAATTGAGTGGATTTAAGTATGATGATTCTAAGAGAAATATGTCACACAGAGTAAGATAATTATCATAAGATATCACTAATAGAGAGAGTGTAAACTTGGCTACACATAAACTGAATTACAAAACCGAACAGAGTCTCACATTTAGATAAAAACTTATGCTTGCTTAACGGGAAAGTTGAGTTGGGGTGCTGTATAAAACCAGAGATTGAAATGAGCACACATACCGTTCCATAAGTCAAATATGTAATAGACAAGACCTACTCTTTGCTCAATGAAATAGACTCATCCAAGATGTATCACCTCACACCTGTTAGAATGGGCATCATCAGAAAATCTACAAACAACAAATGCTGGAAAGGGTGTGGAGATAAGGAACCCTCTTCCACTATTGTTGGGAATGTAAATTGATACAGTCACTGTGGAGAACATTATGGAGTTTCTTATAAAACTAAGAATAGAATTACCATATGATACAGCAATCCCACTACTGGGCATATACCCAGACAAAACCATAAATCAAAAAGAGACATTCACTGCAATGTTCATTGCATCACTATTTACAATATCCAGGTAATGGAAGCAACCTAAATGCCCACAGACAGACGAATGCATAAAGATGAGGTACATATATAAAATGGAATATTACTAAGCCATAAAAAGGAATGAAATTGGGTCATTTGTAGAGACGTTGATGGATCTAGAGACTGTCATACAGAGTGAAGTAAGTCAGAAATGGAAAAACAAATCTTGTATATTAATGCATATATGTGGAACCTAGAAAAATTGTACAGATGAACCGTTTTGCAAGGCAGAAATAGAGCAACAGATGTAGACAACAAACGTATGGACACCAAGGGGGGAAAGCTGTTAGGGGGTGGTGGTGGGAGGAGTTGAGAGATTGGGATTGGCATGTATACATTTATATGTATAAAAGAGATAACCAACAAGAACCTGCTGTATAAAAAATTAAAATAAAATTCAAAATTAAAAAAAGTAAAACAGAAAAAATATTCTTCCCTTCACATACATGTATTTATATGAATAAATTATTTCCATGCTTATATCTGTAAATACAAAAAAGAGGAATAAAATCTACCTTGAACCAAAAATGAAAAAAAGAAAAAAAATACAGAACCCACAAGTTACACAGAGGAAAACCGTATCAGGGCACTTGCTCCAGTTGTAAACAATTCTGAAGTTGGTCAGTGGTGGGGAATCATCTCCCATTCAGCCAGCAGGCCACACGCAACAAGCATCCTCATTGCAAAGTTGGGGGACCGTGCCGAGGCATCTGTGAGTAAACGTGGGCCGAGCCCCAGGCCAGCTGCTGCAGAAATGTTCCCACCTTTCACAGGTAAAACACCTGAATATGTACAAGGATTTGAAAGCCTAGAGGAAGGGCCATGGAGCCACATGAGCGACAGCATGCCAGCCGACTTGGTGCCTGCAGGCCAGCCAGGATGGTCCTGGCCCTGGGTACTCTTCTGGAAGCTTTCCATTTCCCTGCCTGAGATACCCCTGCTGTCCCGGCCCCCACTGATTTCTTCCTTCCTCACCTCTGCCCAGGGAGAAATTCCAGCAGCAGGTATGGGTGACACATCCTCTTCTTTAGCAGGTGGCATCTTGGCAACTGCTGCAGAAAGTCCAGCAGAGCCCCACTCACACTGGGCCACCCACAAAGCCGTGGCCTCTCACTCCCTCCCACCAGCCCAGCCCCGAGACTGCTGACTGGGCAGAGAAAATGGCGTCAGGCACAGCTGCAGGGGCTCTTGCTGCCTGGAGCGGTGTTTATATTGATCTCAACCCAGGCACACCTGGGGAGGACTGGCCGGCACGGTCAGGCTTCCCAGGCCAGCCAATAATCACCCCTCAGGGGCTCACAGTTGCAGAAACTGGAACTTGCTGAATCGGCCAGGTCCAAGGAACAGGTGTGGGATCCTGAGAGTCAGGATAGACAAGGGACTGCAGCTCTGGCTTGTTTTCTAATTATATTATCTGGCCCATGAGTGGGAGACAACTTCAAGAAAACCCTCTCCTAATGAGAGGAACCCAGGAGTCAGGGAGAGGAGGGGTGGGTGGTGGGTGGAGACAGAGGCCTGGTTCCCCGGGTGCAGTAGAAGTCTCTGGAAGACCAGGTGGAGGGAGGCCACACAGAGTGATGCCCAGGGTCACAGACCTGTCAGAGCTGCTGTTTGTTAGTTCAAGTCCTGCTCTGAGGTGCTCTGTGTCAGATCTGAGTGACAGGTGAGCTGGGAGTGCTCTGCAATGAGGGCGATGTGCACGGTTCCTGTGTGCCCAGCCCTACCACGGTAACTGCAAGGGTAGCTCTGTATCCTGAGAGGGGCCTGACCACGAGAGCCCCGTGGTCTGGAGTGGGGGGGTAGGGTCCCTGCTCAGGTGATCTCCATATCCTGGGATTGGCCTGATATCGAGAGCCCCATGGGCTGCTGGAATCCTGGTAAAAGATGTCAGGACAGTCAGTGAAGCCACCGAGGATAGACCTCCAGTAGTTCCTAAATCCTACACCCTGCTGGTCATTCTACCAACCACCAGGACATGGTATTCTGTATTAGTCTTCAATGATGCCTTCTTTTGTATTCCATTAGTGTCAGAGTCACAAGAAATTTTGGCTTGTGAGTGGCAGGTCTCAACATACAACTAAAACAATACTTCTGGGCCGTCTTGCCCCAAGGGTTCAAAAATTCCCACACCATCTTTGGGGAAAGCTCAGCTAAAGACCTAAAAGTCCTACCACTGGAAAAAGAAACACTCCTTCAATATGCAGACGACATTCTGAACACCAGCCCTACTAAGGAGACCTCTGAACTACCAAGCCAATAAAGGATACAAGTTGTCCAAGAAAAAGCTCAAATATCACAGACTACGGTGACCTGCCTGGGCTTCATTCTCACAGAAGGTCGGAGAAGCCCATCCCAGGAAAGGGAAGAAACAATTTACAGCCTTACCCATTTCTAAAACTAGAAGACAGCTTAGGGGTTCCTGGGGAGGCCACGGTTTGCTGCTTCTGGATCCCTAACTACAGTCTACTAGCTGGGCCTCTATATGAAACACTGAAAGGAAAAGATGATGATCCTTTTGAATAGAATCCAGAAGTGGCCTTTCAAGAATGGAAAGAGCAGTCAATTCAGACCCTTGCCCTGGAACTCCCTAATTTAGCTAAACCCTTTGACCTTTACATTCCTGGTGAACGGTGAATCGCCATTGGAGTATTAGTGCAAAACCTGGGACCACTTGAAATGGAACAATGCAAGAATGCCATCCAGGTAGGATAAACTACGGTCACCAAGGGGCTTGGCCCACTGCCACATCTGGCCAAGATACTGGCGGTATCTAAAATCCTGGAAATCAGCAGCCCAAAAGGCCACCTCCCTCCTAAGGGAAAAGGACCCCAAGTGGTGTTCCTAACACCCAATGATGCCCTGAAGTTGCAGGGTTTGCTCTGTGGGCACACTGACCTCGAGTGTGGAGGCCTTCCAACTCCAAACTCCAGAGAGATAACCGGGGGCAACGGGGCACCATGACGACTCAAGTGACCATCACTTGACCTGGAGTTTCTCTCATAAAACAACAAGAGTGTGTCCCAAAAGAGTAGACTACTGCTTGCAGGACTTACTGCCCCCAGAGCGGACCTAATAATCCTGGCGGGGGAACCGTATATCACGCTGTCACCATAGAAAAGCCTACAGACACTGTGATAATGTTGGCCAATAAGACCGGCTGGACTCCTGTTTACTTCAAAAGGCTGTTGACTCAGTGGCCATCATGGTCCTTCATCACCCATGACCCTGGACTGTCTGGGAGTTGAGCGGACAGGGTGCTGACACCTGGTGCTGTTTTTACGTTAATTCAGGGGCCTAATTGAAGAAAGTGCAGACTACTGGTCAGAGCATCTAGGCTGGCAGAAACGGTCAGCCTAAGGTGGCCGAACAAATGCGGGGCGGGGTGAAACTGGACCTCACAGCATCACTGCACATCTCCTTCCTGGACCCTTAAAGGTCATTAGAATCTATAACACTTCCAATACTGGTGCTCAGGCAGACTAGCAGGAAGGCAGGAGGCCTGGGGACAATCAACGTCACCTGGAGGCTGCTGAGGAGAAGTTCTGACCCTCGCCCACGGGTATGAGGGCTCCTAACTCAGCACTCAGCAGTTACAGAAGAAGGGTCTGCACCCCCAGCACTCCAAGAATGAGGAAGGGGACAAAAGGCAGAAGAGGGGCTTGTCCCAGGCAAAGCCCCTTAAAAATCCCTGGGAGATAAAAATAGAATCTGGGCAATAAAATAAAGTCTAACCTTTTTTATCCTTTGTGCTTTGTCTAATTTCACGTGCTCCTAGGGTCCCGCATACAGAGGTTCCACACCCGGCACTTCAGATCAGATTTTCTAGTGCAGAATGGCTGGGTCGACACCTCAGCTCCTGGGGCACAGTGCACACTCCGTGATATAGAGCCTGAGCTGCAGCCAACCGGGCCCTCAAGAGCTCCGCCCCCTCCCTCTGACTGACTCTGACAGGATCTCTACACAGCAGCCCAGCCCACAGCCCACGGGGTAGCACATGCTCTCACCTCTGCATTCTCTGATCAAAATATAAAGTTTCCTTTGCTTCTGAACCAAACTCAGACTCGATCTGTTGGCTCCAATGACACTGGGCAGGGGGACACTTGTTGGGGTCCACTCTGGAGGATCAATAACAGAAATTGAGAACATTGTAACTTCAATGAACAGATGTGTGAGCCAAACTGTAATTAACATAGAACAGTGTATAAGGCTCGGGTAAAATAAGATGTTTCTAACACTTCCATTTGATATTTCCATCACTTTATTATAAGCAAGTTCAGTGAAAAGGTTTGTCTTATTTGTCAGGTCAATATTAGAGAAATGAAGTGATTTCTTTCCAAGGATGTACATCTAATAATCTTGGTTAAGGCTTCAATCTTGTTTTAAATGCTTTTCCATTGAAAATGATACCTCTCTTTCAGCTCCCCCATTTCTGAGAAGTATAAAGTCTTATAATTTATTATTACCAAAGGGGAAAGGTGAGAGGAGGGATAAATTAACAGTTTGGGATTAACACATACACACTGCTATGTATAAAATCGATCATCAACAAGGAACTGCTGTATAGCACAGGGAACTACACTCAATATTTTGCAATAACCTATAAGGGGAAATAATCTGAAAAAGAATAGATATTTTTATTGACATCATCTATCAATGACAGTTAAAATGGAACCTAAGGGAAGCCGGTGGTGAGTGCTTCTGACCAGGAAGACTTCAATCATCTAAAGTTTGGACTCTGCCTACTTCCCAAGGCCCTTAATGAACATATGTGTAGCCGTAGCTTAAAAAATTCCCCAGTTTGGGTTGCGGAGAGACAGTGATTTTGAAAAAGCCCTGGTGTTCTCCTCACATGAATGGGACCCTTCCTACAGCTAAAGCATGCCTGTCACACCCAGAGGATGGTATACCGTCTGATCGGGAAGAGTTTGGAAAAGGCATCTCATCTCCTCATTTCCTGGTGCTCGGGTTCACCCTTCCAGCGTCTTTACTAACAGTCTCCCCACTTGGAGATGTCAGCACTGTCAACATCCTGTTGCATACAGTTTTGAATTTGTCCAGAGGATGAAGCAGAAGGAGGAGGAACAATGAGAGACAAGTCCTAGGTGTTCGGACAGGCACATGTCACTCTAATTTCCAATCAGGAAGACGAATTGACCAAAGGCTAGGGTTGCCCATGGAAACAGAATAGGGCTTGAGGAAATCCCGCTGCTTTGTGGCCAGTTCCCATAAACACAAGTTGAAAAATGGAGCTCAGTGGCACTAAAATTCACGAAACTGCAGAGTTGAAAATATCTATCACTGAAAAATGTCTTGAGGAAAGTCAGAGAAAAGGACTTGTAAGCAACGGAGAATGGCAGGAAAGGGATTGGAAGAGGTAGAAAGGACTCGCCATTAAGCACAAGAAAAGGGGCTGAACATTGCCAACATTGCAGTTGGCCAAAAAGGGTGTATGCGTCTTTTTCTGTATATATTCAAGAAAAGGGCATACACTTTTTTAGCCAACCAAACAGGTGGGCACTGGAAATCAATACTACAAAACATATCACTTCGCATCAGTCAGAAGAGCCATCCTCATAAAGTGTAAACACCAGAAATGCAGGACAGGGCAAGGAGAAAAGGGAGCCCTGTGAGGCTTATAGTGGAAATGTATATTGCCAACGGTCACTCTGGAGAAGTGTATTGTGTTTAATAAAGCATCTGAAAAATGAGCTACAGAGCACAGGGCACTTGCACTCATGGACGTATATCTTGGGAAAAACAAAAATGGAGAGGACACAGGCACCCCAATGTATACCGCCTAATTGTTTAAAAGATCCTCGACCAGGATATAACTTAAATGTCTCTGGAGGGAAAAAATGGATACAGATGTGGTGCTTATGTAGAGTGGAATATGACTCAGCCTGGAAATCAATGCAATATGGCCACTTGTAACAACTCCAGAGGAGTTACGTATGATCATTCAAAGTCACAGAATTCAAAAAGAAAAAGACATACTATATCACTAATACATGGAATGTAAGCTTGGCTACACATGAACTGAATTACAAAACAGAACAGGGTCTCAAATATAGAAAACCAACTTATTCTTGCTTAAGGATAAAGGTGAGTTGGGGTGCTGCATAAAACCAGAGATTGAAATTAGCACAGATACTGTTCCATAAGCCAAATATGTAATAGTCAAGACCTACTGCTTGCTCAACAAAATGGACTCAGAACCCCATATTCAACGCCTAGGAATATACCTGACTAGTAAGAATATTAAAACCCATGGATTTATATGTCTTCATAAGAGAATCAAGTGTGTGTACAATGGCATGAACGCAGCAGTGAAAATAAGATATATCCCATTATCAAAATAAATTTCAAAAACAAAACACAATGACAGTGAAATAGAGAGCAATTCTTAAATAATTCATTCAGGGCTTGTGATGCAACCTGGATTTACCACATCTACACCCAGAGCTGGGTGAGACATAAGGCTGGACACTTCGGGCTGATAGCATTGGTGAGGTTCGTTGAGCAAATGCAGACACTTTGAAGTCATACTGCATGGTACCCATTCGAATGATCGCAACTCTCCAGGTTTAAAGGATTCTTCTTTCATCTAAAATATGCATGGGTAACCCAGAGTATGGTCCAACATGTGACCAGGAAACGTTTTAAAATGAATCTCATGTTTCATCCCCTGGTACTCGGTTTCATCATTTCAGACGCTTTACTAACACTCTCCCCACTTGGAGAGTCAGTGCCTTTAACCTCCTGTTTGGCACAGTTTGCAATTTCTGCGCAAGATGAACAGGAATAGGGAGAACCAATGAGAGACTAGCAGTGTGTGTCTGCACGGGCAAATTTAATGCTCATTTCCCACCAGGAAGAGGAATTAACCAAAGGATCAGCATGCCGTGCCGGAACCAGATTAGGGCCTGAAGCAATCCTGCGGGTTTGCGCCCAGCTCACAAGTTGCGAGTTGAAGAATGGAGCTCAGGGGCACTGTAACTCACAAACATGCAGAGTTATAAATGACAGCTATCGTCCAAAAATATATTGAAGGAAAGCTGCGAATACGACTTGTAAGCAGGGCAGAATTGCAGGAAATCGATTTCAGGGGGTAGACGGGAATTGCATTTAAAGCATAGGAAAAGAGGCAGAACGTCGACAATGATGCTCTTGGCCAAAAAGGGTGTATGCGTTTTTTCCTGAATTTATTCAGGAAAAAAAGCATATGCGCTTTTTGGCCAACCAAGCAAGCATGTTAAACAAATCTGCACTACAATGAAGTCTCACTGCCCCAAGGTCAAAAGGGACATCTGAAACAAGTGTAAAATCCACAAAGACAGGACAGGGCAAGGAGAACAGAGAGCCTTGTTATGCTGATGGTCGGGATGTAAATTGCCAACAGCCACTTTGGAGAAGTGTATGGTGTTTCCTGGAACCCCTGAAACACAAAGCAACGGAGCCTACGGCACTTCCACTTATGGTCCTATAGCTTAGGGAAATTAAAATCAAAAACACACAGCCACCCCAAAGTGTCGGACGGCTCTGTTTACAAGAACCTCTTCTACGGTACAAGTTAAATATCCCAGAATGTGAAAAATGGATAAAGAAGTTGTGGTACGTACGTACAATGGAATATCACTCAGCAATGAAAGCTATGTCATCAGACCCGTCGCGGCATAATAAGTGGATTCAGGTACAATGATTCTAAGGGAAATAAGTCACACAGAAAATGAAACATCATAAGATATCACTAATACATGGAATGCAAACTTTGCTACACATGAACTGAATTATAAAACAGAACAGGGTCTCAAATTTAGAAAACCAACTTATGCTTGCTTAAGGGGAAAGGTGAGTTGGGGTGCTGCATAAAACCAGAGATAGAAATTAGCACAGATACCTTTCCAAAAGCCAAATATGTAATAGCCCAGACCTACCCCTTGCTCAACGAAATGGACTAAACACCCCATATTCAACGCCTAGGAATACACCTGACTAGTAAGAATCTTCAAACCCATGGATTCATATGCCTCCGTAAGAGAATGAAGCGTGTGTACAGCGGCATGAATGCAGCAGAGAAAATCTGATAAATCCCATTGTCAAAATGAATTACAAAAACAAAACCCAAGGACAGTGAAATAGAGAGCAATTCTTAAATAATTCATTCAGGGCTTGTGATGCAACCTGGATTTACCACATATACACCCAGAGCTGAGTGACACATAAGGTTGGACACTTTGGGCTGATAGCATTGTTGAGGTTCGATAAGCAAATGCAGACCCTTTGAAGTCATACTGCATGGTAGGCATTCCATGGGTCCCAAGTCTCCAGGTTTAAGGGATACTTCCTTCAGCTAAAACATGCATGGGAAACACACATTATGGTGCACCATGTGACGGGGAAACATTTTCAAATGCATCTCAGTTTTCGTCTCGTTTTACTTGGGTGCACCATTCCAGACCCTTTAATAACACTCTCCCCACTTGGAGAGTCTGTACCTTTAACCTCCTGTTGGGCACAGTTTGCAATTTCTGCGCAAAATGAACAGGAATAGGGAGAACCAATGAGAGACTAGCTGTAGGTGTCTGCACGGGCAAATTTAACGCTCATTTCCAACCAGGAAGAGGAATTAACCAAAGGCTCAGCATGCCGTGCCGGAACCAAATTAGGGCCTGAATCTATCATGCGGGTTTGCGGCCAGCTCACAGGAAAGCGAGTTGAAGAAAGGAGCTCAGGGGCACTGTAATTCACAAACCTGCAGAGTTATAAATGACAGCTATCGTCCAAAAATATATTGAAGGAAGGCTGAGAAGACGATGTGTAAGCGGGACAGATTTGCAGGAAAACGATTTCAGGGGGTAGACGGGAATTGCATTTAAAGCATAGGAAAAGAGGCAGAACGTCGACAATGATGCTCTTGGCCAAAAAGTGCGTATGCGTTTTTTCCTGAATATATTCAGGAAAAAACGCATACGCCCTTTTTGGCCAACCAAGCAAGCATGTTAAAGAAATCTGCACTACAATGATGTCTCACTGCCCCCCGGTCAAAAGGGCCATCTGAAAAAAGTGTAAAATCCAGAAAGGCAGCACAGGCCATGGAGAACAGGGAGCCTTGTTATGCTGATGGGCGGGATGTAAATTGCCAACAGCCACTCTGGAGAAGTGTATGGTGTTTCCCGGAACACCGAAAAAACAAAGCTACAGAGCCTACGGCACTTCCACTTATGGTCCTATAGCTTAGGGAAATTAAAATCAAAAACACACAGCCACCCCAAAGTGTCGGACGGCTCTGTTTACAAGAACCTCGTCTACGGTACAAGTTAAATATCCCAGAATGTGAAAAATGGATAAAGAAGTTGTGGTACGTACGTACAATGGAATATCACTCAGCAATGAAATCTATGTCATCAGGCCCGTCGCGGCATAATGAGTGGATTCAGGTACGATGATTCTAAGTGAAATAAGTCACACAGAAAATGAAACATCATAAGATATCACTACTACACGGAATGTAAACTTGGCTACACATGAACTGAATTACAAAACAGAACAGGGTCTCAAATTTAGAAAACCAACTTATGCTTGCTTAAGGGGAAAGGTGAGTTGGGGTGCTGCATAAAACCAGAGATAGAAATTAGCACAGATACCTTTCCATAAGCCAAATATGTAATAGTCAAGACCTACCCCTTGCTCAACGAAATGGACTAAACACCCCATATTCAACGCCTAGGAATACACCTGACTAGTAAGAATCTTCAAACCCATGGATTTATATGTCTCCGTAAGAGAATGAAGCGTGTGTACAGCAGCATGAAGGCAGCAGAGAAAATCCGATAAATCCCATTATCAAAATGAATTACACAAACAAAACCCAAGGACAGTGAAATAGAGAGCAATTCTTAAATAATTCATTCAGGGCTTGTGATGCAACCTGGATTTACCACATCTACACCCAGAGCTGAGTGAGACATAAGGTTGGGCACTTCGGGCTGATAGCATTGGTGAGGTTCGATGAGCAAATGCAGACCCTTTGAAGTCATACAGCATGGTACCCATTCCATGGGTCCCAACTCTCCAAGTTTAAGGGATTCTTCCTTCAGCTAAAACATGCATGGGAAACCCACAGTATGGTGCACCGTGTGACTGGCAAACGTTTTCAAATGCATCTCAGTTTTCGTCCCCTTTTACTCGGGTTCACCATTCCAGACCCTTTACGAACACTCTCCCCACTTGGAGAGTCAGTGCCTTTAACCTCCTGTTGGGCACAGTTTGCAATTTCTGCCCAAGATGAAAAGGAATAGGGAGAACGAATGAGAGACTAGCTCTAGGTGTCTGCACGGGCAAATTTAACGCTCATTTCCCACCAGGAAGAGGAATTAACCAAAGGCTCAGCATGCCGTGCCGGAACCAGATTAGGGCCTTAAGCAATCCTGTGGGTTTGCGGCCAGCTCACAAGATAGCGAGTTGAAGAAAGGAGCTCAGGGGCACTGTAACTCACAAACCTGCAGAGTTATAAATGACAGCTATCGTCCAAAAATATATTGAAGGAAGGCTGAGAAGACGATGTGTAAGCGGGACAGATTTGCAGGAAAACGATTTCAGGGGGTAGACGGGAATTGCATTTAAAGCATAGGAAAAGAGGCAGAACGTCGACAATGATGCTCTTGGCCAAAAAGTGCGTATGCGTTTTTTCCTGAATATATTCAGGAAAAAACGCATACGCCCTTTTTGGCCAACCAAGCAAGCATGTTAAAGAAATCTGCACTACAATGATGTCTCACTGCCCCCCGGTCAAAAGGGCCATCTGAAAAAAGTGTAAAATCCAGAAAGGCAGCACAGGCCATGGAGAACAGGGAGCCTTGTTATGCTGATGGGCGGGATGTAAATTGCCAACAGCCACTCTGGAGAAGTGTATGGTGTTTCCCGGAACACCGAAAAAACAAAGCTACGGAGCCTACGGCACTTCCACTTATGGTCCTATAGCTTAGGGAAATTAAAATCAAAAACACACAGCCACCCCAAAGTGTCGGACGGCTCTGTTTACAAGAACCTCGTCTACGGTACAAGTTAAATATCCCAGAACGTGAAAAATGGATAAAGAAGTTGTGGTACGTACGTACAATGGAATATCACTCAGCAATGAAATCTATGTCATCAGGCCCGTCGCGGCATAATGAGTGGATTCAGGTACGATGATTCTAAGTGAAATAAGTCACACAGAAAATGAAACATCATAAGATATCACTACTACACGGAATGTAAACTTGGCTACACATGAACTGAATTACAAAACAGAACAGGGTCTCAAATTTAGAAAACCAACTTATGCTTGCTTAAGGGGAAAGGTGAGTTGGGGTGCTGCATAAAACCAGAGATAGAAATTAGCACAGATACCTTTCCATAAGCCAAATATGTAATAGTCAAGACCTACCCCTTGCTCAACGAAATGGACTAAACACCCCATATTCAACGCCTAGGAATACACCTGACTAGTAAGAATCTTCAAACCCATGGATTTATATGTCTCCGTAAGAGAATGAAGCGTGTGTACAGCGGCATGAATGCAGCAGAGAAAATCCGATAAATCCCATTATCAAAATGAATTACACAAACAAAACCCAAGGACAGTGAAATAGAGAGCAATTCTTAAATAATTCATTCAGGGCTTGTGATGCAACCTGGATTTACCACATCTACACCCAGAGCTGAGTGAGACATAAGGTTGGGCACTTCGGGCTGATAGCATTGGTGAGGTTCGATGAGCAAATGCAGACCCTTTGAAGTCATACAGCATGGTACCCATTCCATGGGTCCCAACTCTCCAAGTTTAAGGGATTCTTCCTTCAGCTAAAACATGCATGAGAAACCCACAGTACGGTGCACCGTGTGACTGGCAAACGTTTTCAAATGATTCTCAGTTTTCGTCCCCTTTTACTCGGGTTCACCATTCCAGACCCTTTACGAACACTCTCCCCACTTGGAGAGTCAGTGCCTTTAACCTCCTGTTGGGCACAGTTTGCAATTTCTGCGCAACATGAAAAGGAATAGGGAGAACGAATGAGAGACTAGCTCTAGGTGTCTGCACGGGCAAATTTAACGCACATTTCCCACCAGGAAGAGGAATTAACCAAAGGCTCAGCATGCCGTGCCGGAACCAGATTAGGGCCTGAGGCAATCCTGTGGGTTTGCGGCCAGCTCACAAGATAGCGAGTTGAAGAAAGGAGCTCAGGGGCACTGTAACTCACAAACCTGCAGAGTTATAAATGACAGCTATCGTCCAAAAATATATTGAAGGAAGGCTGCGAAGACGACTTGTAAGCGGGACAGATTAGCAGGAAAACGATTTCAGGGGGTAGACGGGAATTGAATTTAAAGCATAGGAAAAGAGGCAGAACGTCGACAATGATGCTCTTGGCCAAAAAGGGCGTATGCGTTTTTTCCTGAATATATTCAGGAAAAAACGCATACGCCCTTTTTGGCCAACCAAGCAAGCATGTTAAAGAAATCTGCACTACAATGAAGTCTCACTGCCCCCCGGTCAAAAGGGCCATCTGAAAAAAGTGTAAAATCCAAAAAGGCAGCACAGGCCATGGAGAACAGGGAGCCTTGTTATGCTGATGGGCGGGATGTAAATTGCCAACAGCCACTCTGGAGAAGTGTATGGTGTTTCCCGGAACACCGAAAAAACAAAGCTATGGAGCCTACGGCACTTCCACTTATGGTCCGATAGCTTAGGGAAATTAAAATCAAAAACACACAGCCACCCCAAAGTGTCGGACGGCTCTGTTTACAAGAACCTCGTCTACGGTACAAGTTAAATATCCCAGAATGTGAAAAATGGATAAAGAAGTTGTGGTACGTACGTACAATTGAATATCACTCAGCAATGAAATCTATGTCATCAGGCCCGTCGCGGCATAATGAGTGGATTCAGGTACGATGATTCTAAGTGAAATAAGTCACACAGAAAATGAAACATCATAAGATATCACTACTACACGGAATGTAAACTTGGCTACACATGAACTGAATTACAAAACAGAACAGGGTCTCAAATTTAGAAAACCAACTTATGCTTGCTTAAGGGGAAAGGTGAGTTGGGGTGCTGCATAAAACCAGAGATAGAAATTAGCACAGATACCTTTCCATAAGCCAAATATGTAATAGTCAAGACCTACCCCTTGCTCAACGAAATGGACTAAACACCCCATATTCAACGCCTAGGAATACACCTGACTAGTAAGAATCTTCAAACCCATGGATTTATATGTCTCCGTAAGAGAATGAAGCGTGTGTACAGCAGCATGAATGCAGCAGAGAAAATCCGATAAATCCCATTATCAAAATGAATTACACAAACAAAACCCAAGGACAGTGAAATAGAGAGCAATTCTTAAATAATTCATTCAGGGCTTGTGATGCAACCTGGACTTACCACATGTACACCCAGAGCTGAGTGAGACATAAGGTTGGGCACTTCGGGCTGATAGCATTGGTGAGGTTCGATGAGCAAATGCAGACCCTTTGAAGTCATACATCATGGTACCCATTCCATGGGTCCCAACTCTCCAAGTTTAAGGGATTCTTCCTTCAGCTAAAACATGCATGGGAAACCCACAGTATGGTGCACCGTGTGACTGGCAAACGTTTTCAAATGCATCTCAGTTTTCGTCCCCTTTTACTCGGGTTCACCATTCCAGACCCTTTACGAACACTCTCCCCACTTGGAGAGTCAGTGCCTTTAACCTCCTGTTGGGCACAGTTTGCAATTTCTGCCCAAGATGAAAAGGAATAGGGAGAACGAATGAGAGACTAGCTCTAGGTGTCTGCACGGGCAAATTTAACGCTCATTTCCCACCAGGAAGAGGAATTAACCAAAGGCTCAGCATGCCCTGCCGGAACCGGATTAGGGCCTGAGGCAATCCTGTGGGTTTGCGGCCAGCTCACAAGATAGCGAGTTGAAGAAATGAGCTCAGGGGCACTGTAACTGACAAACTTGCAGAGTTATAAATGACAGCTATCGTCCAAAAATATATTGAAGGAAGGCTGCGAAGACGACTTGTAAGTGGGGCAGAATTGCAGGAAAACGATTTCAGGGGGTAGACGGGAATTGCATTTAAAGCATAGGAAAAGAGGCACAACGTCGACAATGATGCTCTTGGCCAAAAAGGGCGTATGCGTTTTTTCCTGAATATATTCAGGAAAAAACGCATACGCCCTTTTTGGCCAACCAAGCAAGCATGTTAAAGAAATCTGCACTACAATGAAGTCTCACTGCCCCCCGGTCAAAAGGGCCATCTGAAAAAAGTGTAAAATCCAGAAAGGCAGCACAGGCCATGGAGAACAGGGAGCCTTGTTATGCTGATGGGCGGGATGTAAATTACCAACAGCCACCCTGGAGAAGTGTATGGTGTTTCCCGGAACACCGAAAAAACAAAGCTACGGAGCCTACGGCACTTCCACTTATGGTCCTATAGCTTAGGGAATTTAAAATCAAAAACACACAGCCACCCCAATATGTCGGACGGCTCTGTTTACAAGAACCTCGTCTACGGTACAAGTTAAATATCCCAGAATGTGAAAAATGGATAAAGAAGTTGTGGTACGTACGTACAATGGAATATCACTCAGCAATGAAATCTATGTCATCAGGCCCGTCGCGGCATAATGAGTGGATTCAGGTACGATGATTCTAAGTGAAATAAGTCACACAGAAAATGAAACATCATAAGATATCACTACTACACGGAATGTAAACTTGGCTACACATGAACTGAATTACAAAACAGAACAGGGTCTCAAATTTAGAAAACCAACTTATGCTTGCTTAAGGGGAAAGGTGAGTTGGGGTGCTGCATAAAACCAGAGATAGAAATTAGCACAGATACCTTCACATAAGCCAAATATGTAATCGTCAAGGCCTACCCTTTGCGCAATGAAATGTACTAAATACCCCATATTCAACGCCTAGGAATACACCTGACTGGTAAGAATCTTCAAACCCATGGATTTATATGTCTCCGTTAGGGAATGAAGCGTGTGTACAGCAACATAAATGCAGCAGAGAAAATCCGATAAATCCCATTATCAAAATGAATTACAAAAACCAAACTCAAGGACAGTGAAATAGAGAGCAATTCTTAAATAATTCATTCAGGCTTGTGATGCAACCTGGATTTACCACATCTACACCCAGAGCTGAGTGTGACATAAGGTTGGGCACTTCGGGCTGATAGCACTGGTGAGGTTCGATGAGCAAATGCAGACCCTTTGAAGACATACTGCATGGTACCCATTCCATGGGTCCCAAATCTCCAGTTATAAGGGATTCTTCCTTCAGCTCAAAACATGCATGGGAAACCCACAGTATGGTGGAGCGTGTGACCGGCAAACGTTTTCAAATGCATCTCAGTTTTCCTCCCCTTTTACACAGGTTCACCATTCCAGACCCTTTACTCACACTCTCCCCACTTGGAGAGTCAGTGCCTTTAACCTCCTGTTGGGCACAGTTTGCAATTTCTGCACAAGATGAACAGGAATAGGGAGAACCAATGAGAGACTAGCTGTAGGTGTCTGTACGGGCAAATTTAACGCTCATTTCCCACCAGGAAGAGGAATTAACCAAAGGCTCAGCATGCCCTGCTGGAACCAGATAAGGGCCTGAAGCAATCCTGCGGGTTTGCGGCCAGCTCACAAGATAGCGAGATGAAGAAAGGAGCTCAGGGGCACTGTAACTCACAAACCTGCAGAGTTATAAATGACAGCTATCGTCCAAAAATATATTGAAGTATGTCTGCGAAGAGGACTTAGAATTTGGGCAGAAATTCAGGAAAACGATTTCAGGGGGTAGACTGGAATTGCACTTAAAGCCTAGGAAAAGACGGAGAACAGCGACAATGATGCACTTGGCCAAAAAGGGCGTATGCGTTTTTTCCTGAATATAATCAGGAAAAAACGCATATGCCCTTTTTGGCCAACCAAGCAAGCGTGTAAAGAAATCTGCACTAAAATGAAGTCTCTCTGCCCCCCGGTCAAAAGGGCCATCTGAAAAAAGTGTAAAATCCAGAAAGGCAGGACAGGCCATGGAGAAGAGGGAGCATTGTTATCCTGATGGTCGGCATGTGAATTGCCAACAGCCACTCTGGAGAAGTGTATGGTATTTCCTGAAACACATAAGAAACAAAGCAACACAGCCTATGGCACTTCCACTTATGGTCCTATAGCTTAGGGAAATTAAAATCAAAACCACACAGGCACCCCAAAGTTTGGAACGGCTCTGTTTACGAGAACCTCTTGTACGGTACAAGTTAAATATCCCAGAGGGCGAAAAATGGATAAAGAAGTTGTGGTTCTTACGTACAATGGAATATCACTCAGCAATGAAATCTATGTCATCAGGCCCGTAGCGGCATAATGAGTGGATTCAGGTACGATGATTCTACGTGCAATAGGTCACACAGAAAAAGAAACATCATAAGATATCACTAATACACGGAATGTAAACTTGGCTACACATGAAATGAATTACAAAACAGAACAGTGTCTCAAATTTAGAAAACCAACTTATGCTTGCTTTTTGGGAAAGGTGAGTTCGGGTGCTGCATAAAAACAGAGATTGAAATTCGCACTGATACCGTTCCATAAGCCAAATATGTAATAGACAAGACCTACTGCTTGCTCAACGAAATGGGCTCAACACCCCATATTCAACGCCTAGGAATATACCTGCCTAGCAAGAATCTTAAAACCCATGGATTTATATGTGTCCATAAGAGAATCCAGCGTGTGTTCAGTGGCCTAAAGGCAACAGTGAAAATCCGATAAATCACATTATCAAAATAAATTTCAAAAACAAAACACAATGACAGTGAAATAGAGAGCAATTCTTAAATAATTCACTCAGGGCTTCTGATGCAACCTGGATTTACCACATGTACACCCAGTGCTGGGGAGACATAAGGCCGGACACTTCGCCCTGATAGTATTGTTGAGGTTCGGTGAGCAATTGCAGACCCTTTGAAGTCATACTGCATGGTACCCATTCCAAGGGTCCCAACTCTCCAGGTTTAAGGGATTCTTCCTTCCGCTACATCATGTATGGGAAACCCAGAGTATGGTCCACCATGTGATTGGGAAACGTTTTCAAATGCATCTCAGTTTTCGTCCCTTTATACTCGGGTTCACCATTCCAGATGCTTAACTAACACTCTCCCCACTTGGAGAGTCAGTGCCTTTAACCTCCTGTTTGTCACAGTTTGCAATTTCTGCGCAAGATGAACAGGAATAGGGAGAACCAATGAGAGACTAGCTGTAGGTGTCTGCACGGGCAATTTAATGCTCATTTCTCACCAGGAAGTGGAATTAACCAAAGGCTCAGAATGCCGTGCTGGAACCAGATTAGGGCCTGAAGCAATACTGCGGGTGTGCAGGCAGCTCACAAGATAGCGAGTTGAACAAAGGAGCTCAGGGGCACTGTAATTCACAAACCTGCAGAGTTATAAATGACAGCTATCGTCCAAAAATATATTGAAGGAAGGCTGCGAAGAAGACTTGAAAGCGGGGCAGAATTCCAGGAAAACGATTTCAGGAGGTAGACGGGAAATGCACTGAAAGCATAGGAGAAGAGGCAGAACCTCGACAATGATGCACTTGTTCAAAAAGTGCATATGCGTTTTTTCCAAGGCCCTCCTTAAAGAGGGTAGGGGGCTCCCAGCATGCTTCAGTGGCCAACAGAGGGCCCACATCGCCAAGGTGACGTGAGCCAGCCAGGCAGGAGTGACCTCACATCAGAGGGCCCACCTCACAGAAGGGTAAGGGACCCAGCCATTATCAGACTCTCACCAGAGGGCCCACATCAGCAAGGGGCTGGGAACCAGGCAGGAGTGTCTTCACACCCGTGGGGCCACATCATCGCAAGTTGAGGTACCCAGCACATGTGGCCTCAAACCAGAGGACCCACATCTCCATGGATCTCGGAGCGAGGCAGGCAGGATGAACCTCAAAACACGTGGCCCATTGTATAAAAAAGGTGAGGAATCCAGCAGTTGGAACATCCCAGCAGGCGGCCCAGAGCACCGAGGCTATGGGATCCAGGCAATGATGAACTCACAACAGAGGGCCCTCATCATGAAACTGTGAGCAACCTAGCCATTGTGACCTCAGAGCACAAGGCCCACATCCCCATGGGGAAGCGAACCAAGCAGGAGTGTCATCGCACCAGTGGGCACACATCAGAAAATGTGGGGAGCCCAGCAGTTAGGGCCTGATGCCAGAGGGCCCTCATCACCGAGGAGAGGAGGCTACCAGCAGGCTCCAACTGCTACAAGAGGGCCAACGTCGCCAATGCGGGGTGTGCCAGCCAGGCAGGAGTGACCTCAGAGCAGAGGGCCAACCTCAAAAAAGTGTGAGGAACCCAAAGAGGATTAGACTCTCACCAGAGGGCCCACATCACCAAGAGGATCAGAACCAGGCAGGACTGTCTTCACACCAGGGTGACCACATCATAGAAAGGTGAGGAACCCAGCACATGTGGCCTAAACCAGAAGACCCACATCTCCAAGGGGCTCGGAGTGAGGCATGCAGGAGTAGCCTCACAACACAGGGCCCATAGAATAAAAAAGCTGAGGAATCCTGCAGTGGGAACCTCCCAGCAGGCGGCCCAGAGCACCGAGTCTATGCGATCCAGGCTGCAGTGAACTCACAGCAGAGGGCCCATATCATGAAACTGTGAGCAACCCAGCCATTGGGACCTCACAGCAGAAGGCCCACATCCCCATGGGGTTGGGAACATGGCAAGAGTGTCCTCGCACCACTTAGCACGTATCAGAAAAAGTGGGTACCCAGCAGTTACGGCCTGACGCTAGAGAGCCCTCATCACCGAGGGGAGGTGGCTCCCAGCAGGCTCCAACTGCCACAAGAGGGCCGATGTCGCCAAGGCGGGGTGTGCCAGCCAGTCAGTAGTGACCTCACAGCAGAGGGCCCACCTCACAGAAGGGTGAGGAACCCAGCCAGGATCAGACTCTCACCAGAGGGCCCACATCACCAAGGGGATAGAAACCAGGCTGGAGTGTCCTCACACCAGCGAGGCCACATCATCGAAAGGTGAGGGACCCAGCACACGTGGCCTCAAATCAGAGGACACACATCACCAAGGGGCTGGGAGTGAGTCAGGCAGGAGGAGTCTCCAAACAGAGGGCCCATAGAAGAGAAAAGGTGAGGAATCCCGCAGTTGGAACCTCCCCGCAGGCGGCCAGGAGCAGCGAGGCTATGGGATCCAGGCCGGAGTGAACTCACACCAGAGGGCCCTCATCATGAAACTGAGCCACCCACCGTTGGGACCTCAGAGCAGAAGGCCCATATTCCCATGGGGTTGGAAACCTGGCAGGAGTGTACTCACACCACAGGGCGCACATCAGAAAATTTTGGGAGCCCAGGAGTTAGAGCCTGACGCCAGAGGGCCCTCATTACCGAGGGGAGGAGACTCCCAGCAGGCACCAACTCCCAACTGAGGGCCCACGTCGCCAAGGTGACGTGTGCCAGTCAGGCAGGAGTGACCTCACAGCAGAGGGCCTACCTCACAGAAGGGTGAGGAAACCAGCCAGGATAAGACTCTCACCAGAGAGCCCACATCACCAAGGGGACCGGAACAAGGCAGGAGTGTCCTCACACCAGTGTGGCCACATTATAGAAAGGTGACGAACCCAGCACATGTGGCCTAAACCAGAGGACCCACATTTCCAAGGTGCTCCGAGTGAGGCAGGCAGGAGTAGCCTAACAACACAGGGCCCACAGAATAAAAAATGTGAGGAATCCAGCAGTTGGAACCCCCCAGCAGGTGGCCCAGAGTACGGAGTCTATGGGATCCAGGCCACAGTGAACTCACAGCAGAGGGCTCACATCATGACACTGTGAGCAACCCAGCTGGTGGGACCTCAGAGCAGAAGGCCCACATCCCCATGGGGATGGGAACGTGGCATGAGTGTACTCGCACGACAGGGCACATATCAGAAAATTTTGGGAGCCCATGAGTTAGGGCCTGACGCCAGAGGGCCCTCATTACCGAGGGGAGGAGACTCCCAGCAGGCACCAACTCACAACTGAGGACCCACATCGCCAAGGTGATGTGTGCCAGCCAGGCAGGAGTGACCTCACAGCAGAGGGCCCACCTCCCAGAAGGGTGAGGAATCCAGCCAGGATCAGACTCTCACCAGAGGGCCCCCATCACCAAGGGGATGGGAACCAGGCAGGAGTGTCCTCACACCAGTGGGGCCACATCAATAAAGGTGAGGAAACCGGCACATGTGGCCTCAAACCAGAGGACCCACATCACAAAGGGGCTGGGAGTGAGTCAGGAAGGAGGAGCATGAAAACACAGGACCCAAAGAATAAAAATGGTAAGGAATCCAGCAGTAGGAACCTCCCAGCAGGTGGCTCAGAGCACAGAGTCTATGGGATCTAGGCCTGAGTGAACTAACACCAGAGAGCCAACATCCTGAAACTGTGAACAACACAGGTGTTGGGACCATAGAGCAGAAGGCACATGGGGATGGGAACCTGGCAGGAGTGCCCTCACACCACTTAGCACGTATCAGAAAATGTGGGTAACCAGCAGTTAGGGCCTGATGCCAGAGGGTCTCATCACTGAGGGGAGGAGGCTCCCAGCGGGCTCCAACTGCCACCAGAGGGCCGACGTCGCCAAGGCGGGGTGTGTCAGCCAGGCAGGAGTGACCTCAGAGAAGAGGGCCCACCTCACAGAAGTGTGAGGAGCCCAACCAGGATCAGACTCTCACTGGAGGGCTCACATCACCAAGGGGATGGGAACCAGGCAGGAGTGTCCGCACACCAGTGGGGCCACATCTGCGAAAGGTGAGGAACCCAGCACATGTGGCCTCAAACCAGAGGACACACATCACCAAGGGGCTGGGAGTGAGGCAGGTGTCTGGAGGGGCACATTTAACTCTAATTTCCCACCAGGAAGAGGAATTAACCAAAGGCTCAGAGTGCCGTGCGGGACCCTGATTACGGCCTGAAGCAAACCTGCGGTTCTGTGGCCAGCTTTCAAGGAAACGAGTTAAGAAAGGAAATCACAGGCACTGTAATTCACAAACCTGCAGAGTTATAAATGACAGCTATTGGCAAAAATATATTGAAGTAAGTCTGCACAGAGGACTTGAAAACGAGGCAGAATTGCAGGAATCATATTTCAGGAGGTAGATTGGAATTGCATTTAAAGCATGTGAAAAGCGGCAGATCTTTGACAGTGATGCACTTGGACAAAAAGTGCGTATACATTTTTTCCTGAATATATTCAGGAAAAAACGCATATGCCCTTTGTGGCCAACCAAGAATTCGAGCAATGGAAATCCGCACTACAATGAACTCTCATTTCCCATTCGTCAAAAGAGCCATCTGAAAAAAGTGTAAAACCCAGAAACACAGGACAGGCCATGGAGAACAGGGAGCCTTGTTATGCTGATGGACGGATTGTAAATTGCCAACAGACACTCTGGTGATGTTTATAGTGTATGCTGAAACATCTAAAAAACAAAGCTACAGAGCCTAGGGCACTTCCACTTTTGGCCCTATAGCTTAGGAAAATTAAAATCAACAAGACACAGCCAACACAATATCCAGGGCTGCTGTGTTTACAAGAACCTTGAGTCCAGTACAAATTAAATATCCCAGAAAGAAAAAAATGGATAAAGGAGTTGTCCTACTTACGTACAACGGAATATCACTCAGCAATGAAATCAATGTCATCAGGCCTGTAGCAGCAAATTGAGTGGATTTAAGTATGATGATTCTAAGAGAAATATGTCACACAGAGAAACATAATTATCATAAGATATCACAAATAGAGGGAGTGTAAACTTGGCTACACATAAACTGAATTACAAAACCGAGCAGAGTCTCACATTTAGATAAAAACTTATGCTTGCTTAACGGGAAAGTTGAGTTGGGGTGCTGTATAAAACCAGAGATTGAAATGAGCACACATACCGTTCCATAAGCCAAATATGTAATAGACAAGACCTACTCTTTGCTCAACGAAATAGACTAATCCATGGTGTATCACCTCACACCTGTTAGAATGGGCATCATCAGAAAATCTACAAACAACAAATGCTGGAAAGGGTGCGGAGATAAGGAAACCTCTTCCACTATTGTTGGGAATGTAAATTGATGCAGTCACTGTGGAGAACATTATGGAGTTTCTTATAAAACTAAGAATAGAATTACCATATAATACAGCAATCCCACTACTGGGCATATACCCAGACAAAACCATAAAACGAAAAGAGACATTCACCGCAATGTTCATTGCATCACTATTTACAATATCCAGGTAATGGAAGCAACCTAAATGCCCACAGACAGACGAATGCATAAAGATGAGGTACATATATAAAATGGAATATTACTAAGCCATAAAAAGGAATGAAATTGGGTCATTTGTAGAGACGTTGATGGATCTAGAGACTGTCATACAGAGTGAAGTAAGTCAGAAAGAGAAAAACAAATCCTGTATATAAATGCATATATGTGGAACCTAGAAAAGTTGTACAGATGAAGCGTTTTGCAAGGCAGAAATAGAGCAACAGATGTAAACAACAAACGTATGGACACCAAGGGGGGAAAGCTGTTATGGGGGTGGTGGTGGGAGGAGTTGAGAGATTGGGATTGGCATGTATACATTTCTATGTATAAAATAGGTAACCAAAAAGAACCTGCTGTATAAAAAAATAAAATAAAATTCAAAATTACAAAAAGTAAAACAGAAAAAATATTCTTCCCTTCACATACATGTATTTATATGAATAAATTATTTCCATGCTTATATCTGTAAATACAAAAAAGAGGAATAAAATCTACCTTGAACCAAAAACGAAAAAAAGAAAAAAAAACAGAACCCACCAGTTACACAGAGGAAAACCGTATCAGGGCCCTTGCTCCAGTTGTAAACAATTCTGAAGTTGGTCAGTGGTGGGGAATCATCTCCCATTCAGCCAGCATGCCCCACGCAACAAGCGTCCTCATTGCAAAGCTGGGGGCCCGTGCCGAGGCATCTGTGAGTAAACGTGGGCCGAGCCCCAGGCCAGCTGCTGCAGAAATGTTCCCACCCTTCCCAGGTAAAACACCTGAATATGTACAAGGACTTGAAAGCCTAGAGGAAGGGCCATGGAGCCACATGAGCGACAGCATGCCAGCCGACTTGGTGCCTGCAGGCCAGACAGGATGGTCCTGGCCCTGGGTGCTCTTCTGGAAGCTTTCCATTTCCCTGCCTGAGATACCCCTCCTGTCCCGGCCCCCACTGCTTTCTTCCTTACTCACCTCTGCCCAGGGAGAAATTCCAGCGGCAGGTATGGGTGGCACATCCTCTTCTTTAGCAGGTGGCATCTTGGCAACTGCTGCAGAAAGTCCAGCAGAGCCCCACTCACACTGGGCAACCCACAAAGCCGTGGCCTCTCACTCCCTCCCACCAGTCCAGCCCCGAGACTGCTGACAGGGCAGAAAATGGCGTCAGGCACAGCTGCAGGTGCTCTTGCTGCCTGGAGCGGTGTTTATATTGATCTCAACCCAGGCACACCTGGGGAGGTCTGGCCGGCACGGTCGGGCTTCCCAGGCCAGCCAATAATCACCCCTCAGGGGCTCACAGTTGCAGAAACTGGAACTTGCTGAATCGGCCAGGTCCAAGGAACAGGTGTGGGCTCCTGAGAGTCAGGATAGACAAGGGGCTGCAGCTCTGGCTTGTTTTCTAATTATATTATCTGGCCCATGAGTGGGAGACAACTTCAAGAAAACCCTCTCCTAATGAGAGGAACCCAGGAGTCAGGGAGAGGAGGGGTGGGTGGTGGGTGGAGACAGGCCTGGTGCCCCGGGTGCAGTGGAAGTCTCTGGAAGACCAGGTGGAGGGAGGCCACACAGAGTGATGCCCAGGGTCACAGACCTGTCGGAGCTGCTGTTTGTTAGTTCAAGTCCTGCTCTGAGGTGCTCTGTGTCAGATCTGAGTGACAGGTGAGCTGGGAGTGCTCTGCAATGAGGGCGATGTGCATGGCTCCTGTGTGCCCAGCCCTGCCACGGTACCTGAAAGGGTTGCTCTGTATCCTGGGAGGGGCCTGACCACGAGAGCCCCGTGGGCTGGGGTGGGGGTGGGGTACCTGCCCAGGTGAGCTCCATATCCTGGGATTGGCCTGACCTCGAGAGCCCCATGGGCTGCTGGAGTCCTGGTAAAAGATGTCAGGACAGTCAGTGAAGCCACCGAGGATATACCTCCAGTAGTTCCTAAACCCTACACCCTGCTGGTCATTCTACTAACCACCAGGACATGGTATTCTGTATTAGTCTTCAATGAAGCCTTCTTTTGTATTCTATTAGTCCCAGAGTCACAAGAAATTTTGGCTTGTGAGTGGCAGGACTCAACATACAACTAAAACAATACTTCCGGGCCGTCTTGCCCCAAGGGTTCAAAAATTCCCACACCATCTTTGGGGAAAGCTCAGCTAAAGACCTAAAAGTTCTACCTCTGGAAAAGGAAACACTCCTTCAATATGCAGACGACATTCTGATCGCCAGCCCTACTAAGGAGACCTCTGAACTACCAAGCCAATAAAGGATACAAGTTGTCCAAGAAAAAGCTCAAATATCACAGACTATGGTGACCTGCGTGGGCTGCATTCTCACAGAAGGTCGGAGAAGCCCATCCCAGGAAAGGGAAGAAACAATTTACAGCCTTACCCATTTCTAAAACTAGAAGACAGCTTAGGGGTTCCTGGGGAGGCCAGGGTTTGCTGCTTCTGGATCCCTAACTACAGTCTACTAGCTGGGCCTCTATATGAAACACTGAAAGAAAAAGATGATGATCCTTTTGAATAGAATCCAGAAGTGGCCTTTCAAGAATGGAAAGAGCAGTCAATTCAGACCCTTGCCCTGGAACTCCCTAATTTAGCTAAACCCTTTGACCTTTACATTCCTAGTGAAATTTGAATGGCCATTGGAGTATTAGTGCAAAACCTGGGACCACTTGAAATGGAACAATGCAAGAATGCCATCCAGGTAGGATAAACTACGGTCACCAAGGGGCTTGGCCCACCGCCACATCTGGCCAAGATACTGGCAGTATCTGAAAACCTGGAAATCAGCAGCCCAAAAGGCCACCTCCCTCCTAAGGGAAAAGGACCCCACGTGGTGATCCTAACCCCCAACCATGCCCTGAAGTTGCAGGGTTTGCTCCGTGGGCACACTGACCTTGAGTGAGGAGGTCCTCCAACTCCAACCTCCAGAGAGATAACTGGGGCAAAGGGGCACCATGACGACTCGTGTGACCATCACTTGACCTGGAGTTTCTCTCATAAAACAACAAGAGTGTGTCCCAAAAGAGTAGACTACTGCTTGCAGGACTTACTGCACCCAGAGGGGAGGTAATAATCTTGGCAGGGGAACAGTATATCACGCTGTCACCATAGAAAAGCCTACAGACACTGTGATGATGGTGGCCAATAAGACCGGCTGGACTCCTGTTTACTTCAAAAGGCTGTTGACTCAGTGGCCATCATGGTCCTTCATCACCACTGACCCTGGACTGTCTGGGAGTTGAGCAGTCAGGGTGCTGACACCTGGTGCTGTTTTTACGTTAATTCAGGGGCCTAACTGAAGAAAGCACAGACTACTGGTCAGAGCATCTAGGCTGGCAGAAACGGTCAGCCTAAGGTGGCCGAACAAATGTGGGGCGGGGTGAAACTGGACCTCACAGCGTCACTGCACATCTCCTTCCTGGACCCTTAAAGGTCATTAGAATCTATAACACTACCAATACTTGTGCTCAGGCGGAGGAGCAGGGAGGCAGGAGGCCTGCGGACAAACAACGTCACCTGGAGGCTGCTGGGGAGAAGTTCAGACCCTCTCCCACAGGTATGAGGGCTCCTAACTCAGCACTCAGCAGTTACAGATGAAGGGTCTGCACCCTCAGCACTCTAAGAATGAGGAAGGGGACAAAATGCAGAAGAGGGGTTTGTCCCAGGCAAAGCCCCTTAAAAATCCCTGGGAGATAAAAATAGAATCTGGGCAATAAAATAAAGTCTAACCTTTTTTATCCTTTGTGCTTTGTCTAATTTCACGTGCTCCTAGGGTCCCGCATACAGAGGTTCAACAGCCGGCACTTCAGACCAGATTTCCTAGTGCAGAATGGCTGGGTCGACACTTCAGCTCCTGGAGCACAGTGCAGACTCCGCGATATAGAGCCTGAGCTGCAGCCAACCGGGCCCTCGAGAGCTCCGCCCCCTCCCTCCCACTGACTCTGACAGGATCTCTACACAGCAGCCCAGCCCACAGCCCACGGGGTAGCACATGCTCTCACCTCTGCATTCTCTGATCAAAATATAAAGTTTCCTTTGCTTCTGAACCAAACTCAGTCTCGATCTGTTGGCTCCAATGACACTGGGCAGGGGGACACTTGTTGGGGTCCACTCTGGAGGATCAGTAACAGAAATTGAGAACATTGTAACTTCAATGAACAGATGTGTGAGCCAAACTGTAATTAACATAGAACAGTGTATAAGGCTCGGGTAAAATAAGATGTTTCTAACACTTCCATTTGATATTTCCATCACTTTATTATAAGCAAGTTCAGTGAAAGGTTTGTCTTATTTGTCAGGTCAATACTAGAGAAACGAAGTGATTTCTTTCCAAGGATGTACATCTAATAATCTTGGTTAAAGCTTCAATCTTGTTTTAAATGCTTTTCCATTGAAAATGATACCTCTCTTTCAGCTCCCCCATTTCTGAGAAGTATAAAATCTTATAATTTATTATTACCAAAGGGGAAAGGTGGGAGGAGGGATAAATTAACAGTTTGGGATTAACACATACACACTGCTATGTATAAAATCGATCATCAACAAGGAACTACTGTACAGCACAGGGAACTACACTCAATATTTTGCAATAACCTATAAGGGGAAATAATCTGAAAAAAGAATAGATATTTTTATTGACATCATCTATTAATGACAGTTAAAATGGAACCTAACGGAAGCCGGTGGTGAGTGCTTCTGACCCTGAAGACTTCAATCATCTAAAGTTTGGACTCTGCCTACTTCCCAAGGCCCTTAATGAACATATGTGTAGCCGTAGCTTAAAAAATTCCCCAGTTTGGGTTGTGGAGAGACAGTGATTTTGAAAAAGCCCTGGTGTTCTCCTCACATGAATGGGACACTTCCTACAGCTAAAATATGCCTGTCACACCCAGAAGATGGTATACCGTCTGATCGGGAAGAGTTTGGAAAAGGCATCTCATCTCCTCATCTCCTGGTGCTCGGGTTCACCCCTCCAGCGTCTTTACGAACAGTCTTCCCACTTGGAGATGTCAGCACTGTCAACATCCTGTTGCATACCGTTTGGAATTTGTCCAGAGAATGAAGCAGAAGGAGGAGGAACAATGAGAGACAAGTCCTAGGTGTTCGGACAGGCACATGTCACTCTAATTTCCAATCAGGAAGACGAATTGACTAAAAGCTAGGGTTGCCCATGGAAACAGAATAGGGCTTGAGGAAATCCCGCTGCTTTGTGGCCAGTTCCCATAAACACAAGTTGAAAAATGGAACTCAGGGCCGCTAAAATTCACGAAACTGCAGAGTTGAAAATATCTCTCACTGAAAAATGTCTTGAGGAAAGTCAGAGAAAAGGACTTGTAAGCAACGGAGAATGGCAGGAAAGGGATTGGAAGAGGTAGAAAGGACTCGCCATTAAGCACAAGAAAAGGGGCTGAACATTGCCAACATTGCAGTTGGCCAAAAAGGGTGTATGCGTCTTTTTCTGTATATATTCAAGAAAACGGCATACACTTTTTTAGCCAACCAAACAGGTGGGCACTGGAAATCAGTACTACAAAACATATCACTTCGCATCAGTCAGAAGAGCCTTCCTCATAAAGTGTAAACACCAGAAATGCAGGACAGGGCAAGGAGAAAAGGGAGCCCTGTGAGGCTTATAGTGGAAATGTATATTGCCAATGGTCACTCTTGAGAAGTGTATTGTGTTTACTAAAGCATCTAAAAAATGAGCTACAGAGCACAGGGCACTTGCACTCATGGACGTATATCTTGGGAAAGACAAAAATGGAGAGGACACAGGCACCCCAATGTTTACCGCCTCTCTGTTTCAAAGATCCTCGACTAGGATATAATTTATATGTCTCTGGAGGGAAAAAATGGATAGAGGTGTGGCACTTATGTAGAGTGGAATATTACTCAGCCTGAAAATCAGTGAAATATGGCCAGTTGTAACAACCCCAGAGTAGTTACGTATGATCATTCAAAGTCACATAATTCAAAAAGAAAAAGACATACGATATTACTAATACATGGAATGTAAACGTGGCTACAAAGTACCTGAATTACAAAACAGAATGGGGTCTCAAATTTAGAAGACCAACTTATGTTTGCTTAAGGAAAAAGGAGAGTTGGGGAGCTGCATAAAACCAGAGATTGAAATTAGCACAGATACCGTTCGATAAGCCAAATATGTAATAGAAAAAACCTACTCCCTGGTCAACGAAATGGACTCAACACGCCATATTCAACACCTACGAATACACCTGACTAGTAAGAATCTTCAAACTCATGGATTTATATGTGTCCGTAAGAGAATCAAGCGTGAGTACAGCGGCATGAACACAGCAGTGAAAATGCGATAAATCCCATTATGAAAATAAATTACAAAAACAAAACACAATGAGAGTGAAATAGAGAGCAATTCTTAAATAATTCATTCAGGGCTTGTGATGCAACCTGGATTTACCACATCTACACCCAGAGCTGAGTGAGACATAAGGTTGGGCACTTCGGGCTGATAGCATTGTTGAGGTTCGATGAGCAAATGCAGACCCTTTGAAGTCATACAGCATGGTACCCATTCCATAGGTCCCAACTCTCCAGGATTAAGGGATTCTTTCTTCAGCTAAAACATGCATGGGAAACCCACAGTATGGTGCTCCGTGTGACCAGGAAAGGTTTTCAAATGCATCTCAGTTTTCGTCCCCTTTTACTCGGGTTCACCATTCCAGAACGTTTACTAACACTCTCCCCACTTGGAGAGTCAGTGCCTTTAACCTCCTGTTTGGCACAGTTTGCAATTTCTGCGCAAGATGAACAGGAATAGGGAGAACCAATGAGAGACTAGCAGTAAGTGTCTGCACGGGCAAATTTAATGCTCATTTCCCACCAGGAAGAGGAATTAACCAAAGGATCAGCATGCCGTGCCGGAACCAGATTAGGGCCTGAATCAATCCTGCGGGTTTGCGCCCAGCTCACAAGTTGCGAGTTGAAGAAAGGAGCTCAGGGGCACTGTAACTCACAAACATGCAGAGTTATAAATGACAGCTATCGTCCAAAAATATATTGAAGGAAGGCTGAGAAGACGACTTGTAAGTGGGGCAGAATTGCAGGAAAACGATTTCAGGGGGTAGACGGGAATTGCATTTAAAGCATAGGAAAAGAGGCAGAACGTCGACAATGATGCTCTTGGCCAAAAAGGGTGTATGCGTTTTTTCCTGAATTTATTGAGGAAAAAAAGCATATGCGCTTTTTGGCCAACCAAGCAAGCATGTTAAAGAAATCTGCACTACAATGAAGTCTCACTGCCCACCGGTCAAAAGGGACATGTGAAACAAGTGTAAAATCCACAAAGACAGGACAGGCCAAGGAGAACAGGGAGCCTTGTTATGCTGATGGTCGGGATGTAAATTGCCAACAGCCTCTCTGGAGAAGTGTATGGTGCTTCCTGAAACCCCTGAAAAACAAAGCAACGGAGCCTACGGCACTTCCATTTATGGTCCTATAGCTTAGGGAAATTAAAATCAAAAACACACAGCCACCCCAAAGTGTCGGACGGCTCTGTTTACAAGAACCTCTTCTACGGTACAAGTTAAATATCCCAGAATGTGAAAAATGGATAAAGAAGTTGTGGTACGTACGTACAATGGAATATCACTCAGCAATGAAAGCTATGTCATCAGGCCCATCGCGGCATAATAAGTGGATTCAGGTACGATGATTCTAAGGGAAATAAGTCACACAGAAAATGAAACATCATAAGATATCACTAATATACGGAATGTAAACTTTGCTACACATGAACTGAATTATAAAACAGAACAGGGTTTCAAATTTAGAAAACAAACTTATGCTTGCTTAAGGGGAAAGGTGAGTTGGGGTGCTGCATAAAACCAGAGATAGAAATTAGCACAGATACCTTTCCATAAGCCAAATATGTAATAGCCCAGACCTACCCCTTGCTCAACGAAATGGACTAAACACCCCATATTCAACGCCTAGTAATACACCTGACTAGTAAGAATCTTCAAACCCATGGATTTATATGTCTCCGTAAGAGAATGAAGCGTGTGTACAGTGGCATGAACGCAGCAGAAAAAATCCGATAAATCCCATTATCAAAATGAATTACGCAAACAAAACCCAAGGACAGTGAAATAGAGAGCAATTCTTAAATAATTCATTCAGGGCTTGTGATGCAACCTGGATTTACCACATCTACACCCAGAGCTGAGTGAGACATAAGGTTGGGCACTTCGGGCTGATAGCATTGGTGAGGTTCGATGAGCAAATGCAGACCCTTTGAAGTCATACTGCATGGTACCCATTCCATGGTTCCCACCTCTCCAGATTTAAGGGATTCTTCCTTCAGCTAAAACATGCATGGGAAACCCACAGTATGGTGCACCGTGTGACTGACAAACGTTTTCAAATGCATCTCAGTTTTCGTCCCCTTTTACTCGGGTTCACCATTCCAGACCCTTTACGAACACTCTCCCCACTTGGAGAGTCAGTGCCTTTAACCTCCTGTTGGGCACAGTTTGCAATTTCTGCGCAAGATGAAAAGGAATAGGGAGAACCAATTAGAGACTAGCTCTAGGTGTCTGCACGGGCAAATTTAACGCTCATTTCCCACCAGGAAGAGGAATTAACCAAAGGCTCAGCATGCCGTGCCGGAACAAGATTAGGGCCTGAAGCAATCCTGTGGTTTTGCGGCCAGCTCACAAGATAGCGAGTTGAAGAAAGGAGCTCAGGGGCACTGTAACTCACAAACCTGCAGAGTTATAAATGACAGCTATCGTCCAAAAATATATTGAAGGAAGGCTGCGAAGACGACTTGTAATCGGGACAGATTTGCAGGAAAACGATTTCAGGGGGTAGACGGGAATTGCATTTAAAGCATAGGAAAAGAGGCAGAACGTCGACAATGATGCTCTTGGCCAAAAAGGGCGTATGCGTTATTTCCTGAATATATTCAGGGAAAAACGCATACGCCCTTTTTGGCCAACCAAGCAAGCATGTTAAAGAAATCTGCACTACAATGAAGTCTCACTGCCCCCCGGTCTAAAGGGCCATCTGAAAAAAGTGTAAAATCCAGAAAGGCAGCACAGGCCATGGAGAACCGGGAGCCTTGTTATGCTGATGGGCGGGATGTAAATTGCCAACAGCCACTCTGGAGAAGTGTATGGTGTTTCCCGGAACACCGAAAAAACAAAGCTACGGAGCCTACGGCACTTCCCCTTATGGTCCTATAGCTTAGGGAAATTAAAATCAAAAACACACAGCCACCCCAAAGTTTCAGACGGCTCTGTTTACAAGAACCTCGTCTACAGTACAAGTTAAATATCCCAGAAAGCGAAAAATGGATAAAGAAGTTGTGGTACATACGTACAATGGAATATCACTCAGCAATGAAATCTATGTCATCAGGCCCGTCGCGGCATAATGAGTGGATTCAGGTACGATGATTCTAAGTGAAATAAGTCACACAGAAAATGAAACATCATAAGATATCACTAATACACGGAATGTAAACTTGGCTACACATGAACTGAATTACAAAACAGAACAGGGTCTCAAATTTAGAAAACCAACTTATGCTTGCTTAAGGGGAAAGGTGAGTTGGGGTGCTGCATAAAACCAGAGATAGAAATTAGCACAGATACCTTTCCATAAGCCAAATATGTAATAGTCAAGACCTACCCCTTGCTCAATGAAATGGACTAAACACCCCATATTCAACGCCTAGGAATACACCTGACTAGTAAGAATCTTCAAACCCATGGATTTATATGTCTCCGTAAGAGAATGAAGCGTGTGTACAGCGGCATGAAGGCAGCAGATGAAATCCGATAAATCCCATTATCAAAATGAATTACACAAACAAAACCCAAGGACAGAGAAATAGAGAGCAATTCTTAAATACTTCATTCAGGGCTTGTGATGCAACCTGGATTTACCACATCTACACCCAGAGCTGAGTGAGACATAAGGTTGGGCACTTCGGGCTGATAGCATTGGTGAGGTTCGATGAGCAAATGCAGACCCTTTGAAGTCATACAGCATGGTACCCATTCCATGGGTCCCAACTCTCCAAGTTTAAGGGATTCTTCCTTCAGCTAAAACATGCATGGGAAACCCACAGTATGGTGCACCGTGTGACTGGCAAACGTTTTCAAATGCATCTCAGTTTTCGTCCCCTTTTACTCGGGTTCACCATTCCAGACCCTTTACGAACACTCTCCCCACTTGGAGAGTCAGTGCCTTTAAACTCCTGTTGGGCACAGTTTGCAATTTCTGCGCAAGATGTAAAGGAATAGGGAGAACCAATGAGAGACTAGCTCTAAGTGTCTGCACAGGCAAATTTAACGCGCATTTCCCACCAGGAAGAGGAATTAACCAAAGGCTCAGCATGCCGTGTCGGAACCAGATTAGGGCCTGAAGCAATAATGTGGGTTTGCGGCCAGCTCACAAGATAGCGAGTTGAAGAAATGAGCTCAGGGGCACTGTAACTCACAAACCTGCAGAGTTATAAATGACAGCTTTCGTCCAAAAATATATTGAAGGAAGGCTGCGAAGACGACTTGAAAGTGGGGCAGAATTGCAGGAAAACGATTTCAGGGGGTAGACGGGAATTGCATTTAAAGCATAGGAAAAGAGGCAGAACGTCGACAATGATGCTCTTGGCCAAAAAGGGCGTATGCGTTTTTTCCTGAATATATTCAGGAAAAAAGGCATACGCCCTTTTTGGCCAACCAAGCAAGCATGTTAAAGAAATCTGCACTACAATGAAGTCTCACTGCCCCCCGGTTAAAAGGGCCATCTGAAAAAAGTGTAAAATCCAGAAAGGCAGCAAGGCCATGGAGAACAGCGAGCCTTGTTATGCTGATGGGCGGGATGTAAATTGCCAACAGCCACTCTGGAGAAGTGTATGGTGTTTCCCGGAACATCTAAAAAACAAAGCAACGGAGCCTACGGCACTTCCCCTTATGGTCCTATAGCTTAGGAAAATTAAAATCAAAAACACACAGCCACCCAAATGTCTCTGGCGGTTCTGTTTACAAGAACCTCGTCTACGGTACAACTTAAATATCCCAGAATGTGAAAAATGGATAAAGAAGTTGTGGTACGTACGTACAGTGGAATATCACACAGCAATGAAATCTATGTCATCAGGCCTGTCGCGGCATAATGAGTGGATTCAGGTACGATGATTCTAAGTGAAATAAGTCACACAGAAAATGAAACATCATAAGATATCACTAATACACGGAATGTAAACTTGGCTACACATGAACTGAATTACAAAACAGAACAGGGTCTCAAATTTAGGAAACCCACTTATGCTTGCTTAAGGGGAAAGGTGAGTTGGGGTGCTGCATAAAACCAGAGATAGAAATTAGCACAGATACCTTTCCATAAGCCAAATATATAATAGTCAAGACCTACCCCTTGCTCAACGAAATGGACTAAACACCCCATATTCAACGCCTAGGAATACACCTGACTAGTAAGAATCTTCAAACCCATGGATTTATATGACTCCGTAAGAGAATGAAGCGTGTGTACAGCGCCATGAATGCAGCAGAGAAAATCCGATAAATCCCATTATCAAAATGAATTTCACAAACAAAACCCAAGGACAGTGAAATAGAGAGCAATTCTTAAATAATTCATTCAGGGCTTGTGATGTAACCTGGATTTACCACCTCTACACCCAGAGCTGAGTGAGACATAAGGTTGGGCACTTCGGGCTGATAGCATTGGTGAGGTTCGATGAGCAAATGCAGACCCTTTGAAGTCATACAGCATGGTACCCTTTCCATGGGTCCCAACTCTCCAAGTTTAAGGGATTCTTCCTTCAGCTAAAACATGCATGGGAATCCCAAAGTATGGTGCACCGTGTGACCGAAAAACGTTTTCAAATGCATCTCAGTTTTCGTCCCCTTTTACTCGGGTTCGCCATTCCAGACCCTTTACGAACACTCTCCCCACTTGGAGAGTCAGTGCCTTTAACCTCCTGTTGGGCACAGTTTGCAATTTCTGCGCAAAATGAAAAGGAATAGGGAGAACCAATGAGAGACTAGCTCTAGGTGTCTGCACGGGCAAATTTAACGCACATTTCCCACCAGGAAGAGGAATTAACCAAAGGCTCAGCATGCCGTGCCGGAACCAGATTAGGGCCTGAGGCAATCCTGTGGGTTTGCGGCCAGCTCACAAGATAGCGAGTTGAAGAAAGGTGCTCAGGGGCACTGTAACTCACAAACCTGCAGAGTTATAAATGACAGCTATCGTCCAAAAATATATTGAAGGAAGGCTGCGAAGACGACTTGAAAGTGGGGCGGAATTGCAGGAAAACGATTTCAGGGGGTAGACGGGAATTGCATTTAAAGCATAGGAAAAGAGGCAGAACGTCGACAATGATGCTCTTGGCCAAAAAGTGCATATGCGTTTTTTCCTGAATATATTCAGGAAAAAACACATACGCCCTTTTTGGCCAACCAAGCAAGCATGTTAAAGAAATGTGCACTACAATGAAGTCTCACTGCCCCCCGGTCAAAAGGGCCATCTGAAAAAAGTGTAAAATCCAGAAAGGCAGCACAGGCCATGGAGAACAGCGAGCCTTGTTATGCTGATGGGCGGGATGTAAATTGCCAACAGCCACTCTGGAGAAGTGTATGGTATTTCCCGGAACATCTAAAAAACAAAGCAACGGAGCCTACGGCACTTCCCCTTATGGTCCTATAGCTTAGGGAAATTAAAATCAAAAACACACAGCCACCCCAAAGTGTCGGACGGCTCTGTTTACAAGAACGTCGTCTACGGTACAAGTTAAATATCCCAGAAAGCGAAAAATGGATAAAGAAGTTGTGGTACGTACGTACAATGGAATATCACTCAGCAATGAAATCTATGTCATCAGGCCCGTCGCGGTATAATGAGTGGATTCAGGTACGATGATTCTAAGTGAAATAAGTCACACAGAAAATGAAACATCATAAGATATCACTAATACATGGAATGTAAACTTGGCTACACATGAACTGAATTACAAAACAGAACAGGGTCTCAAATTTAGAAAACCAACTTATGCTTGCTTAAGGGGAAAGGTGAGTTGGGGTGCTGCATAAAACCAGAGATAGAAATTAGCACAGATAACTTTCCATAAGCCAAATATGTCATAGTCAAGACCCACCACTTGCTCAACGAAATGGACTAAACACCACATATTCAACACCTAGGAATACACCTGACTAGTAAGAATCTTCAAACCCATGGATTCATATGCCTCCGTAAGAGAATGAAGCGTGTGTACAGCGGCATGAATGCAGCAGAGAAAATCCGATAAATCCCATTGTCAAAATGAATTACAAAAACAAAACCCAAGGACAGTGAAATAGAGAGCAATTCTTAAATAATTCATTCAGGGCTTGTGATGCAACCTGGATTTACCACATATACACCCAGAGCTGAGTGAGACATAAGGTTGGACACTTTGGGCTGATAGCATTGGTGAGGTTCGATAAGCAAATGCAGACCCTTTGAAGTCATACTGCATGGTAGCCATTCCATGGGTCCCAACTGCCAGGTTTAAGGGATTCTTCCTTCAGCTAAAATATGCATGGGAAACCCACATTATGGTGCACCATGTGACGGGGAAACGTTTTCAAATGCATCTCAGTTTTCGTCTCGTTTTACTTGGGTACACCATTCCAGACCCTTTAATAACACTCTCCCCCTTGGAAAGTCTGTACTTTTAACCTCCTGTTTGGCACAGTTTGCAATTTCTGCGCAAGATGAACAGGAATAGGGAGAACCAATGAGAGACTAGCTGTAGGTGTCTGCACGGGCAAATTTAATGCTCATTTCGCACCAGGAAGAGGAATTAACCAAAGGCTCAACATGCCGTGCCTGAACCAGATTAGGGCCTGACAATCGTGCGGGTTTGCAGCCAGCTCACAAGATAGCGAGTTGAAGAAAGGAGCTCAGGGGCACTGTAACTCACAAACCTGCAGAGTAATAAATGACAGCTATCGTCCAAAAATATATTGAAGGAGGTCTGCAAAGACGACTTGTAAGTGGGACAGATTTGCAGGAAAACGATTTCAGGGGGTAGACGGGAATTGCATTTAAAGCATAGGAAAAGAGGCAGAACGTCAACAATGATGCTCTTGGCCAAAAAGGGCGTATGCGTTTTTTTCCTGAATATATTCAGGAATAAACGCATACGCACTTTTTGGCCAACCAAGCAAGCATGTTAAAGAAATCTGCACTACAATGAAGTCTCACTGCCCCCCGGTCAAAAGGGCCATCTGAAAAAAGTGTAAAATCCAGAAAGGCAGCACAGGCCATAGAGAACAGGGAGCCTTGTTATGCTGATGGGCGGGATGTAAATTGCCAACAGCCACTCTGGAGAAATGTATGGTGTTTCCCGGAACACCGAAAAAACAAAGCTACGGAGCCTACGGCACTTCCACTTATGGTCCTATAGCTTAGGGAAATTAAAATCAAAAACACACAGCCACCCCAAAGTGTCGGACGGCTCTGTTTACAAGAACCTCGTCTACGGTACAAGTTAAATATCCCAGAATGTGAAAAATGGATAAAGAAGTTGTGGTACGTACGTACACTGGAATATCACTCAGCAATGAAATCTATGTCATCAGGCCCGTCGCGGCATAATGAGTGGATTCAGGTACGATGATTCTAAGGGAAATAAGTCACACAGAAAATGAAACATCATAAGATATCACTACTACACGGAATGTAAACTTGGCTACACATGAACTGAATTACAAAACAGAACAGGGTCTCAAATTTAGAAAACCAACTTATGCTTGCTTAAGGGGAAAGGTGAGTTGGGGTGCTGCATAAAACCAGAGATAGAAATTAGCACAGATAACTTTCCATAAGCCAAATATGTAATAGTCAAGACCTACCCCTTGCTCAACGAAATGGACTAAACACCCCATATTCAACGCCTAGGAATACACCTGACTAGTAAGAATCTTCAAACCCATGGATTTATATGTCTCCGTAAGAGAATGAAGCGTGTGTACAGCGGCATGAATGCAGCAGAGAAAATCCGATAAATCCCATTATCAAAATGAATTACACAAACAAAACCCAAGGACAGTGAAATAGAGAGCAATTCTTAAATAATTCATTCAGGGCTTGTGATGCAACCTGGATTTACCACATCTACACCCAGAGCTGAGTGAGACATAAGGTTGGGCACTTCGGGCTGATAGCATTGGTGAGGTTCGATGAGCAAATGCAGACCCTTTGAAGTCATACAGCATGGTACCCATTCCATGGGTCCCAACTCTCCAAGTTTAAGGGATTCTTCCTTCAGCTAAAACATGCATGGGAAACCCACAGTATGGTGCACCGTGTGACTGGCAAACGTTTTCAAATGCATCTCAGTTTTCGTCCCCTTTTACTCGGGTAAACCATTCCAGACCCTTTACGAACACTCTCCCCACTTGGAGAGTCAGTGCCTTTAACCTCCTGTTGGGCACAGTTTGCAATTTCTGCGCAAGATGAAAAGGAATAGGGAGAACGAATGAGAGACTAGCTCTAGGTGTCTGCACGGGCAAATTTAACGCTCATTTCCCACCAGGAAGAGGAATTAACCAAAGGCTCAGCATGCCGTGCCGGAACCAGATTAGGGCCTGAGGCAATCCTGTGGGTTTGCGGCCAGCTCACAAGATAGCGAGTTGAAGAAAGGAGCTCAGGGGCACTGTAACTCACAAACCTGCAGAGTTATAAATGACAGCTATCGTCCAAAAATATATTGAAGGAAGGCTGCGAAGACGACTTGTAAGCGGGACAGATTTGCAGGAAAACGATTTCAGGGGGTAGACGGGAATTGCATTTAAAGCATAGGAAAAGAGGCAGAACATCGACAATGATGCTCTTGGCCAAAAAGGGCGTATGCGTTTTTTCCTGAATATATTCAGGAAAAAACGCATACGCCCTTTTTGGCCAACCAAGCAAGCACCTTAAAGAAATCTGCACTACAATGAAGTCTCACTGCCCCCCAGTCAAAAGGGCCATCTGAAAAATGTGTAAAATCCAGAAAGGCAGCACAGGCCATGGAGAATAGGGAGCCTTGTTATGCTGATGGGCGGGATGTAAATTGCCAACAGCCTCTCTGGAGAAGTGTATGGTGTTTCCCGGAACACCGAAAAAACAAAGCTACGGAGCCTACGGCACTTCCACTTATGGTCCTATAGCTTAGCGAAATTAAAATCAAAAACACACAGCCACCCCAAAGTGTCGGACGGCTCTGTTTACAAGAACCTCGTCTACGGTACAAGTTAAATATCCCAGAATGTGAAAAATGGATAAAGAAGTTGTGGTACGTACGTACAATGGAATATCACTCAGCAATGAAATCTATGTCATCAGGCCCGTCGCGGCATAATGAGTGGATTCAGGTACGATGATTCTAAGTGAAATAAGTCACACAGAACATGAAACATCATAAGATATCACTACTACACGGAATGTAAACTTGGCTACACATGAACTGAATTACAAAACAGAACAGGGTCTCAAATTTAGAAAACCAACTTATGCTTGCTTAAGGGGAAAGGTGAGTTGGGGTGCTGCATAAAACCAGAGATAGAAATTAGCACAGATACCTTTCCATAAGCCAAATATGTAATAGTCAAGACCTACCCCTTGCTCAACGAAATGGACTAAACACCCCATATTCAACGCCTAGGAATACACCTGACTAGTAAGAATCTTCAAACCCATGGATTTATATGTCTCCGTAAGAGAATGAAGCGTGTGTACAGCGGCATGAATGCAGCAGAGAAAATCCGATAAATCCCATTATCAAAATGAATTACACAAACAAAACCCAAGGACAGTGAGATAGAGAGCAATTCTTAAATAATTCATTCAGGGCTTGTGATGCAACCTGGATTTACCACATCTACACCCAGAGCTGAGTGAGACATAAGGTTGGGCACTTCGGGGTGATAGCATTGGTGAGGTTCGATGAGCAAATGCAGACCCTTTGAAGTCATACAGCATGGTACCCATTCCATGGGTCCCAACTCTCCAAGTTTAAGGGATTCTTCCTTCAGCTAAAACATGCATGGGAAACCCACAGTATGGTGCACCGTGTGACTGGCAAACGTTTTCAAATGCATCTCAGTTTTCATCCCCTTTTACTCGGGTTCACCATTCCAGACCCTTTACGAACACTCTCCCCACTTGGAGAGTCAGTGCCTTTAACCTCCTGTTGGGCACAGTTTGCAATTTCTGCGCAAGATGAAAAGGAATAGGGAGAACGAATGAGAGACTAGCTCTAGGTGTCTGCACGGGCAAATTTAACGCTCATTTCCCACCAGGAAGAGGAATTAACCAAAGGCTCAGCATGCCGTGCCGGAACCAGATTAGGGCCTGAGGCAATCCTGTGGGTTTGCGGCCAGCTCACAAGATAGCGAGTTGAAGAAAGGAGCTCAGGGGCACTGTAACTCACAAACCTGCAGAGTTATAAATGACAGCTATCGTCCAAAAATATATTGAAGGAAGGCTGCGAAGACGACTTGTAAGCGGGACAGATTTGCAGGAAAACGATTTCAGGGGGTAGACGGGAATTGCATTTAAAGCATAGGAAAAGAGGCAGAACGTCGACAATGATGCTCTTGGCCAAAAAGGGCGTATGCGTTTTTTCCTGAATATATTCAGGAAAAAACGCATACGCCCTTTTTGGCCAACCAAGCAGGCATGTTAAAGAAATCTGCACTACAATGAAGTCTCACTGCCCCCCGGTCAAAAGGGCCATCTGAAAAAAGTGTAAAATCCAGAAAGGCAGCACAGGCCATGGAGAACAGGGAGCCTTGTTATGCTGACGGGCGGGATGTAAATTGCCAACAGCCACTCTGGAGAAGTGTATGGTGTTTCCCGGAACACCGAAAAAACAAAGCTACGGAGCCTACGGCACTTCCACTTATGGTCCTATAGCTTAGGGAAATTAAAATCAAAAACACACAGCCACCCCAAAGTGTCGGACGGCTCTGTTTACAAGAACCTCGTCTACGGTACAAGTTAAATATCCCAGAATGTGAAAAATGGATAAAGAAGTTGTGGTACGTACGTACACTGGAATATCACTCAGCAATGAAATCTATGTCATCAGGCCCGTCGCGGCATAATGAGTGGATTCAGGTACGATGATTCTAAGTGAAATAAGTCACACAGAAAATGAAACATCATAAGATATCACTACTACACGGAATGTAAACTTGGCTACACATGAACTGAATTACAAAACAGAATAGGGTCTCAAATTTAGAAAACCAACTTATGCTTGCTTAAGGGGAAAGGTGAGTTGGGGTGCTGCATAAAACCAGAGATAGGAATTAGCACAAATACCTTTCCATAAGCCAAATATGTAATAGTCAAGACCTACCCCTTGCTCAACGAAATGGACTAAACACCCCATATTCAACGCCTAGGAATACACCTGACTAGTAAGAATCTTCAAACCCATGGATTTATATGTCTCCGTAAGAGAATGAAGCGTGTGTACAGTGGCATGAATGCAGCAGAGAAAATCCTATAAATCCCATTATCAAAATGAATTACACAAACAAAACCCAAGGACAGTGAAATAGAGAGCAATTCTTAAATAATTCATTCAGGGCTTGTGATGCAACCTGGATTTACCACATCTACACCCAGAGCTGAGTGAGACATAAGGTTGGGCACTTCGGGCTGATAGCATTGGTGAGGTTCGATGAGCAAATGCAGACCCTTTGAAGTCATACAGCATGGTACCCATTCCATGGGTCCCAACTCTCCAAGTTTAAGGGATTCTTCCTTCAGCTAAAACATGCATGGGAAATCCACAGTATGGTGCACCGTGTGACTGGCAAACGTTTTCAAATGCATCTCAGTTTTCGTCCCCTTTTACTCGGGTTCACCATTCCAGACCTTTTACGAACACTCTCCCCACTTGGAGAGTCGGTGCCTTTAACCTCCTGTTGGGCACAGTTTGCAATTTCCGCGCAAGATGAAAAGGAATAGGGAGAACGAATGAGAGACTAGCTCTAGGTGTCTGCACGGGCAAATTTAACGCTCATTTCCCACCAGGAAGAGGAATTAACCAAAGGCTCAGCATGCCGTGCCGGAACCAGATTAGGGCCTGAAGCAATCCTGTAGGTTTGCCGCCAGCTCACAAGATAGCGAGTTGAAGAAATGAGCTCAGGGGCACTGTAACTCACAAACCTGCAGAGTTATAAATGACAGCTATCGTCCAAAAATATATTGAAGGAAGGCTGCGAAGACGACTTGTAATTGGGACAGAATTGCAGGAAAACGATTTCAAGGGGTAGACGGGAATTGCATTTAAAGCATAGGAAAAGAGGCAGAACATCGACAATGATGCTCTTGGCCAAAAAGGGCGTATGCGTATTTTCCTGAATATATTCAGGAAAAAACGCATACACCCTTTTTGGCCAACCAAGCAAGCACGTTAAAGAAATCTGCACTACAATGAAGTCTCACTGCCCCCCGGTCAAAAGGGCCATCTGAAAAAAGTGTAAAATCCAGAAAGGCAGCACAGGCCATGGAGAACAGGGAGCTTTGTTATTCTGATGGGCGGGATGTAAATTGCCAACAGCCACTCTGGAGAAGTGTACGGTGTTTCCCGGAACACCGAAAAAACAAAGCAACGGAGCCTACGGCACTTCCACTTATGGTCCTATAGCTTAGGGAAATTAAAATCAAAACACACAGCCACCCCAAAGTGTCGGACGGCTCTGTTTACAAGAACCTCGTCTACGGTACAAGTTAAATATCTCAGAATGTGAAAAATGGATAAAGAAGTTGTGGTACGTACGTACACTGGAATATCACTCAGCAATGAAATCTATGTCATCAGGCCCGTCGCGGCATAATGAGTGGATTCAGGTACGATGATTCTAAGGGAAATAAGTCACACAGAAAATGAAACATCATAAGATATCACTAATACACGGAATGTAAACTTGGCTACACATGAACTGAATTACAAAACAGAACAGGGTCTCAAATTTAGAAAACCAACTTATGCTTGCTAAAGGGGAAAGGTGAGTTGGGGTGCTGCATAAAACCAGAGATAGAAATTAGCACAGATACCTTTCCATAAGCCAAATATGTAATAGTCAAGACCTACCCCTTGCTCAACGAAATGGACTAAACACCCCATATTCAACGCCTAGGAATACACCTGACTAGTAAGAATCTTCAAACCCATGGATTTATATGTCTCCGTAAGAGAATGAAGCGTGTGTACAGCGGCATGAATGCAGCAGAGAAAATCCGATAAATCCCATTATCAAAATGAATTACACAAACAAAACCCAGGGACAGTGAGATAGAGAGCAATTCTTAAATAATTCATTCAGGGCTTGTGATGCAACCTGGATTTACCACATGTACACCCAGAGCTGAGTGAGACATAAGGTTGGGCACTTCGGGCTGATAGCATTGGTGAGGTTCGATGAGCAAATGCAGACCCTTTGAAGTCATACAGCATGGTACCCATTCCATGGGTCCCAACTCTCCAAGTTTAAGGGATTCTTCCTTCAGCTAAAACATGCATGGGAAACCCACAGTATGGTGCACCGTGTGACTGGCAAACGTTTTCAAATGCATCTCAGTTTTCGTCCCCTTTTACTCGGGTTCACCATTCCAGACCCTTTACGAACACTCTCCCCACTTGGAGAGTCAGTGCCTTTAACCTCCTGTTGGGCACAGTTTGCAATTTCTGCGCAAGATGAAAAGGAATAGGGAGAACGAATGAGAGACTAGCTCTAGGTGTCTGCAAGGGCAAATTTAACGCTCATTTCCCACCAGGAAGAGGAATTAACCAAAGGCTCAGCATGCCGTGCCGGAACCAGATTAGGGCCTGAAGCAATCCTGTGGGTTTGCGGCCAGCTCACAAGAAAGCGATTTGAAGAAAGGAGCTCCGGGGCACTCTAATTCACAAACCTGCAGAGTTATAAATGACAGCTATCGTCCAAAAATATATTGAAGGAAGCCTGCGAAGAGGACTTGAATGCGGGGCAGAATTGCAGGAAAACGATTTCAGGGGGTAGACTGGAATTGCATTTAAAGCATAGGAAAAGAGGCAGAACGTCGACAATGATGCACTTGGCCAAAAAGGGCGTATGCGTTTTTTCCTGAATATATTCAGGAAAAAACGCATACGCCCTTTTTGGCCAACCAAGCAAGCATGTTAAAGAAATCTGCACTACAATGAAGTCTCACTGCCCCCGGTCAAAAGGGCCATCTGAAAAAAGTGTAAAATCCAGAAAGGCAGCACAGGCCATGGAGAACAGGGAGCCTTGTTATGCTGATGGGTGGGATGTAAATTGCCAACAACCACTCTGGAGATGGGTATTGTGTATCATGAAACACCTAAAAAACAAAGCAACGGAGCCTACGGCACTTCCACTTATGGTCCTATAGCTTAGGGAAATTAAAATCAAAAACACACAGCCACCCCAAAGTTTCAGACGGCTCTGTTTACAAGAACCTCGTCTACGGTACAAGTTAAATATCCCAGAAAGCGAAAAATGGATAAAGAAGTTGTGGTACGTACGTACAATGGAATATCACTCACCAATGAAATCTATGTCATCTGGCCCGTCGTGGCATAATGAGTGGATTCAGGTACGATGATTGTAAGAGAAATAAGTCACAGAGAAAATGAAACATCATAAGTTATCTCTAATACACCGAATGTAATCTTGGCTACACATGAACTGAATTACAAAACAGAACAGGGTCTCAAATTTAGAAAACCAACTTATGTTTGCTTAAGGGGAAAGGTGAGTTGGGGTGCTGCATAAAACCAGAGATAGAAATTAGCACAGATACCATTCCATACGTCAAATATGTAATAGTCAAGACCTACACCTTGCTCAACGAAAAGAGCTAAACACCCTATATTCAACGCCTAGGAATACACCTGACTAGTAAGAATCTTCAAACCCATGGATTTATATGTCTCCATAAGAGAATCAAGCGTGTATACAGCTGCATGAAGGTAGCAGAGAAAATCCGATAAATCCTATTATCAAAATGAATTACAAAAACAAAACACAATGACAGTGAAATAGAGAGCAATTCTTAAATAATTCATTCAGGGCTTGTGATGCAACCTGGATTTACCTCATCTACACCCAGAGCTGAGTGGGACATAAAGTTGGACACTTCGGGCTGATAGCATTGGTGAGGTTCGAAGAGCAAATGCAGACCATTTGAAGTCATACTGCATGGTACCCATTCCATGGGTCCCTACTCTCCAGGTTTAAGCGATTCTTCCTTCAGCTAAAACATGCATGGGAAACCCACAGTATGGTGCACCGTGTGACCGGGAAACGTTTTCAAATGCATCTCAGTTTTCGTCCCCTTTTACTCGGGTTCACAATTCCAGACCCTTTACTAACACTCTACCCACTTGGAGAGTCAGTGCCTTTAACTTGCTGTTTGGCACAGTTTGCAATTTCTGCGCAAGATGAACAGGAATAGGGAGAACCAATGAGAGACTAGCTGTAGGTGTCTGCACGGGCAAATTTAACACTCATTTCCCACCAGGAAGAGGAATTAACCAAACGCTCAGCATGCCATGCCGGAACCAGATTAGGGCCTGAAGCAACCCTGCGAGTTTGCGGCCAGCTCACAAGAAAGCGATTTGAAGAAAGGAGCTCCGGGGCACTCTAATTCACAAACCTGCAGAGTTATAAATGACAGCTATCGTCCAAAAATATATTGAAGGAAGCCTGCGAAGAGGACTTGAAAGCGGGGCAGAATTGCAGGAAAACGATTTCAGGGGGTAGACTGGAATTGCATTTAAAGCATAGGAAAAGAGGCAGAACGTCGACAATGATGCACTTGGCCAAAAAGGGCGTATGCGTTTTTTCCTGAATATATTCAGGAAAAAACGCATACGCCCTTTTTGGCCAACCAAGCAAGCATGTTAAAGAAATCTGCACTACAATGAAGTCTCACTGCCCCCCGGTCAAAAGGGCCATCTGAAAAAAGTGTAAAATCCAGAAAGGCAGCACAGGCCATGGAGAACAGGGAGCCTTGTTATGCTGATGGGCGGGATGTAAATTGCCAACAGCCACTCTGGAGAAGTGTATGGTGTTTCCTGAAACACCTAAAAAACAAAGCAACAGAGCCTACGGCACTTCCACTTATGGTCCTATAGCTTAGGGAAATTTAAATCAAAAACACACAGCCAAGCCAAAGTTTCAGATGGCTCTGTTTACAAGAACCTCTTCTACGGTACAAGTTAAATATCCCAGAAAGCGAAAAATGGATAAAGAAGTTGTGGTACGTACGTACAATGGAATATCAGTCACCAAGGAAAGCTATGTCATCTGGCCTGTCGTGGCGTAATGAGTGGATTCAGGTACGATGATTCTAAGTGAAATAAGTCACACAGAAAATGAAACATCATAAGATATCACTAACACACCGAATGTAATCTTGGCTACACATGAACTGAAATACAAAACAGAACAGGGTCTCAAATTTAGAAAACCAACTTATGTTTGCTTAAGGGGAAAGGTGAGTTGGGGTGCTGTATAAAACCAGAGATAGAAATTAGCACAGATACCATTCCATATGTCAAATATGTAATAGTCAAGACCTACCCCTTGCTCAACGAAATGGGCTAAACACCCTATATTCAACGCTTAGGAATACACCTGACTAGTAAGAATCTTCAAACCCATGGATTTATATGTCTCCATAAGAGAATCAAGCATGTGTACAGCTGCATGAAGGCAGCAGAGAAAATCCGATAAATCCTATTATCAAAATGAATTACAAAAACAAAACACAATGACTGTGAAATAGAGAGCAATTCTTAAATAATTCATTCAGGGCTTGTGATGCAACCTGGATTTACCTCATCTAAACCCAGAGCTGAGTGAGACATAAGGTTGGACACTTCAGGCTGATAGCATTGGTGAGGTTCGATGAGCAAATGCAGACCATTTGAAGTCATACTACATGGTACCCATTCCATGGGTCCCAAATCTCAAGGTTTAAGCGATTCTTCCTTCAGCTAAAGCATGCATGGGAAGCCCACAGTATGCTGCACCGTGTGACCGGGAAACATTTTCAAATGCATCTCAGTTTTTATGCCCTTTTACTCGGGTTCACAATTCCAGACCCTTTACTAACACTCTCCCCACTTGGAGAGTCAGTGCCTTTAACCTCCTGTTTGGCACAGTTTGCAATTTCTGCGCAAGATGAACAGGAATAGGGAGAACCAATGAGAGACTAGCTGTAGGTGTCTGCACAGGCAAATTTAATGCTCATTTCCAACCAGGAAGAGGAATTAACCAAACGCTCAGCATGCCGTGCCGGAACCAGATTAGGGCCTGAAGCAATCCTGCGGGTTTGCGGCCAGCTCAAAAGAAAGCGATTTGAAGAAAGGAGCTCCGGGGCACTCTAATTCACAAACCTGCAGAGTTATAAATGACAGCTATCGTCCAAAAATATATTGAAGGAAGCCTGCGAAGAGGACTTGAAAGCGGGGCAGAATTGCAGGAAAACGATTTCAGGGGGTAGACTGGAATTGCATTTAAAGCATAGGAAAAGAGGCAGAACGTCGACAATGATGCACTTGGCCAAAAAGGGCGTATGCCTTTTTTCCTGAATATATTCAGGAAAAAACGCATACGCCCTTTTTGGCCAACCAAGCAAGCATGTTAAAGAAATCTGCACTACAATGAAGTCTCACTGCCCCCCGGTCAAAAGGGCCATCTGAAAAAAGTGTAAAATCCAGAAAGGCAGCACAGGCCATGGAGAACAGGGAGCCTTGTTATGCTGATGGGCGGGATGTAAATTGCCAACAGCCAATCTGGAGAAGTGTATGGTGTTTCCTGAAACACCTAAAAAACAAAGCAACAGAGCCTACGGCACTTCCACTTATGGTCCTATAGCTTAGGGAAATTTAAATCAAAAACACACAGCCAAGCCAAAGTTTCAGATGGCTCTGTTTACAAGAACCTCTTCTACGGTACAAGTTAAATATCCCAGAAAGCGAAAAATGGATAAAGAAGTTGTGGTACATACGTACAATGGAATATCAGTCACCAAGGAAAGCTATGTCATCTGGCCCGTCGTGGCGTAATGAGTGGATTCAGGTACGATGATTCTAAGTGAAATAAGTCACACAGAAAATGAAACATCATAAGATATCACTAACACACCGAATGTAATCTTGGCTACAAATGAACTGAAATACAAAACAGAACAGGGTCTCAAATTTAGAAAACCAACTTATGTTTGCTTAAGGGGAAAGGTGAGTTGGGGTGCTGCATAAAACCAGAGATAGAAATTAGCACAGATACCATTCCATATGTCAAATATGTAATAGTCAAGACCTACCCCTTGCTCAACGAAATGGGCTAAACACCCTATATTCAACGGCTAGGAATACACCTGACTAGTAAGAATCTTCAAACCCATGGATTTATATGTCTCCATAAGAGAATCAAGCGTGTGTACAGCTGCATGAATGCAGCAGAGAAAATCCGATAAATCCTATTATCAAAATGAATTACAAAAACAAAACACAATGACAGTGAAATAGAGAGCAATTCTTAAATAATTCATTCAGGGCTTGTGATGCAACCTGGATTTACCTCATCTACACCCAGAGCTGAGTGAGACATAAGGTTGGACACTTCGGGCTGATAGCATTGGTGAGGTTCGATGAGCAAATGCAGACCATTTGAAGTCATACTGCATGGTACCCATTCCATGGGTCCCTACTCTCCAGGTTTAAGCGATTCTTCCTTCAGCTAAAACATGCATGGGAAACCCACAGTATGGTGCACCGTGTGACCGGGAAACGTTTTCAAATGCATCTCAGTTTTTGTTCCCTTTTACTCGGGTTCACAATTCCAGACCCTTTACTAACACTCTCCCCACTTGGAGAGTCAGTGCCTTTAACCTGCTGTTTGGCACAGTTTGCAATTTCTGCGCAAGATGAACAGGAATAGGGAGAACCAATGAGAGACTAGCTGTAGGTGTCTGCACGGGCAAATTTAACGCTCATTTCCCACCAGGAAGAGGAATTAACCGAAGGCTCAGCATGCTGTGCCGGAACCAGATTAGGGCCTGAAGCAATCCTGAGGGTTTGCGGCCATCTCACAAGAAAGCGATTTGAAGAAAGGAGCTCCGGGGCACTGTAATTCAAAACCTGCAGTGTTGTAAATGACAGCTATCGTCCAAAAATATATTGAAGGAAGGCTGCGAAGAGGACTTGAAAGCGGGGCAGAATTGCAGGAAACCGATTTCAGGGGGTAGACTGGAATTGAATTTAAAGCATAGGAAAAGAGGCAGAACGTCGACAATGATGCACTTGGCAAAAAGGGCGTATGCGTTTTTTCCGGAATATACGCATACGCCCTTTTTGGCCAACCAAGCAAGCATGTTAAAGACATCTTCACTACAATGAAGTCTCACTGCCCCCCGGTCAAAAGGGCCATCTGAAAAAAGTGTAAAATCCAGAAAGGCAGCACAGGCCATGGAGAACAGGGAGCCTTGTTATGCTGATGGGCGGGATGTAAATTGCCAACAGCCACTCTGGAGAAGTGTATGGTGTTTCCTGAAACACCTAAAAAACAAAGCAACAGAGCCTACGGCACTTCCACTTATGGTCCTATAGCTTAGGGAAATGAAAATCAAAAACACACAGCCACCCCAAAGTTTCAGACGGCGCTGTTTACAAGAACCTCGTCTACGGTACAAGTTAAATATCCCAGAAAGCGAAAAATGGATAAAGAATTTGTGGTACGTACGTACAATGGAATATCACTCACCAATGAAATCTATGTCATCTGGCCCGTCGTGGCATAATGAGTGGATTCAGGTACGATGATTCTAAGAGAAGTAAGTCACACAGAAAATGAAACATCATAAGTTATCTCTAATACACCGAATGTAATCTTGGCTACACATGAACTGAATTACAAAACAGAACAGTGTTTCAAATTTAGAAAACCAACTTATGTTTGCTTAAGGGGAAAGGTGAGTTGGGGTGCTGCATAAAACCAGAGATAGAAATTAGCACAGATACCATTCCATACGTCAAATATGTAATAGTCAAGACCTACCCCTTGCTCAACGAAATGGGCTAAACACCCTATGTTCAACGGCTAGGAATACACCTGACTAGTAAGAATCTTCAAACCCATGGATTTATATGTCTCCATAAGAGAATCAAGCGTGTGTACAGCTGCATGAAGGCAGCAGAGAAAATCCGATAAATCCCATTATCAAAATGAATTACAAAAACAAAACACAATGACAGTGAGATAGAGAGCAATTCTTAAATAATTCATTCAGGGCTTGTGATGCAACCTGGATTTACCACATCTACACCCAGAGCTGAGTGAGACATAAGGTTGGGCACTTCGGGCTGATAGCATTGGTGAGGTTCGATGAGCAAATGCAGACCCTTTGAAGTCATACAGCATGGTACCCATTCCATGGGTCCCAACTCTCCAAGTTTAAGGGATTCTTCCTTCAGCTAAAACATGCATGGGAAACCCACAGTATGGTGCACCGTGTGACTGGCAAACGTTTTCAAATGCATCTCAGTTTTCATCCCCTTTTACTCGGGTTCACCATTCCAGACCCTTTACGAACACTCTCCCCACTTGGAGAGTCAGTGCCTTTAACCTCCTGTTGGGCACAGTTTGCAATTTCTGCGCAAGATGAAAAGGAATAGGGAGAACGAATGAGAGACTAGCTCTAGGTGTCTGCACGGGCAAATTTAACGCTCATTTCCCACCAGGAAGAGGAATTAACCAAAGGCTCAGCATGCCGTGCCGGAACCAGATTAGGGCCTGAGGCAATCCTGTGGGTTTGCGGCCAGCTCACAAGATAGCGAGTTGAAGAAAGGAGCTCAGGGGCACTGTAACTCACAAACCTGCAGAGTTATAAATGACAGCTATCGTCCAAAAATATATTGAAGGAAGGCTGCGAAGACGACTTGTAAGCGGGACAGATTTGCAGGAAAACGATTTCAGGGGGTAGACGGGAATTGCATTTAAAGCATAGGAAAAGAGGCAGAACGTCGACAATGATGCTCTTGGCCAAAAAGGGCGTATGCGTTTTTTCCTGAATATATTCAGGAAAAAACGCATACGCCCTTTTTGGCCAACCAAGCAAGCACGTTAAAGAAATCTGCACTACAATGAAGTCTCACTGCCCCCCGGTCAAAAGGGCCATCTGAAAAAAGTGTAAAATCCAGAAAGGCAGCACAGGCCATGGAGAACAGGGAGCCTTGTTATGCTGATGGGCGGGATGTAAATTGCCAACAGCCACTCTGGAGAAGTGTATGGTGTTTCCCGGACCACCGAAAAAACAAAGCTACGGAGCCTACGGCACTTCCACTTATGGTCCTATAGCTTAGGGAAATTAAAATCAAAAACACACAGCCACCCCAAAGTGTCGGACGGCTCTGTTTACAAGAACCTCGTCTACGGTACAAGTTAAATATCCCAGAATGTGAAAAATGGATAAAGAAGTTGTGGTACGTACGTACAATGGAATATCACTCAGCAATGAAATCTATGTCATCAGGCCCGTCGCGGCATAATGAGTGGATTCAGGTACGATGATTCTAAGTGAAATAAGTCACACAGAACATGAAACATCATAAGATATCACTACTACACGGAATGTAAACTTGGCTACACATGAACTGAATTACAAAACAGAACAGGGTCTGAAATTTAGAAAACCAACTTATGCTTGCTTAAGGGGAAAGGTGAGTTGGGGTGCTGCATAAAACCAGAGATAGAAATTAGCACAGATACCTTTCCATAAGCCAAATATGTAATAGTCAAGACCTACCCCTTGCTCAACGAAATGGACTAAACACCCCATATTCAACGCCTAGGAATACACCTGACTAGTAAGAATCTTCAAACCCATGGATTTATATGTCTCCGTAAGAGAATGAAGCGTGTGTACAGCGGCATGAATGCAGCAGAGAAAATCCGATAAATCCCATTATCAAAATGAATTACACAAACAAAACCCAAGGACAGTGAAATAGAAAGCAATTCTTAAATAATTCATTCAGGGCTTGTGATGCAACCTGGATTTACCACATCTACACCCAGAGCTGAGTGAGACATAAGGTTGGGCACTTCGGGCTGATAGCATTGGTGAGGTTCGATGAGCAAATGCAGACCCTTTGAAGTCATACAGCATGGTACCCATTCCATGGGTCCCAAGTCTCCAAGTTTAAGGGATTCTTCCTTCAGCTAAAACATGCATGGGAAACCCACAGTATGGTGCACCGTGTGACTGGCAAACGTTTTCAAATGCATCTCAGTTTTCGTCCCCTTTTACTCGGGTTCACCATTCCAGACCCTTTACGAACACTCTCCCCACTTGGAGAGTCAGTGCCTTTAACCTCCTGTTGGGCACAGTTTGCAATTTCTGCGCAAGATGAAAAGGAAGAGGGAGAACGAATGAGAGACTAGCTCTAGGTGTCTGCACGGGCAAATTTAACGCTCATTTCCCACCAGGAAGAGGAATTAACCAAAGGCTCAGCATGCCGTGCCGGAACCAGATTAGGGCCTGAAGCAATCCTGTGGGTTTGCGGCCAGCTCACAAGATAGCGAGTTGAAGAAATGAGCTCAGGGGCACTGTAACTCACAAACTTGCAGAGTTATAAATGACAGCTATCGTCCAAAAATATATTGAAGGAAGGCTGCGAAGACGACTTGTAAGTGGGGCAGAATTGCAGGAAAACGATTTCAGGGGGTAGGCGGGAATTGCATTTAAAGAATAGGAAAAGAGGCAGAATGTCGACAATGATGCTCTTAGCCAAAAAGGGCGTATGCGTTTTTTCCGGAATATACGCATACGCCCTTTTTGGCCAACCAAGCAAGCATGTTAAAGACATCTGCACTACAATGAAGTCTCACTGCCCCCCGGTCAAAAGGGCCATCTGAAAAAAGTGTAAAATCCAGAAAGGCAGCACAGGCCATGGAGAACAGGGAGTCTTGTTATGCTGATGGGCGGGATGTAAATTGCCAACAGCCACTCTGGAGAAGTGTATGGTGTTTCCTGAAACACCTAAAAAACAAAGCAACGGAGCCTACGGCACTTCCACTTATGGTCCTATAGCTTAGGGAAATGAAAATCAAAAACACACAGCCACCCCAAAGTTTCAGACGGCGCTGTTTACAAGAACCTCGTCTACGGTACAAGTTAAATATCCCAGAAAGCGAAAAATGGATAAAGAATTTGTGGTACGTACGTACAATGGAATATCACTCACCAATGAAATCTATGTCATCTGGCCCGTCGTGGCATAATGAGTGGATTCAGGTACGATGATTCTAAGAGAAGTAAGTCACACAGAAAATGAAACATCATAAGTTATCTCTAATACACCGAATGTAATCTTGGCTACACATGAACTGAATTACAAAACAGAACAGTGTCTCAAATTTAGAAAACCAACTTATGTTTGCTTAAGGGGAAAGGTGAGTTGGGGTGCTGCATAAAACCAGAGATAGAAATTAGCACAGATACCATTCCATACGTCAAATATGTAATAGTCAAGACCTACCCCTTGCTCAACGAAATGGGCTAAACACCCTATGTTCAACGGCTAGGAATACACCTGACTAGTAAGAATCTTCAAACCCATGGATTTATATGTCTCCATAAGAGAATCAAGCGTGTGTACAGCTGCATGAAGGCAGCAGAGAAAATCCGATAAATCCCATTATCAAAATGAATTACAAAAACAAAACACAATGACAGTGAAATAGAGAGCAATTCTTAAATAATTCATTCAGGTCTTGTGATGCAACCTGGATTTACCTCACCTACACCCAGAACTGAGTGAGACATAAGGTTGGATACTTCGGGCTGATAGCGTTGGTGAGGTTCGATGAGCAAATGCAGACCATTTGAAGTCATACTGCATGGTACCCATTCCATGGGTCCTTACTCTCCAGGTTTAAGCGATTCTTCCTTCAGCTAAAACATGCATGGGAAACCCACAGTATGGTGCACCGTGTGACCGGGAAACGTTTTCAAATGCATCTCAGTTTTCGTCCCCTTTTACTCGGGTTCACAATTCCAGATCCTTTACGAACACTCTCCCCACTTGGAGAGTCAGTGCCTTTAACCTCCTGTTTGGCACAGTTTGCAATTTCTGCGCAAGATGAACAGGAATAGGGATTACCAATGAGAGACTAGCTGTAGGTGTCTGCACGGGCAAATTTAACGCTCATTTCCCACCAGGAAGAGGAATTAACCAAACGCTCAGCGTGCCGTGCCAGAACCAGATTAGGGCCTGAAGCAACCCTGCGAGTTTGCGGCCAGCTCACAAGAAAGCGATTTGATGAAAGGAGCTCCGGGGCACTCTAATTCACAAACCTGCAGAGTTATAAATGACAGCTATCGTCCAAAAATATATTGAAGGAAGCCTGCGAAGAGGACTTGAAAGCGGGGCAGAATTGCAGGAAAACGATTTCAGGGGGTAGACTGGAATTGCATTTAAAGCATAGGAAAAGAGGCAGAACGTCGACAATGATGCACTTGGCCAAAAAGGGCGTATGCGTTTTTTCCTGAATATATTCAGGAAAAAAAGCATACGCCCTTTTTGGCCAACCAAGCAAGCATGTTAAAGAAATCTGCACTACAATGAAGTCTCACTGCCCCCCGGTCAAAAGGGCCATCTGAAAAAAGTGTAAAATCCAGAAAGGCAGCACAGGCCATGGAGAACAGGGAGCCTTGTTATGCTGATGGGCGGGATGTAAATTGCCAACAGCCACTCTGGAGAAGTGTATGGTGTTTCCTGAAACACCTAAAAAACAAAGCAACAGAGCCTACGGCACTTCCACTTATGGTCCTATAGCTTAGGGAAATTTAAATCAAAAACACACAGCCAAGCCAAAGTTTCAGATGGCTCTGTTTACAAGAACCTCTTCTACGGTACAAGTTAAATATCCCAGAAAGCGAAAAATGGATAAAGAAGTTGTGGTACGTACGTACAATGGAATATCAGTCACCAAGGAAAGCTATGTCATCTGGCCCGTCGTGGCGTAATGAGTGGATTCAGGTACGATGATTCTAAGTGAAATAAGTCACACAGAAAATGAAACATCATAAGATATCACTAACACACCGAATGTAATCTTGGCTACACATGAACTGAAATACAAAACAGAACAGGGTCTCAAATTTAGAAAACCAACTTATGTTTGCTTAAGGGGAAAGGTGAGTTGGGGTGCTGCATAAAACCAGAGATAGAAATTAGCACAGATACCATTCCATATGTCAAATATGTAATAGTCAAGACCTACCCCTTGCTCAACGAAATGGGCTAAACACCCTATATTCAACGCCTAGGAATACACCTGACTAGTAAGAATCTTCAAACCCATGGATTTATATGTCTCCATAAGAGAATCAAGCGTGTGTACAGCTGCATGAATGCAGCAGAGAAAATCCGATAAATCCTATTATCAAAATGAATTACAAAAACAAAACACAATGACAGTGAAATAGAGAGCAATTCTTAAATAATTCATTCAGGGCTTGTGATGCAACCTGGATTTACCTCATCTACACCCAGAGCTGAGTGAGACATAAGGTTGGGCACTTCGGGCTGATAGCATTGGTGAGGTTCGATGAGCAAATGCAGACCATTTGAAGTCATACTGCATGGTACCCATTCCATGGGTCCCAACTCTCCAGGTTTAAGCGATTCTTCCTTCAGCTAAAGCATGCATGGGAAGCCCACAGTATGGTGCACCGTGTGACCGGGAAACATTTTCAAATGCATCTCAGTTTTTGTTCCCTTTTACTCGGGTTCACAATTCCAGACCCTTTACTAACACTCTCCCCACTTGGAGAGTCAGTGCCTTTAACCTCCTTTTTGGCACAGTTTGCAATTTCTGCGCAAGATGAACAGGAATAGGGAGTACCAATGAGAGACTAGCTGTAGGTGTCTGCACGGGCAAATTTAACGCTCATTTCCAACCAGGAAGAGGAATTAACCAAACGCTCAGCATGCCGTGCCAGAACCAGATTAGGGCCTGAAGCAATCCTGAGGGTTTGCGGCCAGCTCAAAAGAAAGCGATTTGAAGAAAGGAGCTCAGGGGCACTCTAATTCACAAACCTGCAGAGTTATAAGTGACAGCTATCATCCAAAAATATATTGAAGGAAGGCTGTGAAGAGGACTTGAAAGCGGGGCAAAATTGCAGGAAAACGATTTCAGGGGGTAGACTGGAATTGCATTTACAGCATAGGAAAAGAGGCAGAACGTCGACAATGATGCACTTGGCCAAAAAGGGCGTATGCGTTTTTTCCTGAATATATTCAGGAAAAAACGCATACGCCCTTTTTGGCCAACCAAGCAAGCATGTTAAAGAAATCTGCACTACAATGAAGTCTCACTGCCCCCCAGTCAAAAGGGCCATCTGAAAAACGTGTAAAATCCAGAAAGGCAGCACAGGCCTTGGAGAACAGGGAGCCTTTTTATGCTGATGGGCGGGATGTGAACTGCCAACAGCCACTCTGGAGAAGTGTATGGTGTTTCCTGAAACACGTAGGAAACAAAGCAACACAGCCTATGGCACTTCCACTTATGGTCCTATAGCTTAGGGAAGTTTAAATCAAAAACACACAGCCACCCCAAAGTTTGGGTCGGCTCTGTTTACAAGAACCTCTTCTACGGTACAAGTTAAATATCCCAGAAAGCGAAAATGGATAAAGAAGTTGTGGTACATACGTACAATGGAAAATCACTCAGCAATGAAATCTATGTCATCTGGCCCTTAGCGGCATAATGAGTGGATTCAGGTACAATGATTCTACGTGAAATAAGTCACACAGAAAAAGGAACATCATAAGATATCACTAATACATGGAATGAAACTTGGCTACACATGAACTGAATTACAAAACAGAAGAGGGTCTCCAATTTAGAAAACCAACTGATGGTTGCTTATGGGGAAAGGTGAGTTGGGGTGCTGCATAAAACCAGAGATTGATATTAGCACAGAAACTGTTCCATAAACCAAATATGTAATAGAAAAGACCTACTCCTTGCTCAATGAAATGGAGTCAACACCCCATATTCAACGCCTAGGAATATACCTGACTAGTAAGGATCTTAAAACCCATGGATTTATATGTCTCCGTAAGAGAATCAAGCGTGTGTACAGCGGCCTAAACGCATCAGTGAAAATCCGATAAATCCCATTATCAAAATAAATTTCAAAAACAAAACACAATGACACTGAAATAGAGGGCAATTCTTAAATAATTCATTCAGGGCTTGTGATACAACCTGGATTTAGCACATCTTCAACCAGAGCTGGGTGAGACATAAGGCTGGACACTTCGGGCTGATAGCATTGGTGAGGTTCGGTGAGCAAATGCAGAACATTTGAAGTCATACTGCATGGTACCCATTCCATGGGTCCCAACTCTCCAGGTTTAAGGGATTCTTCCTTCAGCTAAAACATGCATGGGAAACCCAGAGTATGGTCCACCTTGTGATTTGGATTCGTTTTCAAATGCATCTCAGTTTTTTTCCCCTGGTACTAGGGTTCAATATTCCAGACCCGTCAATAACACTCTCCCCATATATATATTCAGGAAAAAACGCATACGCCCTTTTTGGCCAACCAAGCAAGCGTGTAAAGGAAATCTGCACTACAATGAAGCCTCACTGCCCCCCGGTCAAAAGGGCCATCTGAAAAAAGTGTAAAATCCAGAAAGACAGGACAGGCCATGGAGCACATGTAGCCTTGTTATGCTGATGGGCGGGATGTGAACCGCCAACAGCCACTCTGGAGAACTGTATGGTGTTTCCGGAAACACGTAGGAAACAAAGCAACACAGCCTATGGCACTTCCACTTATGGTCCTATAGCTTAGGGACATTAAAATGAAAAACACAGAGCCACCCCAAAGTTTGGGACGGCTCTGTTTACAAGAACCTCGTCTACGATACAAGTTAAATATCCCAGAAATCGAAATATGGATAAAGAAGATGTGGTACGTATGTACAATGGAATATCACTCAGCAATGATATCTATGTCATCAGGCCAGTAGTGGCATAATGAATGGATTCAGGTATGATGATTTTACGTGAAATAAGTCACACAGAAAAAGAAACATCATAAGTTATCACTAATACATGGAATGTAAACTTGGCTACACATGAACTGATCTACAAAACAGAACACGGTCTCAAATTTAGAAAACGAACTTACGCTTGCTTATGGGGAAAGGTGAGTTGGCGTGCTGCATAAAACCAGAGATTGAAATTAGCACAGATATCTTTCCATAAGCCAAATATATAATAGACAAGACCTACTCCTTGCTCAACGAAATGAACTCAACACCCCATATTCAACGCCTCGGAATATACCTGACTAGTAAGAATCTTAAAACCCATGGATTTATATGTCTCCGTAAGAGAATCAAGCGTGTGTACAGTGGCCTAAACGCAGCAGTGAAAATCGGATAACTTCCTTTATCAAAAAAAATTTCAAAAACAAAACACAATGACAGTGAAATAGAGAGCAATTCTTAAATAATTCATTCAGGGCTTGTGATGCAACCTGGATTTACCACATCTACACCCAGAGCTGGGTGAGACATAAGGCTGGACACTTCGCGCTGATACCATTGGTGAGGCTCGGTGAGCAAATGCAGACCGTTTGAAGGCATACTGCATGGTACCCATTCCATGGGTCCCAACTCTCCAGGTTTAAGGGATTCTTCCTTCAGCTAAAACATGCATGAGAAACGCAGAGTATATTCCACCATGTGATTGCGAAGCGTTTTCAAATGCATCTCAGTTTTTGTGCCCTGGTACTCGGGTTCACCATTCCAGACGCTTTACTAACACTCTCCCCACTTGGAGAGTCAATGCCTTTAACATCCTGTTCAGCACAGTTTGCAATTTCTGAGCAAGATGAACAGGAATAGGGAGAACCAATGAGAGACTAGCTGTAGGTGCCTGCACGGGCAAGTGTAACGACCATTTCCCACCAGGAAGAGGAATTAACCAAAGGGTCAGCGTGCCCTGCCAGAAACAGATTAGCGCCTGAAGCATTCCTGCGGTTTTCGGCCAGCTCACAAGAAAGCGAGTTGAAGAAAGGAGCTCAGGGGCACTCTAATTCACAAACCTGCAGAGTTATGAATGACAGCTATCGTCCAAAAATATATTGAAGTAAGTCTGCGAAGAGGACTGGAAAGGGGGGCAGCATTTGAGGAAAACTATTTCAGGGGGTAGACTGGAATTGCACTTAAAGCATAGGAAATGAGGCAGAATGTCGACAATGATGCACTTTGCCAAAAAGGGCGTATGCATTTTTTCCTGAATATATTCAGGAAAAAACGCATACACCCTTGATGGCCAACCAAGCAAGCCTGTAAAGGAAATCTGCACCAAGGGCAGAAAGCTGTTGGGGGGATGGTGGTGTGAAGAGTTGAGAGATTGGGATTGACATGTATACATTTATATGTATAAAATAGATAACCAATAAGAACCTGCTGTATAAAAAATAAGATTAAAAATTAAAAAAAATAAAATTAAAAAGTAAAACAGAAAAAATATTCTTCCCTCCACATACATGTATTTATATGAATAAATTATTTCTATGCTTATATTTGTAAATGCAAAAAAGAGGAATGAAATCTACCTTGAACCAAAAACGAAAAATAGAAAAAACAAACAGAATCCACAAGTTACACAGAGGAAAACCGTATCAGGACACTTGCTCCAGTTGTAAACAATTCTGAAGTTGGTCAGTGGTGGGGAATCATCTCCCATACAGCCAGCAGGCCCCACGCAACAAGCGTCCTCATTGCAAAGCTGGGGGACCGTGCTGAGGCATCTGTGAGTAAACGTGGTCCGAGCCCCAGGCCAGCTGCTGCTGAAATGTTCCCACCCTTCCCAGATAAAACACCTGAATATGTTCAAGGACTTGAAAGCCTAGAGGAAGGGCAATGGAGCCACACGAGTGATTGCATGCCAGCCAACTTGGTGCCTGCAGGCCAGCCAGGATGGTCCTGGCCCTGGGTGCTCTTCTGGAAGCTTTCCATTTCCCTGCCTGAGATACCCCTCCTGTCCCGGCCCCCACTGATTTCTTCCTTCCTCACGTCTGCCCAGGGAGAAATTCCAGCGCCAGGTATGGGTGACACATCCTCTTCTTTAGCAGGTGGCATCTTGACAACTGCTGCAGAAAGTCCAGCAGAGCCCCACTCACACTGGGCCACCCACAACGCCGTGACCTGTCACTCCCTGCCACCAGCCCAGCCCCGAGACTGCTGACAGGGCAGAGAAAATGGCGTCAGGCACAGCTGCAGGGGTTCTTGCTGCCTGGAGCGGTGTTTATATTGATCTCAAAACAGGCACACCTGGGGAGGGCTGGCCGGCATGGTCAGGCTGCCCAGGTCAGCCAATCATCACCCCTCAGGGTCTCACAGTTGCAGAAAATGGAACTTGCTGAATCGGCCAGGTCCAAGGAACAGGTGTGGGCTCTTGAGAGTCAGGATAGACAATGGGCTGCAGCTCTGGCTTGTATTCTAATCATTTTATCTGGCCCATGAGTGGGAGACAGCTTCAAGAAAACCCTGGCCTAATAAGAGGACCCCAGGAGTCAGGGAGAGGAGGGGTGGGTGGTGGGTGGTGGGTGGAGACAGAGGCCTGGTGCCCCGGGTGCAGTGGAAGTCTCTGGAAGACCAGGTGGTGGCAGGCCGTACAGAGTGATGCCCAGGGTCACAGACCTGTCGGAGTTGCTATTTGTTAGTTCAAGTCCTGCTCTGAGGTGCTCTGTGTCAGATCTGAGTGACAGGTGAGCTGAGAGTGCTCTGCAATGAGGGCAATGTGCACGGTTCCTGTGTGCCCTGCCCTGCCACAGTACCTGCAAGTGTAGCTCTGTATCCTGGGAGGGAGCTGACCACGAGAGCCCCATGGGCTGCAGGGGACCTGCCCAGGGAACCCCATATCCTGGGATGGGCCTGACCATGAGAGCCCCATGGGCTGGTGTGGAGGTGGGGTACCTGCCCAGGTGAGCTCCATATCCTGAGATTGGCCTGACCACGAGAGCCCCATGGGCTGCCAGGGGCCTGGTAAAGATGTCAGGATCGTCAGTGAAGCCACCGAGTATATACCTCCAGTAGTTCCTAATTCCTACACCCTGCTGGTCATTCTACCAACCACCAGGAGACGGTATTCTGTATTAGTCTTCAATGATGCCTTCTTTTGTATGCCATTAGTCCCAGAGCCACAAGAAATTTTGGCTTGTAAGTGGCAGGACTCAACATACAACTAAAACAATACATCCAGGCCGTCTTGCCCCAAGTGTTCAAAAATTCCCACACCATCTTTGGGGAAAGCTTAGCTAAAGACGTAAAAGTTCTACCTCTGGAAAAGGAAACACTCCTTCAATATGCTGACGACATTCTGATCACCAGCCCTACTAAGGAGGCCTCTGAACTACCAAGCCAATAAAGGATACAAGTTGTCCAAGAAAAAGCTCAAATATCACAGACTACGGTGACCTGCCTGGGCTTCATTCTCACAGAAGGTCGGAGAAGCTCATCCCAGGAAAGGGAAGAAACAATTTACAGCCTTACCCCTTTCTAAAACTAGAAGACAGCTTAGGGGTTCCTGGGGAGGCCAGAGTTTGCTGCTTCTGGATCCCTAACTACAGTCTACTAGCTGGGCCTCTATATGAAACACTGAAAGGAAAAGATGATGATCCTTTTGAATAGAATCCAGAAGTGGCCTTTCAAGAATGGAAAGAGCAGTCAATTCAGACCCTTGCCCTGGAACTCCCTAATTTAGCTAAACCCTTTGACCTTTACATTCCTGGTGAAAGGTGAATTGCCATTGGAGTATTAGTGCAAAACCTGGGACCACTTGAAATGGAACAATGCAAGAATGCCATCCAGGTAGGATAAACTATAGTCACCAAGGGGCTTGGCCCACTGCCACATCTGGCCAAGATACTGGCGGTATCTAAAAACCTGGAAATCAGCAGCTCAAAAGGCCACCTCCCTCCTAAGGGAAAAGGACCCCACGTGGTGTTCCTAACCCCCAACCATGCCCTGAAGTTGCAGGGTTTGCTCCGTGGGCACACTGACCTCCAGTGAGGAAGCCCTCCTACTCCAACATCCAGAGAGATATCCGGGGGCAACGGGGCACCATGACGACACATGTGACCATCACTTGACCTGGAGTTTCTCTCATAAAACAACAAGAGTGTGTCACAAAAGAGTAGACTACTGCTTGCAGGACTTACTGCACCCAGAGGGGAGGTAATAATCTTGGCAGGGGAACCGTATATCACGCTGTCACCATAGAAAAGCCTACAGACACCGTGATGATGGTGACCAGTAAGACCGGCTGGACTCCTGTTTACTTCAAAAGGCTGTTGACTCAGTGGCCATCATGGTCCTTCATCACAACTGACCCTGGACTGTCCGGGAGTTGAGCAGGCAGGGTCCTGACACCTGGTGCTGTTTTTACGTTAATTCAGAGGCCTAATTGAAGAAAGTGCAGACTACTAGTCAGAGCATCTAGGCTGGCAGAAACGGTCAGCCTAAAGTGTCTGAACAAATGTGTGGCGGGGTGAAAGTGGACCTCACAGCGTCACTGCACATTTCCTTCCCGGACCCTTAAAGGTCATTAGAATCTATAACACTTCCAATGCTCGTGCTCAGGCAGATGAACAGGGAGGCTGGAGGCCTGGGGACAATCAACGTCACCTAGAGGCTGCTGGGGAGAAGTTCTGACCCTCGCCCACGGGTATAAGGGCTCCTAACTCAGCACTCAGCAGTTACAGAAGAAGGGTCTGCACCCTCAGCACTCCAAGAATGAGGAAGAGGACAAAAGGCAGAAGAGGGGTTTGTCCCAGGCAAAGCCCATTAAAAATCCCTGGGAGATAAAAATAGAATCTGGGCAATAAAATAAAGTCTAACCTTTTTTATCCTTTGTGCTTTGTCTAATTTCATGTGCTCCTAGGGTCCCGCATACAGAGGTTCCACACCCGGCACTTCAGACCAGATTTCCTAGTACAGAATGGCTGGGTCGACACATCAGGTCCTGGGGCCCAGTGCAGACTCCGCGATATAGAGCCTGAGCTGCAGCCAACAGGGCCCTCGAGAGCTCTGCCCCCTCCCTCCCACTGAATCTGACAGGATCTCTACACAGCAGCCCAGCCCACAGCCCACGGGGTAGCACATGCTCTCACCTCTCCATTCTCTGATCAAAATATAAAGTTTCCTTTGCTTCTGAACCAAACTCAGTCTCGATCTTTTGGCTCCAATGACACTGGGCGTGGGGACACTTGTTGGGGTCCACTCTGGAGGATCAGTAACAGAAATTGAGAACGTTGTAACTTCAATGAACAGATGTGTGAGCCAAACTATAATTAACATAGAACAGTGTATAAGGCTCGGGTAAAATAAGATGTTTCTAACACTTACATTTGATATTTCCATCACTTTATTATAAGCAAGTTCAGTGAAAAGGTTTGTCTTATTTGTCAGGTCAATATTAGAGAAGCGAAGTGATTTCTTTCCAAGGATGTACATCTAATAATCTTGGTTAAAGCTTCAATCTTGTTTTAAATGCTTTTCCATTGAAAATGATACCTCTCATTCAGCTCCCCCATTTCTGAGAAGTATAAAATCTTATAAGTTATTATTACCAAAGTGGAAAGGTGGGAGGAGGGATAAATTAACAGTTTGGGATTAACACATACACACTGCTATGTATAAAATAGATCGTCAACAAGGAACTACTCTATAGCACAGGGAACTACACTCAATATTTTGCAATAACCTATAAGGGGAAATAATCTGAAAAAGAATAGATATTTTTATTGACATCATCTATCAATGACAGTTAAAATGGAACCTAAGGGAAGCCAGTGGTCAGTGCTTCTGACCCTGAAGACTTCAATCATCTAAAGTTTGGACTCTGCCTACTTCCCAAGGCCCTTAATGAACATATGTGTAGCCGTAGCTTAAAAAATTCCCCAGTTTGGGTAGCGGAGAGACAGTGATTTTGAAAAAGCCCTGGTGTTCTCCTCACATGAACGGGACACTTCCTACAGCTAAAACATGCCTGTCACACCCAGAGGATGGTATATCGTCTGATCGGGAAGAGTTTGGAAAAGGCATCTCATCTCCTCATCTCCTGGTGCTCGGGTTCACCACTCCGGCGTCTTTACTAACAGTCTCCCCACTTGGAGATGTCAGCACTGTCAACATCCTGTTGCACACAGTTTGGAATTTGTCCAAGGATGAAGCAGAAGGAGGAGGAACAATGAGAGACAAGTCCTAGGTTTTCGGACAGACATATGTCACTCTAATTTCCAATCAGGAAGACGAATTGACCAAAGGCTAGGGTTGCCCATGGAAACAGAATAGGGCTTGAGGAAATCCCGCTGCTTTGTGGCCAGTTCCCATAAACACAAGTTGAAAAATGGAACTCAGGGACACTAAAATTCACGAAACTGCAGAGTTGAAAATATCTATCACTGAAAAATGTCTTGAGGAAAGTCAGAGAAAAGGACTTGTAAGCAACGGAGAATGGCAGGAAAGGGATTGGATGAGGTAGAAAGGACTCGCCATTAAGCACAAGAAAAGGGGCTGAACATTGCCAACATTGCAGTTGGCCAAAAAGGGTGTATGCATCTTTTTCTGTATATATTCAAGAAAAGGGCATACACTTTTTTAGCCAACCAAACAGGTGGGCACTGGAAATCAATACTACAAAACATATCACTTCGCATCAGTCAGAAGAGCCTTCCTCATAAAGTGTAAACACCAGAAATGCAGGACAGGGCAAGGAGAAAAGGGAGCCCTGTGAGGCTTATAGTGGAAATGTATATTGCCAACGGTCACTCTGGAAAAGTGTATTGTGATTACTAAAGCATCTAAAAAATGAGCTACAGAGCACAGGGCACTTGCACTCATGGACGTATATCTTGGGAAAAAGAAAAATCGAGAGGACACAGGCACCCCAATGTTTACCGCCTCTCTGTTTAATATATCCTCGATTAGGTTATAATTTATATGTCTCTGGAGGGAAAAAATGGACAGAGGTGTGGCACTTATGTAGAGTGGAATATTACTCAGCCTGAAAATCAATGAAACATGGCCAGTTGTAACAACCCCAGAGGAGTTACGTATGATCATTTGAAGTCACATAATTCAAAAAGACAAAGACATACGATATTACTAATACATGGAATGTAAACGTGGCTACAAATGAACTGAATTACAAAAGAGAACGGGGTCTCAAATTTAGAAAACCAACTTATGCTTGCTTAAGGATCAAGGAGAGTTGGGGTGCTGCATAAAACCAGAGATTGAAATTAGCACAGATACCGTTCCATAAGCCAAATATGTAATAGAAAAAACCTACTTCCTGGTCAACGAAATGGACTCAACACCCCATATTCAGTGCCTAGGAATATACAGGATGAGTAAGAGTCTTAATACCTATGGATTTATATGTCTGCATAAGAGAATCAAGCGTGTGTACAGTGACAAAAACGCAGCAGTGAAAATCAGCTAAATCCCATTATCAAAATAAATTTCAAAAACAAAAAAAATGACAGTGAAATAGAGAGCAATTCTTAAATAATTCATTCAGGGCTTGTGATGCAACCTGGATTTACCTCATCTACACCCAGAGCTGAGTGAGACATAAGGTTGGACACTTCGGGCTGACAGCATGGATGAGGTTCGATGAGCAAATGCAGACCGTTTGTAGTCATACTGCATAGTACCCATTCCATGGGTCCCAACTCTCCAGGTTTAAGGGATTCTTCCTTCAGCTAAAACATGCATGGGAAACCCACAGTATGGTGCACCGTGTGACCGGAAAACGTTTTCAAATGAATCTCAGTTTTCGTCCCCTTTTACACGGGTTCACCATTCCAGACCCTTTACTAACACTCTCCCCACTTGGAGAGTCAGTGCCTTTAACCTCCTGTTTGGCACAGTTTGCAATTTCTGCGCAAGATGTACAGGAATAGGGAGAACCAATGAGAGACTAGCTGTAGGTGTCTGCAGGGGCAAATTTAACGCTCATTTCCCACCAGGAAGAGGAATTAACCAAAGGCTCAGCATGCCGTTCCGGAATCAGATTAGGGCCTGAAGCAATCCTCCGGGTTTGTGGCCAGCTCACAAGAAAGCGAGTTGAAGAAAGGAGCTCAGAGACACTATAATTCACAAACCTGCAGAGTTATAATTGACAGCTATCGTCCAAAAATATATTGAAGTTAGGCTGCGAAGATACTTGAAAGCGGGGCAGAATTGCAGGAAAACGATTTCAGGGGGTAGACTGGAATTGCATTTAAAGCATAGGAAAAGAGGCAGAACGTCGACAATGATGCTCTTGGGCAAAAAGAGCGTGTGCGTTTTTTCCTGAATATATTCAGGAAAAAACGCATACGCCCTTTTTGGCCAACCAAGCAAGCATGTTAAAGTAATCTGCACTACAATGAAGTCTCATCTCCCCCATGGTCAAAAGGGCCATCTGAAAAAAGTGTAAAATCCAGAAAGGCAGCACAGGCCATGGAGAACAGGAAGCCTTCTTATGCTGATGGGCGGGATGTAAATTGCCAACAGCCACTCTGGAGAAGTGTATGGTGTTTCCTCAAACACCTAAAAAAAAAAGCAACGGCGCCTACGGCACTTCCACTTATGGTCCTATAGTTTAGGGAAATTAAAATAAAAAAGACGCAGCCACCCCAAATTTTCGAATGGCTCTGTTTACAATATACTCATCTATGGTACAAGTTAAATATCCCAGAAAGCGGAAAATGGATAAAGAAGTTGTGCTACGAACGTACAATGGAATATCACACAGCAATGAAATCTATGTCTTCAGGCCCGTCGCGGCATAACGAGTGGATTCAGGTATGAAGACTCTAAGTGAAATTAGTCACACAGAGAAAGAAACATCATAAGATACCACTAATACACGCAATGTAAACTTGGCTACACATGAACTGAATTACAAAACAGAACAGGGTCTCAAATTTAGCAAACCAACCAATGCTTCCTTAAGGCGAAAGGTGAGTTGGGGTGCTACATAAAACCAGAGATTGAAATTAGCACAGATACCGTTCCATAAGTCAAATATGCAATAGTCAAGACCTACTCCTTGCTCAATAAAAGGGACTCAACACCCCAAATTCAACGCCTAGGAATATACCTGACTAGTAAGAATCTTAAAACCCATGGATTTATATGTCTCCATAAGACAATCAAGCGTGTGTACAGCGGTATAAACGCAGCAGTGAAACTCCGATAAATCCCATTATCAAAATGAATTATAAAAACAAAACACAATGACAGTGAAATAGAAAGCAATTCTTAAATAATTCATTCAGGACTTGTGATGCAACCTGGATTTACCATATCTACACACAGAGCTGGGTGAGACATAAGGCTGGACACTTTGAGCTGATAGCATTGGTGAGGTTCGGTGAGCAAATGCAGACCCTTTGAAGTCATACTGCATGATACCCATTCCATGGGTCCCAACTCTCCAGGTTTAAGGGATTCTTCCTTTAGCTAAAACATGCATGGGAAACCCAGAGTATGGTCCCTGTGACTGCGCAACATTTTTAAATGCATGTAAGTTTTCGTCCCCTGATACTCGGGTTGACCATTCCGGACGGTATAATAACACTCTCCCCGCTTGGAGAGTCAGTGCCTTTAACCTCCTGTTTGACACAGTATGCAATTTCTGCGCAAGATGAAAAGGAATAGGGAGAAACAATGAGAGACTAGCTGTAGGTGTCTGCACGGGCAAATTTATGCTCATTTCCCTCCAGGAAGTGGAATTAACCAAAGGCTCAGCATGCCGGGCCGGAACCAGATTAGGGCCTGAAGCAATCCTGCGGTTTTGCGGCCAGCTCACAAGGAAACGAGTTGAAGAAAGGAGCTCAGGGGCACTGTCATTCACAAACCTGCAGAGTTATAAATGCCAACTATCGTCCAGAAATACATAGAAGAAGGCTGCGAAGAGGACTTGACAGCGGGGCAGAATTGCTGGAAAACGATTTCAGGGGGTAGACTGGAATTGCATTTAAAGCATAGAAAAGAGTCATAACGTCGACAATGATGCACTTGGCCAAAAAGGGCGTATGCGTTTTTAACTGAATATATTCAGGAAATAACGCATACGCACTTTTTGGCCAACCAAGCAAGCGTGTAAAGGAAATCTGCACTACAATGAAGTCTCACTGCCCCCCGGTCAAAAGGGCCTTCTGAAAAAAGTGTAAAATCCAGAAAGGCAGGACAGGCCATGGAGAACAGGGAGACTTGTTATGCTGATGGACGGGATATAAATTGCCAACAGCCACTCTGGAGAAGTGTATGGTGTTTCCTGAAACACCTAAAAAGCAAAGCAACGGAGCCTACGGCACTTCCACTTATGGTCCTATAGCTTACGGAATTAAAATCAAAAACACACAGCCACCCCAAAGTTTCGGACGGCTCTGTTTACAAGAACACCGTCTGCGGAACAAGTTAAATATCCCAGAACGTTAAAAATGAATAAAGAAGTTGTGGTACGTACGTACAATGTAATATCACTCAGCAATGAAATCTAGGTCATCAGGCCCGTCACGGCATAATGAGTGGATTCAGGTACGATGATTCTAAGTGAAATAAGTCACACAGAAAATGAAACATCATAAGATATCACTAATACACGGAATGTAAACTTGGCTACACATGAACTGAATTACAAAACAGAACAGGGTCTCAAATTTAGAAAACCAACTTATGCTTGCTTAAGGGGAAAGGTGAGTTGGAGTGGTGCATCAAACCAGAGATAGAAATTAGCACAGATACCTTTCCATAAGCCAAATATGTCATAGTCAAAACCTACACCTTGCTCAACGAAATGGACTAAACACCCCATATTCAACGCCTAGGAATACACCTGACTAGTAAGAATCTTCAAACCCATGGATTTATATGTCTGCATAAGAGAATCAAGCGTGTGTACAACTGCATGAATGCAGCAGAGAAAATCCGATAAATCCCATTATCAAAATGAATTACAAAAACAAAACACAATGACACTGAAATAGAGAGCAATTCTTAAATAATTCATTCAGGGCTTGTAATGCACCCTGGATTTACCACATCTACACCCAGAGCTGAGTGAGACATAAGGTTGGACACTTCGTGCTGATAGCATTGGTGAGGTTCGATGAGCAAACGCAGACCCTTTGAAGTCATACTGCATGGTACCCATTCCATGGGTCCCAACTTTCCAGGTTTACAGGATTCTTCCTTCACCTAAATCATGCACCTGAATCCCAGAGTATGGTCCACCATGTGACTGGGAAGCGATTTTAAATGCCTCTCAGGTTTCATCCCTTGGTACTCAGGTTCACCATTCCAGACGCTTTACTAACTCTCTCCCCACTTGGAGAGTCAGTGCCTTTAACCTCCTGTTGGGCACAGTTTGCAATATCTGCGCAAGATGAACAGGAATAGGGAGAACCAATGAGAGACTAGCTGTAGTTTTCTGCACGGGCAAATTTAACGCTCATTTCCCACCAGAAAAAGGAATTTTCCAAACGCTCAGCATGCTGTGCGGAAACCAGATTAGGGCCTGAAGCAATCCTGCGGTTTTGCGGCCAGCTCACAAGAAAGCTAGTTGAAGAAAGGAGCTCAGGGACACTGTAATTAACAAACCTGCAGAGTTATAAATGGCAGGTATCAAACAAAAATATATTGAAGAAAGGCTGCGAAGAGGACTTGAAAGTGGGGCAGAATTCCAGTAATATGATTTCAGGAGGTAGACGGGAAGTGCTCTGAAAGCATAGGAGAAGAGGCAGATTCTCGACAATGATGCACTTGGTCAAAAAGTGCATATGAGTTTTTTCAGGGCCCTCATTAAAGAGGGTAGGGGGCTCCCAGCATGCTTTCGTGGCCAACAGAGGGCCCACATCGCCAAGGCGATGTGAGCCAGCCAGGCAGGAGTGACCTCACATCAGAGGGCCCACCTCACAGAAGGGTAAGGAACCCAGCCAGGATCAGACTCTCACCAGAGTGCCCACATCAGCAAGGGGCTGTGAACCAGACAGGAGTGTCATCACACCCATGGGGCCACATCATCAAAGGTTGAGGTACCCAGGAAATGTGGCCTCAAACCAGAGGACCCACATCACCATGGGTCTCAGAGCGAGGCAGGCAGGATTAACCTCACAACACATGGCCCATTGTATAAAAAAGGTGAGGAATCCAGCAGTTGGAACATCCCAGCAGGCGTCCCAGAGCACCAGGGCTATGGGATCCAGGCAGTGATGAACTCACAACAGAGGTCCCTCATCATGAAACTGTGAGGAAACCAGCCGTTGTGACCTCAGAGCACAAGGCCCACATCCCCATGGGGAAGGGAACCAAGCAGGAGTGTCATCACACCAGTGGGCACACATCAGAAAATGTGGGGAGCCCAGCAGTTAGGGCCTGACGCCAGAGGGCTCTCATCACCGAGGAGAGGAGGCTCACAGCAGGCTCCAACTGCTACCAGAGGGCCGCCATCGCCAATGCGGGATGTGCCAGCCAGGCAGGAGTGACCTCAGAGCAGAGGGCCCACCACACAAAAGTGTGAGGAACCCAAAGAGGATCAGACTCTCACCACAGGGCCCACATCACCAAGGGAATGGGAACCAGGCTGGAGTGTCCTCACACCAGTGGGGCCTCATCACCGAAATGTGAGTGACCCAGCACACGTGGCTTCAAACCAGAGGACACATATCACCAAGGGGCTGGGAGTGAGGCAGGCAGGAGGAGCCTCAAAACATAGGGACCATAGAATAAAAATGGTGAGGTATCCCGCAGTTGGAACCTCCTAGCAGGCGGCCAGGAGCAGCGAGGCTATGGGATCCAGACCTGACTGAACTCAAAACAGAGTGCCCTCATCATGAAACTGTGAGCAACCCAGCCGTTGGGACCTCAGAGCAGAAGGCCCACATTCCCATGTGGCTGGGAACATGGCATAAGTGTACTCGCACCACAGGGCACACATCAGAGAATTTTGGAAGCCCAGAAGTTAGGGCCTGATGCCAGAGGGCCCTCATTACCAAGGGGAGGAGACTCCAAGCAGGCACCAACTCCCAACTGAGGGCCCATGTCGCCAAGGTGACGTGTGACAGCCAGGCAGGAGTGACCTCACAGCAGAGGGCCTACCTCACAGAAGGGTGAGGAACCCAGCCAGGATAAGACTCTCACCAGAGGGCCCACATCACCAATGGGATCAGAAACAGGCAGGACTGTCTTCACACCAGTGTGGCCACATCATAGAAAGGTGAGGAACCCAGCACATGTGGCCTAAACCAGAGGACCCACATCTCCAAGGGGCTCGGAGTGAGGCAGGCAGGAGGAGCCTCACAACACAGGGACCATAGGATAAAAAAGCTGAGGAAACTTGCACTGTGAACCTCCCAGCAGGCGGCCCAGAGCACCAAGTCTATGTGATCCAGGCTGCAGTGAACTCACAGCAGAGGGCCCACATCATGAAACTGTGAGCAACCCAGACATTGGGACCTCAGAGCAGAAGGCCCACATCCCCATGGGGATGGGAACCTTGCAGGAGTGCCCTCGCACCACTTAGCACGTATCAGAAAATGTGGGTACCCAGCAGTTAGGGCCTGACGCAAGAGGGCCCTCATCACCGAGGGGAGGAAGCTCCCAGCAGGCTACAACTGCCACAAGAGGGCCGATGTTGCCCAGGCGGGGTATGCCAACCAGGCAGGAGTGACCTCACAGCAGAGGACCCACCTCACAGAAGGGTGAGGAACCCAAACAGGATCAGACTCTCACCAGAGGGCCCACATCATCAAGGGGATAGGAACCAGGCAGGAGTGTCCTCACACCATTGGGGCCACATCATCAAAAGGTGAGGGACCCAGCACACGTGGCCTCAAACCAGAGGACACACATCACCAAGGGGCTGGGAGTGAGGCAGGCAGGAGGAGTCTCAAAAAAGAGGGCCCATAGAAGAAAAAAGGTGAGGAATCCCGCAGTTGTAACATCCCAGCAGGTGGCCAGGAGCAGCATGGCTATGGGATCCAGGCCGGAGTGAACTCACACCAGAGGGCCCTCATCATGAAACTGAGCAACCCACCGTTGGGACCTCAGAGCAGAAGGCCCACATTCCCATGGGGTTGTGAACTTGGCAGGAATGTACTCGCACCACAGGGCGCACATCAGAAAATTTTGGGAGCCCAGGAGTTAGGGCCTGATGCCAGAGGGCCCTCATTACCAAGGGGAGGAGACTCCCAGCAGGCACCAACTCCCACCAGATGGCCAACGTCACCAAGGCGGGGTGTGCCAGCTAGGCAGGACTGACCTCAGAGAAGAGGGCCTACCTCACAGAAGTGTGAGTAACACAACCAGGATCAGACTCTCACCGGAGGGCCCACATCACCAAGGAGATGGGAACCAAGCAGGAGTGTCCTCACACCAGTGGGGCCACATCAGCCAAAGGTGAGGAACCCAGCACATGTGGCCTCAAACCAGAGGACACACATCACCAAGGGGCTGGGAGTGAGGCAGGTGTCTGGAGGGGCACATTTAACTCTAATTTCCCACCAGGAAGAGGAATTAACCAAAGGCTCAGAGTGCCGTGCCGGACCCTGATTATGGCCTGAAGCAAACCTGCGGTTCTGTGGCCAGCTTTCAAGGAAACGAGTTAAGAAAGGAAATCACGGGCACTGTAATTCACAAACCTGCAGAGGTATAAATGACAGCTATTGGCAAAAATATATTGAAGTAAGTCTGCAAAGAGGACTTGAAAACGAGGCAGAATTGCAGGAATCATATTTCAGGAGGTAGATTGGAATTGCATTTAAAGCATGTGAAATGCGGCAGATCTTCGACAATGATGCACTTGGACAAAAGTGCATATACATTTTTTCCTGAATATATTCAGGAAAAAACGCATATGCCCTTTTTGGCCAACCAAGCACTCGAGCAATGGAAATCCGCACTACAATGAAGTCTTATTTCCCATTCGTCAAAAGGGCCATCTGAAAAAAGTGTAAAAACCAGAAACACAGGACAGGCCATGGAATAAAGGGAGCCTTGTTATGCTGATGGGTGGGATGTAAATTGCCAACAGACACTCTGGAGATGTTTATGGTGTATCCTGGAACATCTGACAAACAAAGCTACAGACCCTAGGGCACTTCCACTTTTGGCCCTATAGCTTTGGAAAATTAAAATCAAGAAGACACAGCCAACACAAAATTTAGGGCTGCTGTGTATACAAGAACCTCGAGTCCAGTACAAATTAAATATCCCAGAAAGAAAAAAATGGATAAAGGAGTTGTGCTACTTACGTACAACGGAATATCACTCAGCAATGAAATCAATGTCATCAGGACTGTAGCAGCAAATTGAGTGGATTTAAGTATGATGATTCTAAGAGAAATATGTCACACAGAGTAAGATAATTATCATAAGATATCACTAATAGAGAGAGTGTAAACTTGGCTACACATAAACTGAATTACAAAACCGAACAGAGTCTCACATTTAGATAAAAACTTATGCTTGCTTAACGGGAAAGTTGAGTTGGGGTGCTGTATAAAACCAGAGATTGAAATGAGCACACATACCGTTCCATAAGTCAAATATGTAATAGACAAGACCTACTCTTTGCTCAATGAAATAGACTCATCCAAGATGTATCACCTCACACCTGTTAGAATGGGCATCATCAGAAAATCTACAAACAACAAATGCTGGAAAGGGTGTGGAGATAAGGAACCCTCTTCCACTATTGTTGGGAATGTAAATTGATACAGTCACTGTGGAGAACATTATGGAGTTTCTTATAAAACTAAGAATAGAATTACCATATGATACAGCAATCCCACTACTGGGCATATACCCAGACAAAACCATAAATCAAAAAGAGACATTCACTGCAATGTTCATTGCATCACTATTTACAATATCCAGGTAATGGAAGCAACCTAAATGCCCACAGACAGACGAATGCATAAAGATGAGGTACATATATAAAATGGAATATTACTAAGCCATAAAAAGGAATGAAATTGGGTCATTTGTAGAGACGTTGATGGATCTAGAGACTGTCATACAGAGTGAAGTAAGTCAGAAATGGAAAAACAAATCTTGTATATTAATGCATATATGTGGAACCTAGAAAAATTGTACAGATGAACCGTTTTGCAAGGCAGAAATAGAGCAACAGATGTAGACAACAAACGTATGGACACCAAGGGGGGAAAGCTGTTAGGGGGTGGTGGTGGGAGGAGTTGAGAGATTGGGATTGGCATGTATACATTTATATGTATAAAAGAGATAACCAACAAGAACCTGCTGTATAAAAAATTAAAATAAAATTCAAAATTAAAAAAAGTAAAACAGAAAAAATATTCTTCCCTTCACATACATGTATTTATATGAATAAATTATTTCCATGCTTATATCTGTAAATACAAAAAAGAGGAATAAAATCTACCTTGAACCAAAAATGAAAAAAAGAAAAAAAATACAGAACCCACAAGTTACACAGAGGAAAACCGTATCAGGGCACTTGCTCCAGTTGTAAACAATTCTGAAGTTGGTCAGTGGTGGGGAATCATCTCCCATTCAGCCAGCAGGCCACACGCAACAAGCATCCTCATTGCAAAGTTGGGGGACCGTGCCGAGGCATCTGTGAGTAAACGTGGGCCGAGCCCCAGGCCAGCTGCTGCAGAAATGTTCCCACCTTTCACAGGTAAAACACCTGAATATGTACAAGGATTTGAAAGCCTAGAGGAAGGGCCATGGAGCCACATGAGCGACAGCATGCCAGCCGACTTGGTGCCTGCAGGCCAGCCAGGATGGTCCTGGCCCTGGGTACTCTTCTGGAAGCTTTCCATTTCCCTGCCTGAGATACCCCTGCTGTCCCGGCCCCCACTGATTTCTTCCTTCCTCACCTCTGCCCAGGGAGAAATTCCAGCAGCAGGTATGGGTGACACATCCTCTTCTTTAGCAGGTGGCATCTTGGCAACTGCTGCAGAAAGTCCAGCAGAGCCCCACTCACACTGGGCCACCCACAAAGCCGTGGCCTCTCACTCCCTCCCACCAGCCCAGCCCCGAGACTGCTGACTGGGCAGAGAAAATGGCGTCAGGCACAGCTGCAGGGGCTCTTGCTGCCTGGAGCGGTGTTTATATTGATCTCAACCCAGGCACACCTGGGGAGGACTGGCCGGCACGGTCAGGCTTCCCAGGCCAGCCAATAATCACCCCTCAGGGGCTCACAGTTGCAGAAACTGGAACTTGCTGAATCGGCCAGGTCCAAGGAACAGGTGTGGGATCCTGAGAGTCAGGATAGACAAGGGACTGCAGCTCTGGCTTGTTTTCTAATTATATTATCTGGCCCATGAGTGGGAGACAACTTCAAGAAAACCCTCTCCTAATGAGAGGAACCCAGGAGTCAGGGAGAGGAGGGGTGGGTGGTGGGTGGAGACAGAGGCCTGGTTCCCCGGGTGCAGTAGAAGTCTCTGGAAGACCAGGTGGAGGGAGGCCACACAGAGTGATGCCCAGGGTCACAGACCTGTCAGAGCTGCTGTTTGTTAGTTCAAGTCCTGCTCTGAGGTGCTCTGTGTCAGATCTGAGTGACAGGTGAGCTGGGAGTGCTCTGCAATGAGGGCGATGTGCACGGTTCCTGTGTGCCCAGCCCTACCACGGTAACTGCAAGGGTAGCTCTGTATCCTGAGAGGGGCCTGACCACGAGAGCCCCGTGGTCTGGAGTGGGGGGGTAGGGTCCCTGCTCAGGTGATCTCCATATCCTGGGATTGGCCTGATATCGAGAGCCCCATGGGCTGCTGGAATCCTGGTAAAAGATGTCAGGACAGTCAGTGAAGCCACCGAGGATAGACCTCCAGTAGTTCCTAAATCCTACACCCTGCTGGTCATTCTACCAACCACCAGGACATGGTATTCTGTATTAGTCTTCAATGATGCCTTCTTTTGTATTCCATTAGTGTCAGAGTCACAAGAAATTTTGGCTTGTGAGTGGCAGGTCTCAACATACAACTAAAACAATACTTCTGGGCCGTCTTGCCCCAAGGGTTCAAAAATTCCCACACCATCTTTGGGGAAAGCTCAGCTAAAGACCTAAAAGTCCTACCACTGGAAAAAGAAACACTCCTTCAATATGCAGACGACATTCTGAACACCAGCCCTACTAAGGAGACCTCTGAACTACCAAGCCAATAAAGGATACAAGTTGTCCAAGAAAAAGCTCAAATATCACAGACTACGGTGACCTGCCTGGGCTTCATTCTCACAGAAGGTCGGAGAAGCCCATCCCAGGAAAGGGAAGAAACAATTTACAGCCTTACCCATTTCTAAAACTAGAAGACAGCTTAGGGGTTCCTGGGGAGGCCACGGTTTGCTGCTTCTGGATCCCTAACTACAGTCTACTAGCTGGGCCTCTATATGAAACACTGAAAGGAAAAGATGATGATCCTTTTGAATAGAATCCAGAAGTGGCCTTTCAAGAATGGAAAGAGCAGTCAATTCAGACCCTTGCCCTGGAACTCCCTAATTTAGCTAAACCCTTTGACCTTTACATTCCTGGTGAACGGTGAATCGCCATTGGAGTATTAGTGCAAAACCTGGGACCACTTGAAATGGAACAATGCAAGAATGCCATCCAGGTAGGATAAACTACGGTCACCAAGGGGCTTGGCCCACTGCCACATCTGGCCAAGATACTGGCGGTATCTAAAATCCTGGAAATCAGCAGCCCAAAAGGTCACCTCCCTCCTAAGGGAAAAGGACCCCAAGTGGTGTTCCTAACACCCAATGATGCCCTGAAGTTGCAGGGTTTGCTCTGTGGGCACACTGACCTCGAGTGTGGAGGCCTTCCAACTCCAAACTCCAGAGAGATAACCGGGGGCAACGGGGCACCATGACGACTCAAGTGACCATCACTTGACCTGGAGTTTCTCTCATAAAACAACAAGAGTGTGTCCCAAAAGAGTAGACTACTGCTTGCAGGACTTACTGCCCCCAGAGCGGACCTAATAATCCTGGCGGGGGAACCGTATATCACGCTGTCACCATAGAAAAGCCTACAGACACTGTGATAATGTTGGCCAATAAGACCGGCTGGACTCCTGTTTACTTCAAAAGGCTGTTGACTCAGTGGCCATCATGGTCCTTCATCACCCATGACCCTGGACTGTCTGGGAGTTGAGCGGACAGGGTCCTGACACCTGGTGCTCTTTTTACGTTAATTCAGGGGCCTAATTGAAGAAAGTGCAGACTACTGGTCAGAGCATCTAGGCTGGCAGAAACGGTCAGCCTAAGGTGGCCGAACAAATGCGGGGCGGGGTGAAACTGGACCTCACAGCATCACTGCACATCTCCTTCCTGGACCCTTAAAGGTCATTAGAATCTATAACACTTCCAATACTGGTGCTCAGGCAGACTAGCAGGAAGGCAGGAGGCCTGGGGACAATCAACGTCACCTGGAGGCTGCTGAGGAGAAGTTCTGACCCTCGCCCACGGGTATGAGGGCTCCTAACTCAGCACTCAGCAGTTACAGAAGAAGGGTCTGCACCCCCAGCACTCCAAGAATGAGGAAGGGGACAAAAGGCAGAAGAGGGGCTTGTCCCAGGCAAAGCCCCTTAAAAATCCCTGGGAGATAAAAATAGAATCTGGGCAATAAAATAAAGTCTAACCTTTTTTATCCTTTGTGCTTTGTCTAATTTCACGTGCTCCTAGGGTCCCGCATACAGAGGTTCCACACCCGGCACTTCAGACCAGATTTTCTAGTGCAGAATGGCTGGGTCGACACCTCAGCTCCTGGGGCACAGTGCACACTCCGTGATATAGAGCCTGAGCTGCAGCCAACCGGGCCCTCAAGAGCTCCGCCCCCTCCCTCTGACTGACTCTGACAGGATCTCTACACAGCAGCCCAGCCCACAGCCCACGGGGTAGCACATGCTCTCACCTCTGCATTCTCTGATCAAAATATAAAGTTTCCTTTGCTTCTGAACCAAACTCAGACTCGATCTGTTGGCTCCAATGACACTGGGCAGGGGGACACTTGTTGGGGTCCACTCTGGAGGATCAATAACAGAAATTGAGAACATTGTAACTTCAATGAACAGATGTGTGAGCCAAACTGTAATTAACATAGAACAGTGTATAAGACTCGGGTAAAATAAGATGTTTCTAACACTTCCATTTGTTATTTCCATCACTTTATTATAAGCAAGTTCAGTGAAAAGGTTTGTCTTATTTGTCAGGTCAATATTAGAGAAATGAAGTGATTTCTTTCCAAGGATGTACATCTAATAATCTTGGTTAAGGATTCAATCTTGTTTTAAATGCTTTTCCATTGAAAATGATACCTCTCTTTCAGCTCCCCCATTTCTGAGAAGTATAAAGTCTTATAATTTATTATTACCAAAGGGGAAAGGTGAGAGGAGGGATAAATTAACAGTTTGGGATTAACACATACACACTGCTATGTATAAAATCGATCATCAACAAGGAACTGCTGTATAGCACAGGGAACTACACTCAATATTTTGCAATAACCTATAAGGGGAAATAATCTGAAAAAGAATAGATATTTTTATTGACATCATCTATCAATGACAGTTAAAATGGAACCTAAGGGAAGCCGGTGGTGAGTGCTTCTGACCAGGAAGACTTCAATCATCTAAAGTTTGGACTCTGCCTACTTCCCAAGGCCCTTAATGAACATATGTGTAGCCGTAGCTTAAAAAATTCCCCAGTTTGGGTTGCGGAGAGACAGTGATTTTGAAAAAGCCCTGGTGTTCTCCTCACATGAATGGGACCCTTCCTACAGCTAAAGCATGCCTGTCACACCCAGAGGATGGTATACCGTCTGATCGGGAAGAGTTTGGAAAAGGCATCTCATCTCCTCATTTCCTGGTGCTCGGGTTCACCCTTCCAGCGTCTTTACTAACAGTCTCCCCACTTGGAGATGTCAGCACTGTCAACATCCTGTTGCATACAGTTTTGAATTTGTCCAGAGGATGAAGCAGAAGGAGGAGGAACAATGAGAGACAAGTCCTAGGTGTTCGGACAGGCACATGTCACTCTAATTTCCAATCAGGAAGACGAATTGACCAAAGGCTAGGGTTGCCCATGGAAACAGAATAGGGCTTGAGGAAATCCCGCTGCTTTGTGGCCAGTTCCCATAAACACAAGTTGAAAAATGGAGCTCAGTGGCACTAAAATTCACGAAACTGCAGAGTTGAAAATATCTATCACTGAAAAATGTCTTGAGGAAAGTCAGAGAAAAGGACTTGTAAGCAACGGAGAATGGCAGGAAAGGGATTGGAAGAGGTAGAAAGGACTCGCCATTAAGCACAAGAAAAGGGGCTGAACATTGCCAACATTGCAGTTGGCCAAAAAGGGTGTATGCGTCTTTTTCTGTATATATTCAAGAAAAGGGCATACACTTTTTTAGCCAACCAAACAGGTGGGCACTGGAAATCAATACTACAAAACATATCACTTCGCATCAGTCAGAAGAGCCATCCTCATAAAGTGTAAACACCAGAAATGCAGGACAGGGCAAGGAGAAAAGGGAGCCCTGTGAGGCTTATAGTGGAAATGTATATTGCCAACGGTCACTCTGGAGAAGTGTATTGTGTTTACTAAAGCATCTGAAAAATGAGCTACAGAGCACAGGGCACTTGCACTCATGGACGTATATCTTGGGAAAAACAAAAATGGAGAGGACACAGGCACCCCAATGTATACCGCCTAATTGTTTAAAAGATCCTCGACCAGGATATAACTTAAATGTCTCTGGAGGGAAAAAATGGATACAGATGTGGTGCTTATGTAGAGTGGAATATGACTCAGCCTGGAAATCAATGCAATATGGCCACTTGTAACAACTCCAGAGGAGTTACGTATGATCATTCAAAGTCACAGAATTCAAAAAGAAAAAGACATACTATATCACTAATACATGGAATGTAAGCTTGGCTACACATGAACTGAATTACAAAACAGAACAGGGTCTCAAATATAGAAAACCAACTTATTCTTGCTTAAGGATAAAGGTGAGTTGGGGTGCTGCATAAAACCAGAGATTGAAATTAGCACAGATACTGTTCCATAAGCCAAATATGTAATAGTCAAGACCTACTGCTTGCTCAACAAAATGGACTCAGAACCCCATATTCAACGCCTAGGAATATACCTGACTAGTAAGAATATTAAAACCCATGGATTTATATGTCTTCATAAGAGAATCAAGTGTGTGTACAATGGCATGAACGCAGCAGTGAAAATAAGATATATCCCATTATCAAAATAAATTTCAAAAACAAAACACAATGACAGTGAAATAGAGAGCAATTCTTAAATAATTCATTCAGGGCTTGTGATGCAACCTGGATTTACCACATCTACACCCAGAGCTGGGTGAGACATAAGGCTGGACACTTCGGGCTGATAGCATTGGTGAGGTTCGTTGAGCAAATGCAGACACTTTGAAGTCATACTGCATGGTACCCATTCGAATGATCGCAACTCTCCAGGTTTAAAGGATTCTTCTTTCATCTAAAATATGCATGGGTAACCCAGAGTATGGTCCAACATGTGACCAGGAAACGTTTTAAAATGAATCTCATGTTTCATCCCCTGGTACTCGGTTTCACCATTTCAGACGCTTTACTAACACTCTCCCCACTTGGAGAGTCAGTGCCTTTAACCTCCTGTTTGGCACAGTTTGCAATTTCTGCGCAAGATGAACAGGAATAGGGAGAACCAATGAGAGACTAGCAGTGTGTGTCTGCACGGGCAAATTTAATGCTCATTTCCCACCAGGAAGAGGAATTAACCAAAGGATCAGCATGCCGTGCCGGAACCAGATTAGGGCCTGAAGCAATCCTGCGGGTTTGCGCCCAGCTCACAAGTTGCGAGTTGAAGAATGGAGCTCAGGGGCACTGTAACTCACAAACATGCAGAGTTATAAATGACAGCTATCGTCCAAAAATATATTGAAGGAAAGCTGCGAATACGACTTGTAAGCAGGGCAGAATTGCAGGAAATCGATTTCAGGGGGTAGACGGGAATTGCATTTAAAGCATAGGAAAAGAGGCAGAACGTCGACAATGATGCTCTTGGCCAAAAAGGGTGTATGCGTTTTTTCCTGAATTTATTCAGGAAAAAAAGCATATGCGCTTTTTGGCCAACCAAGCAAGCATGTTAAACAAATCTGCACTACAATGAAGTCTCACTGCCCCAAGGTCAAAAGGGACATCTGAAACAAGTGTAAAATCCACAAAGACAGGACAGGGCAAGGAGAACAGAGAGCCTTGTTATGCTGATGGTCGGGATGTAAATTGCCAACAGCCACTTTGGAGAAGTGTATGGTGTTTCCTGGAACCCCTGAAAAACAAAGCAACGGAGCCTACGGCACTTCCACTTATGGTCCTATAGCTTAGGGAAATTAAAATCAAAAACACACAGCCACCCCAAAGTGTCGGACGGCTCTGTTTACAAGAACCTCTTCTACGGTACAAGTTAAATATCCCAGAATGTGAAAAATGGATAAAGAAGTTGTGGTACGTACGTACAATGGAATATCACTCAGCAATGAAAGCTATGTCATCAGACCCGTCGCGGCATAATAAGTGGATTCAGGTACAATGATTCTAAGGGAAATAAGTCACACAGAAAATGAAACATCATAAGATATCACTAATACATGGAATGCAAACTTTGCTACACATGAACTGAATTATAAAACAGAACAGGGTCTCAAATTTAGAAAACCAACTTATGCTTGCTTAAGGGGAAAGGTGAGTTGGGGTGCTGCATAAAACCAGAGATAGAAATTAGCACAGATACCTTTCCAAAAGCCAAATATGTAATAGCCCAGACCTACCCCTTGCTCAACGAAATGGACTAAACACCCCATATTCAACGCCTAGGAATACACCTGACTAGTAAGAATCTTCAAACCCATGGATTCATATGCCTCCGTAAGAGAATGAAGCGTGTGTACAGCGGCATGAATGCAGCAGAGAAAATCCGATAAATCCCATTGTCAAAATGAATTACAAAAACAAAACCCAAGGACAGTGAAATAGAGAGCAATTCTTAAATAATTCATTCAGGGCTTGTGATGCAACCTGGATTTACCACATATACACCCAGAGCTGAGTGACACATAAGGTTGGACACTTTGGGCTGATAGCATTGTTGAGGTTCGATAAGCAAATGCAGACCCTTTGAAGTCATACTGCATGGTAGGCATTCCATGGGTCCCAAGTCTCCAGGTTTAAGGGATACTTCCTTCAGCTAAAACATGCATGGGAAACACACATTATGGTGCACCATGTGACGGGGAAACATTTTCAAATGCATCTCAGTTTTCGTCTCGTTTTACTTGGGTGCACCATTCCAGACCCTTTAATAACACTCTCCCCACTTGGAGAGTCTGTACCTTTAACCTCCTGTTGGGCACAGTTTGCAATTTCTGCGCAAAGTGAACAGGAATAGGGAGAACCAATGAGAGACTAGCTGTAGGTGTCTGCACGGGCAAATTTAACGCTCATTTCCAACCAGGAAGAGGAATTAACCAAAGGCTCAGCATGCCGTGCCGGAACCAAATTAGGGCCTGAATCTATCATGCGGGTTTGCGGCCAGCTCACAAGAAAGCGAGTTGAAGAAAGGAGCTCAGGGGCACTGTAATTCACAAACCTGCAGAGTTATAAATGACAGCTATCGTCCAAAAATATATTGAAAGAAGGCTGTGAAGAGGACTTGAAAGCGGGGCAGAATTGCAGGAAAACGATTTCAGGGGGTAGACTGGAATTGCATTTAAAGCATAGGAAAATAGGCAGAATGTCGACAATGATGCACTTGGCCAAAAAGTGCGTATGCGTTTTTTACTGAATATATTCAGGAAAAAACGCATACGCCCTTTTTGGCCAACCAAGCAAGCATGTTAAAGAAATCTGCACTACAATGAAGTCTCACTGCTCCCCGGTCAAAAGGGCCATCTGAAAAAAGTGTAAAATCCAGAAATGCAGCACAGGCCATGGAGAACAGGGAGCCTTGTTATGCTGATGGGTGGGATGTAAATTGCCAACAGCCACTCTGGAGAAGTGTATGGTGTTTCCTGAAACACCTAAAAAACAAAGCAACGGAGCCTACGGCACTTCCACTTATGGTCCTATAGCTTAGGGAAATTAAAATCAAAAACACACAGCCACCCCAATGTTTCAGACAGCTCTGTTTACAAGAACCTCGTCTACGATACAAGTTAAATATCCCAGAAAGCGAAAAATGGATAAAGAAGTTGTGGTACGTACGTACAATGGAATATCACTCACCAATGAAGTCTATGTCATCTGGCCCGTCTTGGCATAATGATTGGATTCAGGTACGATGATTCTAAGTGAAATAAGTCACACAGAAAATGAAACATCATAAGATATCACTAATACACCGAATGTAATCTTGGCTACACATGAAGTGAATTACAAAACAGAACAGGGTCTCAAATTTAGAAAACCAACTAATGTTTGCTTAAGGGGAAAGGTGAGTTGGGGTGCTGCATAAAACCAGAGATAGAAATTAGCACAGATACCATTCCATACGTCAAATACGTAATAGTCAAGACCTACACCTTGCTCAACAAAATGGGCTAAACCCCCTATATTCAACACCTAGGAATACACCTGACTAGTAAGAATCTTCAAACCCATGGATTTATATGTCTCCATAAGAGAATCAAGCGTGTGTACAGCTGCATGAAGGCAGCAGAAAAAATCCGATAAATCCCATTATCAAAATGAATTACAAAAACAAAACACAATGACAGTGAAATAGAGAGCAATTCATAAATAATTCATTCAGGGCTTGTGATGCAACCTGGATTTACCTCATCTACACCCAGAGCTGAGTGAGACATAAGGTTGGACACTTTGGGCTGATAGCATTGGTGAGGTTCGATGAGCAACTGCAGACCATTTGAAGCCATACTGCATGGTACCCATTCCATGGGTCCCAAATCTCCAGGTTTAAGTGATTCTTCCTTCAGCTACAACATGCATGGGAAACACACAGTATGGTGCACCGTGTGACCGGGAAACGTTTTCAAATGCATCTCAGGTTTCGTCCCCTTTTACTCGGGTTCACAATTCCAGACCCTTTACTAACACTCTCCCCACTTGGAGAGTCAGTGCCTTTAACCTGCTGTTTGGCACAGTTTGCAATTTCTGTGCAAGATGAACAGGAATAGGGAGAACCAATGAGAGACTAGCTGTAGGTGTCTGCACGGGCAAATTTAACGCTCATTTCCCACCAGGAAGAGGAATTAACCAAAGGCTCAGCATGCCGTGCCGCAACAAGATTTAGGCCTGAAGAAATCCTGCGGGTTTGCGGCCACCTCAAAAGAAAGCGATTTGAAGAAAGGAGCTCAGGGGCACTGTAATTCACAAACCTGCAGAGTTATAAATGACAGCTATCGTCCAAAAATATATTGAAGGAAGGCTGTGAAGAGGACATGTAAGCGGGGCAGAATTGCAGGAAAACGATTTCAGGGGGTACACGGGAATTGAATTTAAAGCATAGGAAAAGAGGCAGAACGACGACAATGATGCACTTGGCCAAAAAGGGCGTATGCGTTTTTTCCTGAATATATTCAGGAAAAAACGCATACGCCCTTTTTGGCCAACCAAGCAAGCATGTTAAAGAAATCTGCACTACAATGAAGTCTCTCTGCCCCCCGGTCAAAAGGGCCATCTGAAAAAAGTGTAAAATCCAGAAAGGCAGCACAGGCCATGGAGAACAGGGAGCCTTGTTATGCTGATGGGTGGGATGTAAATTGCCAACACCCACTCTGGAGAAGTGTATGGTGTTTCCTGAAACATCTAAAAAAAAAAGCAACGGACCCTACGGCACTTCCCCTTATGGTCCTATAGCTTAGGGAAATTAAAATCAAAAACACACAGCCACCCCAAAGTGTCGGGCGGCTCTGTTTACAAGAACCTCGTCTACCGTACAAGTTAAATATCCCAGAATGTGAAAAATGGATAAAGAAGTTGTGGTACGTACGTACAATGGAATATCACACAGCAATGAAATCTATGTCATCAGGCCCGTCGCGGCATAATGAGTGGATTCAGGTACGATGATTCTAAGTGAAATAAGTCACACAGAAAATGAAACATCATAAGATATCACTAATACACGGAATGTAAACTTGGCTACACATGAACTGAATTACAAAACAGAACAGGGTCTCAAATTTAGAAAACCAACTTATGCTTGCTTAAGGGGAAAGGTGAGTTGGGGTGCTGCATAAAACCAGAGATAGAAATTAGCACAGATACCTTTCCATAAGCCAAATATGTAATAGTCAAGACCTACCCCTTGCTCAACGAAATGGACTAAACACCCCATATTCAACGCCTAGGAATACACCTGACTAGTAAGAATCTTCAAACCCATGGATTTATATGTCTCCGTAAGAGAATGAAGCGTGTGTACAGCGGCATGAATGCAGCAGAGAAAATCCGATAAATCCCATTATCAAAATGAATTACACAAACAAAACCCAAGGACAGTGAAATAGAGAGCAATTCTTAAATAATTCATTCAGGGCTTGTGATGCAACCTGGATTTACCACATCTACACCCAGAGCTGAGTGAGACATAAGGTTGGGCACTTCGGGCTGATAGCATTGGTGAGGTTCGATGAGCAAATGCAGACCCTTTGAAGTCATACAGCATGGTACCCATTCCATGGGTCCCAACTCTCCAAGTTTAAGGGATTCTTCCTTCAGCTAAAACATGTATGGGAAACCACAGTATGGTGCACCGTGTGACTGGCAAACGTTTTCAAATGCATCTCAGTTTTCGTCCCCTTTTACTCGGGTTCACCATTCCAGACCCTTTACGAACACTCTCCCCACTTGGAGAGTCAGTGCCTTTAATCTCCTGTTGGGCACAGTTTGCAATTTCTGCCCAAGATGAAAAGGAAGAGGGAGAACGAATGAGAGACTAGCTCTAGGTGTCTGCACGGGCAAATTTAACCCTCATTTCCCAGCAGGAAGAGGAATTAACCAAAGGCTCAGCATGCCGTGCCGGAACCAGATTAGGGCCTTAAGCAATCCTGTGGGTTTGCGGCCAGCTCACAAGATAGCGAGTTGAAGAAAGGAGCTCAGGGGCACTGTAACTCACAAACCTGCAGAGTTATAAATGACAGCTATCGTCCAAAAATATATTGAAGGAAGGCTGAGAAGACGATGTGTAAGCGGGACAGATTTGCAGGAAAACGATTTCAGGGGGTAGACGGGAATTGCATTTAAAGCATAGGAAAAGAGGCAGAACGTCGACAATGATGCTCTTGGCCAAAAAGTGCGTATGCGTTTTTTCCTGAATATATTCAGGAAAAAACGCATACGCCCTTTTTGGCCAACCAAGCAAGCATGTTAAAGAAATCTGCACTACAATGATGTCTCACTGCCCCCCGGTCAAAAGGGCCACCTGAAAAAAGTGTAAAATCCAGAAAGGCAGCACAGGCCATGGAGAACAGGGAGCCTTGTTATGCTGATGGGCGGGATGTAAATTGCCAACAGCCACTCTGGAGAAGTGTATGGTGTTTCCCGGAACACCGAAAAAACAAAGCTACAGAGCCTACGGCACTTCCACTTATGGTCCTATAGCTTAGGGAAATTAAAATCAAAAACACACAGCCACCCCAAAGTGTCGGACGGCTCTGTTTACAAGAACCTCGTCTACGGTACAAGTTAAATATCCCAGAATGTGAAAAATGGATAAAGAAGTTGTGGTACGTACGTACAATGGAATATCACTCAGCAATGAAATCTATGTCATCAGGCCCGTCGCGGCATAATGAGTGGATTCAGGTACGATGATTCTAAGTGAAATAAGTCACACAGAAAATGAAACATCATAAGATATCACTACTACACGGAATGTAAACTTGGCTACACATGAACTGAATTACAAAACAGAACAGGGTCTCAAATTTAGAAAACCAACTTATGCTTGCTTAAGGGGAAAGGTGAGTTGGGGTGCTGCATAAAACCAGAGATAGAAATTAGCACAGATACCTTTCCATAAGCCAAATATGTAATAGTCAAGACCTACCCCTTGCTCAACGAAATGGACTAAACACCCCATATTCAACGCCTAGGAATACACCTGACTAGTAAGAATCTTCAAACCCATGGATTTATATGTCTCCGTAAGAGAATGAAGCGTGTGTACAGCAGCATGAATGCAGCAGAGAAAATCCGATAAATCCCATTATCAAAATGAATTACACAAACAAAACCCAAGGACAGTGAAATAGAGAGCAATTCTTAAATAATTCATTCAGGGCTTGTGATGCAACCTGGATTTACCACATCTACACCCAGAGCTGAGTGAGACATAAGGTTGGGCACTTCGGGCTGATAGCATTGGTGAGGTTCGATGAGCAAATGCAGACCCTTTGAAGTCATACAGCATGGTACCCATTCCATGGGTCCCAACTCTCCAAGTTTAAGGGATTCTTCCTTCAGCTAAAACATGCATGGGAAACCCACAGTATGGTGCACCGTGTGACTGGCAAACGTTTTCAAATGCATCTCAGTTTTCGTCCCCTTTTACTCGGGTTCACCATTCCAGACCCTTTACGAACACTCTCCCCACTTGGAGAGTCAGTGCCTTTAACCTCCTGTTGGGCACAGTTTGCAATTTCTGCCCAAGATGAAAAGGAATAGGGAGAACGAATGAGAGACTAGCTCTAGGTGTCTGCACGGGCAAATTTAACGCTCATTTCCCACCAGGAAGAGGAATTAACCAAAGGCTCAGCATGCCGTGCCGGAACCAGATTAGGGCCTTAAGCAATCCTGTGGGTTTGCGGCCAGCTCACAAGATAGCGAGTTGAAGAAAGGAGCTCAGGGGCACTGTAACTCACAAACCTGCAGAGTTATAAATGACAGCTATCGTCCAAAAATATATTGAAGGAAGGCTGAGAAGACGATGTGTAAGCGGGACAGATTTGCAGGAAAACGATTTCAGGGGGTAGACGGGAATTGCATTTAAAGCATAGGAAAAGAGGCAGAACGTCGACAATGATGCTCTTGGCCAAAAAGGGCGTATGCGTTTTTTCCTGAATATATTCAGGAAAAAACGCATACGCCCTTTTTGGCCAACCAAGCAAGCATGTTAAAGAAATCTGCACTACAATGATGTCTCACTGCCCCCCGGTCAAAAGGGCCATCTGAAAAAAGTGTAAAATCCAGAAAGGCAGCACAGGCCATGGAGAACAGGGAGCCTTGTTATGCTGATGGGCGGGATGTAAATTGCCAACAGCCACTCTGGATAAGTGTATGGTGTTTCCCGGAACACCGAAAAAACAAAGCTACGGAGCCTACGGCACTTCCACTTATGGTCCTATAGCTTAGGGAAATTAAAATCAAAAACACACAGCCACCCCAAAGTGTCGGACGGCTCTGTTTACAAGAACCTCGTCTACGGTACAAGTTAAATATCCCAGAACGTGAAAAATGGATAAAGAAGTTGTGGTACGTACGTACAATGGAATATCACTCAGCAATGAAATCTATGTCATCAGGCCCGTCGCGGCATAATGAGTGGATTCAGGTACGATGATTCTAAGTGAAATAAGTCACACAGAAAATGAAACATCATAAGATATCACTACTACACGGAATGTAAACTTGGCTACACATGAACTGAATTACAAAACAGAACAGGGTCTCAAATTTAGAAAACCAACTTATGCTTGCTTAAGGGGAAAGGTGAGTTGGGGTGCTGCATAAAACCAGAGATAGAAATTAGCACAGATACCTTTCCATAAGCCAAATATGTAATAGTCAAGACCTACCCCTTGCTCAACGAAATGGACTAAACACCCCATATTCAACGCCTAGGAATACACCTGACTAGTAAGAATCTTCAAACCCATGGATTTATATGTCTCCGTAAGAGAATGAAGCGTGTGTACAGCGGCATGAATGCAGCAGAGAAAATCCGATAAATCCCATTATCAAAATGAATTACACAAACAAAACCCAAGGACAGTGAAATAGAGAGCAATTCTTAAATAATTCATTCAGGGCTTGTGATGCAACCTGGATTTACCACATCTACACCCAGAGCTGAGTGAGACATAAGGTTGGGCACTTCGGGCTGATAGCATTGGTGAGGTTCGATGAGCAAATGCAGACCCTTTGAAGTCATACAGCATGGTACCCATTCCATGGGTCCCAACTCTCCAAGTTTAAGGGATTCTTCCTTCAGCTAAAACATGCATGAGAAACCCACAGTACGGTGCACCGTGTGACTGGCAAACGTTTTCAAATGATTCTCAGTTTTCGTCCCCTTTTACTCGGGTTCACCATTCCAGACCCTTTACGAACACTCTCCCCACTTGGAGAGTCAGTGCCTTTAACCTCCTGTAGGGCACAGTTTGCAATTTCTGCGCAACATGAAAAGGAATAGGGAGAACGAATGAGAGACTAGCTCTAGGTGTCTGCACGGGCAAATTTAACGCTCATTTCCCACCAGGAAGAGGAATTAACCAAAGGCTCAGCATGCCGTGCCGGAACCAGATTAGGGCCTGAGGCAATCCTGTGGGTTTGCGGCCAGCTCACAAGATAGCGAGTTGAAGAAAGGAGCTCAGGGGCACTGTAACTCACAAACCTGCAGAGTTATAAATGACAGCTATCGTCCAAAAATATATTGAAGGAAGGCTGCGAAGACGACTTGTAAGCGGGACAGATTTGCAGGAAAACGATTTCAGGGGGTAGACGGGAATTGCATTTAAAGCATAGGAAAAGAGGCAGAACGTCGACAATGATGCTCTTGGCCAAAAAGGGCGTATGCGTTTTTTCCTGAATATATTCAGGAAAAAACGCATACGCCCTTTTTGGCCAACCAAGCAAGCATGTTAAAGAAATCTGCACTACAATGAAGTCTCACTGCCCCCCTGTCAAAAGGGCCATCTGAAAAAAGTGTAAAATCCAAAAAGGCAGCACAGGCCATGGAGAACAGGGAGCCTTGTTATGCTGATGGGCGGGATGTAAATTGCCAACAGCAACTCTGGAGAAGTGTATGGTGTTTCCCGGAACACCGAAAAAACAAAGCTACGGAGCCTACGGCACTTCCACTTATGGTCCTATAGCTTAGGGAAATTAAAATCAAAAACACACAGCCACCCCAAAGTGTCGGACGGCTCTGTTTACAAGAACCTCGTCTACGGTACAAGTTAAATATCCCAGAATGTGAAAAATGGATAAAGAAGTTTTGGTACGTACGTACAATTGAATATCACTCAGCAATGAAATCTATGTCATCAGGCCCGTCGCGGCATAATGAGTGGATTCAGGTACGATGATTCTAAGTGAAATAAGTCACACAGAAAATGAAACATCATAAGATATCACTACTACACGGAATGTAAACTTGGCTACACATGAACTGAATTACAAAACAGAACAGGGTCTCAAATTTAGAAAACCAACTTATGCTTGCTTAAGGGGAAAGGTGAGTTGGGGTGCTGCATAAAACCAGAGATAGAAATTAGCACAGATACCTTTCCATAAGCCAAATATGTAATAGTCAAGACCTACCCCTTGCTCAACGAAATGGACTAAACACCCCATATTCAACGCCTAGGAATACACCTGACTAGTAAGAATCTTCAAACCCATGGATTTATATGTCTCCGTAAGAGAATGAAGCGTGTGTACAGCAGCATGAATGCAGCAGAGAAAATCCGATAAATCCCATTATCAAAATGAATTACACAAACAAAACCCAAGGACAGTGAAATAGAGAGCAATTCTTAAATAATTCATTCAGGGCTTGTGATGCAACCTGGATTTACCACATCTACACCCAGAGCTGAGTGAGACATAAGGTTGGGCACTTCGGGCTGATAGCATTGGTGAGGTTCGATGAGCAAATGCAGACCCTTTGAAGTCATACAGCATGGTACCCATTCCATGGGTCCCAACTCTCCAAGTTTAAGGGATTCTTCCTTCAGCTAAAACATGCATGGGAAACCCACAGTATGGTGCACCGTGTGACTGGCAAACGTTTTCAAATGCATCTCAGTTTTCGTCCCCTTTTACTCGGGTTCACCATTCCAGACCCTTTACGAACACTCTCCCCACTTGGAGAGTCAGTGCCTTTAACCTCCTGTTGGGCACAGTTTGCAATTTCTGCGCAAGATGAAAAGGAATAGGGAGAACCAATGAGAGACTAGCTCTAGGTGTCTGCACGGGCAAATTTAACGCTCATTTCCCACCAGGAAGAGGAATTAACCAAAGGCTCAGCATGCCGTGCCGGAACCAGATTAGGGCCTGAGGCAATCCTGTGGGTTTGCGGCCAGCTCACAAGATAGCGAGTTGAAGAAATGAGCTCAGGGGCACTGTAACTCACAAACCTGCAGAGTTATAAATGACAGCTATCGTCCAAAAATATATTGAAGGAAGGCTGCGAAGACGACTTGTAAGTGGGGCAGAATTGCAGGAAAACGATTTCAGGGGGTAGACGGGAATTGCATTTAAAGCATAGGAAAAGAGGCAGAACGTCGACAATGATGCTCTTGGCCAAAAAGGGCGTATGTGTTTTTTCCTGAATATATTCAGGAAAAAACGCATACGCCCTTTTTGGCCAACCAAGCAAGCATGTTAAAGAAATCTGCACTACAATGAAGTCTCACTGCCCCCCGGTCAAAAGGGCCATCTGAAAAAAGTGTAAAATCCAGAAAGGCAGCACAGGCCATGGAGAACAGGGAGCCTTGTTATGCTGATGGGCGGGATGTAAATTGCCAACAGCCACCCTGGAGAAGTGTATGGTGTTTCCCGGAACACCGAAAAAACAAAGCTACGGAGCCTACGGCACTTCCACTTATGGTCCTATAGCTTAGGGAAATTAAAATCAAAAACACACAGCCACCCCAAAGTGTCGGACGGCTCTGTTTACAAGAACCTCGTCTACGGTACAAGTTAAATATCCCAGAATGTGAAAAATGGATAAAGAAGTTGTGGTACATACGTACAATGGAATATCACTCAGCAATGAAATCTATGTCATCAGGCCCGTCGCGGCATAATAAGTGGATTCAGGTACGATGATTCTAAGTGAAATAAGTCACACAGAAAATGAAACATCATAAGATATCACTACTACACGGAATGTAAATTTGGCTACACATGAACTGAATTACAAAACAGAACAGGGTCTCAAATTTAGAAAACCAACTTATGCTTGCTTAAGGGGAAAGGTGAGTTGGGGTGCTGCATAAAACCAGAGATAGAAATTAGCACAGATAACTTTCCATAAGCCAAATATGTAATAGTCAAGTCCTACCCCTTGCTCAACGAAATGGACTAAACACCCCATATTCAACGCCTAGGAATACACCTGACTAGTAAGAATCTTCAAACCCATGGATTTATATGTCTCCGTAAGAGAATGAAGCATGTGTACAGCGGCATGAATGCAGCAGAGAAAATCCGATAAATCCCATTATCAAAATGAATTACACAAACAAAACCCAAGGACAGTGAAATAGAGAGCAATTCTTAAATAATTCATTCAGGGCTTGTGATGCAACCTGGACTTACCACATGTACACCCAGAGCTGAGTGAGACATAAGGTTGGGCACTTCGGGCTGATAGCATTGGTGAGGTTCGATGAGCAAATGCAGACCCTTTGAAGACATACAGCATGGTACCCATTCCATGGGTCCCAACTCTCCAAGTTTAAGGGATTCTTCCTTCAGCTAAAACATGCATGGGAAACCCACAGTATGGTGCACCGTGTGACTGGCAAACGTTTTCAAATGCATCTCACTTTTCGTCCCCTTTTACTCGGGTTCACCATTCCAGACCCTTTACGAACACTCTCCCCACTTGGAGAGTTAGTGCCTTTAACCTCCTGTTGGGCACAGTTTGCAATTTCTGCGCAAGATGAAAAGGAATAGGGAGAACGAATGAGAGACTAGCTCTAGGTGTCTGCACGGGCAAATTTAACGCTCATTTCCCACCAGCAAGAGGAATTAACCAAAGGCTCAGCATGCCGTGCCGGAACCAGATTAGGGCCTGAGGCAATCCTGTGGGTTTGCGGCCAGCTCACAAGATAGCGAGTTGAAGAAATGAGCTCAGGGGCACTGTAACTCACAAACCTGCAGAGTTATAAATGACAGCTATCGTCCAAAAATATGTTGAAGGGAGGCTGCGAAGACGACTTGTAAGTGGGGCAGAATCGCAGGAAAACGATTTCAGGGGGTAGACGGGAATTGCATTTAAAGCATAGGAAAAGAGGAAGAACGTCAACAATGATGCTCTTGGCCAAAAAGGGCGTATGCGTTTTCTCCTGAATATATTCAGGAAAAAACGCATATGCCCTTTTTGGCCAACCAAGCAAGCATGTTAAAGAAATCTGCACTACAATGATGTCTCACTGCCCCTCGGTCAAAAGGGCCATCTGAAAAAAGTGTAAAATCCAGAAAGGCAGCACAGGCCATGGAGAACAGGGAGCCTTGTTATGCTGATGGGTGGGATGTAAATTGCCAACAGCCACTCTGGAGAAGTGTATGGTGTTTCCCGGAACACCAAAAAAACAAAGCTACGGAGCCTACGGCACTTCCACTTATGGTCCTATAGCTTAGGGAAATTAAAATCAAAAACACACAGCCACCCCAAAGTGTCGGACGGCTCTGTTTACAAGAACCTCGTCTACGGTACAAGTTAAATATCCCAGAATGTGAAAAATGGATAAAGAAGTTGTGGTACGTACGTACAATGGAATATCACTCAGCAATGAAATCTATGTCATCAGGCCCGTCGCGGCATAATGAGTGGATTCAGGTACGATGATTCTAAGTGAAATAAGTCACACAGAAAATGAAACATCATAAGATATCACTACTACACGGAATGTAAACTTGGCTACACATGAACTGAATTACAAAACAGAACAGGGTCTCAAATTTAGAAAACCAACTTATGCTTGCTTAAGGGGAAAGGTGAGTTGGGGTGCTGCATAAAACCAGAGATAGAAATTAGCACAGATACCTTTCCATAAGCCAAATATGTAATAGTCAAGACCTACCCCTTGCTCAACGAAATGGACTAAACACCCCATATTCAACGCCTAGGAATACACCTGACTAGTAAGAATCTTCAAACCCATGGATTTATATGTCTCCGTAAGAGAATGAAGCGTGTGTACAGCGGCATGAATGCAGCAGAGAAAATCCGATAAATCCCATTATCAAAATGAATTACACAAACAAAACCCAAGGACAGTGAAATAGAGAGCAATTCTTAAATAATTCATTCAGGGCTTGTGATGCAACCTGGATTTACCACATCTACACCCAGAGCTGAGTGAGACATAAGGTTGGGCACTTCGGGCTGATAGCATTGGTGAGGTTCGATGAGCAAATGCAGACCCTTTGAAGTCATACAGCATGGTACCCATTCCATGGGTCCCAACTCTCCAAGTTTAAGGGATTCTTCCTTCAGCTAAAACATGCATGGGAAACCCACAGTATGGTGCACCGTGTGACTGGCAAACGTTTTCAAATGCATCTCAGTTTTCGTCCCCTTTTACTCGGGTTCACCATTCCAGACCCTTTACGAACACTCTCCCCACTTGGAGAGTCAGTGCCTTTAACCTCCTGTTGGGCACAGTTTGCAATTTCTGCCCAAGATGAAAAGGAAGAGGTAGAACGAATGAGAGACTAGCTCTAGGTGTCTGCACGGGCAAATTTAACCCTCATTTCCCACCAGGAAGAGGAATTAACCAAAGGCTCAGCATGCCGTGCCGGAACCAGATTAGGGCCTTAAGCAATCCTGTGGGTTTGCGGCCAGCTCACAAGATAGCGAGTTGAAGAAAGGAGCTCAGGGGCACTGTAACTCATAAACCTGCAGAGTTATAAATGACAGCTATCGTCCAAAAATATATTGAAGGAAGGCTGAGAAGACGATGTGTAAGCGGGACAGATTTGCAGGAAAACGATTTCAGGGGGTAGACGGGAATTGCATTTAAAGCATAGGAAAAGAGGCAGAACGTCGACAATGATGCTCTTGGCCAAAAAGTGCGTATGCGTTTTTTCCTGAATATATTCAGGAAAAAACGCATACGCCCTTTTTGGCCAACCAAGCAAGCATGTTAAAGAAATCTGCACTACAATGATGTCTCACTGCCCCCCGGTCAAAAGGGCCATCTGAAAAAAGTGTAAAATCCAGAAAGGCAGCACAGGCCATGGAGAACAGGGAGCCTTGTTATGCTGATGGGCGGGATGTAAATTGCCAACAGCCACTCTGGAGAAGTGTATGGTGTTTCCCGGAACACCGAAAAAACAAAGCTACGGAGCCTACGGCACTTCCACTTATGGTCCTATAGCTTAGGGAAATTAAAATCAAAAACACACAGCCACCCCAAAGTGTCGGACGGCTCTGTTTACAAGAATCTCGTCTACGGTACAAGTTAAATATCCCAGAATGTGAAAAATGGATAAAGAAGTTGTGGTACGTACGTACAATGGAATATCACTCAGCAATGAAATCTATGTCATCAGGCCCGTCGCGGCATAATGAGTGGATTCAGGTACGATGATTCTAAGTGAAATAAGTCACACAGAAAATGAAACATCATAAGATATCACTACTACACGGAATGTAAACTTGGCTACACATGAACTGAATTACAAAACAGAACAGGGTCTCAAATTTAGAAAACCAACTTATGCTTGCTTAAGGGGAAAGGTGAGTTGGGGTGCTGCATAAAACCAGAGATAGAAATTAGCACAGATACCTTTCCATAAGCCAAATATGTAATAGTCAAGACCTACCCCTTGCTCAACGAAATGGACTAAACACCCCATATTCAACGCCTAGGAATACACCTGACTAGTAAGAATCTTCAAACCCATGGATTTATATGTCTCCGTAAGAGAATGAAGCGTGTGTACAGCGGCATGAATGCAGCAGAGAAAATCCGATAAATCCCATTATCAAAATGAATTACACAAACAAAACCCAAGGACAGTGAAATAGAGAGCAATTCTTAAATAATTCATTCAGGGCTTGTGATGCAACCTGGATTTACCACATCTACACCCAGAGCTGAGTGAGACATAAGGTTGGGCACTTCGGGCTGATAGCATTGGTGAGGTTCGATGAGCAAATGCAGACCCTTTGAAGTCATACAGCATGGTACCCATTCCATGGGTCCCAACTCTCCAAGTTTAAGGGATTCTTCCTTCAGCTAAAACATGCATGGGAAACCCACAGTACGGTGCACCGTGTGACTGGCAAACGTTTTCAAATGATTCTCAGTTTTCGTCCCCTTTTACTCGGGTTCACCATTCCAGACACTTTACGAACACTCTCCCCACTTGGAGAGTCAGTGCCTTTAACCTCCTGTTGGGCACAGTTTGCAATTTCTGCGCAACATGAAAAGGAATAGGGAGAACGAATGAGAGACTAGCTCTAGGTGTCTGCACGGGCAAATTTAACGCTCATTTCCCACCAGGAAGAGGAATTAACGAAAGCTCAGCATGCCGTGCCGGAACCAGATTAGGGCCTGAGGCAATCCTGTGGGTTTGCGGCCAGCTCACAAGATAGCGAGTTGAAGAAAGGAGCTCAGGGGCACTGTAACTCACAAACCTGCAGAGTTATAAATGACAGCTATCGTCCAAAAATATATTGAAGGAAGTCTGCGAAGACGACTTGTAAGCGGGACAGATTTGCAGGAAAACGATTTCAGGGGGTAGACGGGAATTGCATTTAAAGCATAGGAAAAGAGGCAGAACGTCGACAATGATGCTCTTGGCCAAAAAGGGCGTATGCGTTTTTTCCTGAATATATTCAGGAAAAAACGCATACGCCCTTTTTGGCCAACCAAGCAAGCATGTTAAAGAAATCTGCACTACAATGAAGTCTCACTGCCCCCCGGTCATAAGGGCCATCTGAAAAAAGTGTAAAATCCAAAAAGGCAGCACAGGCCATGGAGAACAGGGAGCCTTGTTATGCTGATGGGCGGGATGTAAATTGCCAACAGCCACTCGGGAGAAGTGTATGGTGTTTCCCGGAACACCGAAAAAACAAAGCTATGGAGCCTACGGCACTTCCACTTATGGTCCTATAGCTTAGGGAAATTAAAATCAAAAACACACAGCCACCCCAAAGTGTCGGACGGCTCTGTTTACAAGAACCTCGTCTACGGTACAAGTTAAATATCCCAGAATGTGAAAAATGGATAAAGAAGTTGTGGTACGTACGTACAATGGAATATCACTCAGCAATGAAATCTATGTCATCAGGCCCGTCACGGCATAATGAGTGGATTCAGGTACGATGATTCTAAGTGAAATAAGTCACACAGAAAATGAAACATCATAAGATATCACTAATACACGGAATGTAAACTTGGCTACACATGAACTGAATTACAAAACAGAACAGGGTCTCAAATTTAGAAAACCAACTTATGCTTGCTTAAGGGGAAAGGTGAGTTGGGGTGCTGCATAAAACCAGAGATAGAAATTAAAACAGATGCCTTTCCATAAGCCAAATATGTAATAGTCAAGACCTACCCCTTGCTCAACGAAATGGACTAAACACCCCATATTCAACGCCTAGGAATACACCTGACTAGTAAGAATCTTCAAACCCATGGATTTATATGTCTCCGTAAGAGAATGAAGCGTGTGTACAGCGGCATGAATGCAGCAGAGAAAATCCGATAAATCCCATTATCAAAATGAATTACACAAACAAAACCCAAGGACAGTGAAATAGAGAGCAATTCTTAAATTATTCATTCAGGGCTTGTGATGCAACCTGGATTTACCACATCTACACCCAGAGCTGAGTGAGACATAAGGTTGGGCACTTCGGGCTGATAGCATTGGTGAGGTTCGATGAGCAAATGCAGACCCTTTGAAGTCATACAGCATGGTACCCATTCCATGGGTCCCAACTCTCCAAGTTTAAGGGGTTCTTCCTTCAGCTAAAACATGCATGGGAAACCCACAGTATGGTCCACCGTGTGACTGGCAAACGTTTTCAAATGCATCTCAGTTTTCGTCCCCTTTTACTCGGGTTCACCATTCCAGACCCTTTACGAACACTCTCCCCACTTGGAGAGTCAGTGCCTTTAACCTCCTGTTGGGCACAGTTTGCAATTTCTGCGCAAGATGAAAAGGAATAGGGAGAACCAATGAGAGACTAGCTCTAGGTTTCTGCACGGGCAAATTTAACGCTCATTTCCCACCAGGAAGAGGAATTAACCAAAGGCTCAGCATGCCGTGCCGGAACCAGATTAGGGCCTGAGGCAATCCTGTGGGTTTGCGGCCAGCTCACAAGATAGCGAGTTGAAGAAATGAGCTCAGGGGCACTGTAACTCACAAACTTGCAGAGTTATAAATGACAGCTATCGTCCAAAAATATATTGAAGGAAGGCTGCGAAGACGACTTGTAAGTGGGGCAGAATTGCAGGAAAACGATTTCAGGGGGTAGACGGGAATTGCATTTAAAGCATAGGAAAAGAGGCAGAACGTCGACATTGATGCTCTTGGCCAAAAAGGGCGTATGCGTTTTTTCCTGAATATATTCAGGAAAAAACGCATACGCCCTTTTTGGCCAACCAAGCAAGCACGTTAAAGAAATCTGCACTACAATGAAGTCTCACTGCCCCCCGGTCAAAAGGGCCATCTGAAAAAAGTGTAAAATCCAGAAAGGCAGCACAGGCCATGGAGAACAGGGAGCCTTGTTATGCTGATGGGCGGGATGTAAATTACCAACAGCCACCCTGGAGAAGTGTATGGTGTTTCCCGGAACACCGAAAAAACAAAGCTACGGAGCCTACGGCACTTCCACTTATGGTCCTATAGCTTAGGGAAATTAAAATCAAAAACACACAGCCACCCCAATGTGTCGGACGGCTCTGTTTACAAGAACCTCGTCTACGGTACAAGTTAAATATCCCAGAATGTGAAAAATGGATAAAGAAGTTGTGGTACGTACGTACAATGGAATATCACTCAGCAATGAAATCTATGTCATCAGGCCCGTCGCGGCATAATGAGTGGATTCAGGTACGATGATTCTAAGTGAAATAAGTCACACAGAAAATGAAACATCATAAGATATCACTACTACACGGAATGTAAACTTGGCTACACATGAACTGAATTACAAAACAGAACAGGGTCTCAAATTTAGAAAACCAACTTATGCTTGCTTAAGGGGAAAGGTGAGTTGGGGTGCTGCATAAAACCAGAGATAGAAATTAGCACAGATACCTTCACATAAGCCAAATATGTAATCGTCAAGGCCTACCCTTTGCGCAATGAAATGTACTAAATACCCCATATTCAACGCCTAGGAATACACCTGACTGGTAAGAATCTTCAAACCCATGGATTTATATGTCTCCGTTAGGGAATGAAGCGTGTGTACAGCAACATAAATGCAGCAGAGAAAATCCGATAAATCCCATTATCAAAATGAATTACAAAAACCAAACTCAAGGACAGTGAAATAGAGAGCAATTCTTAAATAATTCATTCAGGCTTGTGATGCAACCTGGATTTACCACATCTACACCCAGAGCTGAGTGTGACATAAGGTTGGGCACTTCGGGCTGATAGCACTGGTGAGGTTCGATGAGCAAATGCAGACCCTTTGAAGACATACTGCATGGTACCCATTCCATGGGTCCCAAATCTCCAGTTATAAGGGATTCTTCCTTCAGCTCAAAACATGCATGGGAAACCCACAGTATGGTGGAGCGTGTGACCGGCAAACGTTTTCAAATGCATCTCAGTTTTCGTCCCCTTTTACTCGGGTTCACCATTCCAGACCCTTTACTCACACTCTCCCCACTTGGAGAGTCAGTGCCTTTAACCTCCTGTTGGGCACAGTTTGCAATTTCTGCACAAGATGAACAGGAATAGGGAGAACCAATGAGAGACTAGCTGTAGGTGTCTGTACGGGCAAATTTAACGCTCATTTCCTACCAGGAAGAGGAATTAACCAAAGGCTCAGCATGCCCTGCTGGAACCAGATAAGGGCCTGAAGCAATCCTGCGGGTTTGCGGCCAGCTCACAAGATAGCGAGATGAAGAAAGGAGCTCAGGGGCACTGTAACTCACAAACCTGCAGAGTTATAAATGACAGCTATCGTCCAAAAATATATTGAAGTATGTCTGCGAAGAGGACTTAGAATTTGGGCAGAAATTCAGGAAAACGATTTCAGGGGGTAGACTGGAATTGCACTTAAAGCTTAGGAAAAGACGGAGAACAGCGACAATGATGCACTTGGCCAAAAAGGGCGTATGCGTTTTTTCCTGAATATAATCAGGAAAAAACGCATATGCCCTTTTTGGCCAACCAAGCAAGCGTGTAAAGAAATCTGCACTAAAATGAAGTCTCTCTGCCCCCCGGTCAAAAGGGCCATCTGAAAAAAGTGTAAAATCCAGAAAGGCAGGACAGGCCATGGAGAAGAGGGAGCATTGTTATCCTGATGGTCGGCATGTGAATTGCCAACAGCCACTCTGGAGAAGCGTATGGTATTTCCTGAAACACATAAGAAACAAAGCAACACAGCCTATGGCACTTCCACTTATGGTCCTATAGCTTAGGGAAATTAAAATCAAAACCACACAGGCACCCCAAAGTTTGGAACGGCTCTGTTTACGAGAACCTCTTGTACGGTACAAGTTAAATATCCCAGAGGGCGAAAAATGGATAAAGAAGTTGTGGTTCTTACGTACAATGGAATATCACTCAGCAATGAAATCTATGTCATCAGGCCCGTAGCGGCATAATGAGTGGATTCAGGTACGATGATTCTACGTGCAATAGGTCACACAGAAAAAGAAACATCATAAGATATCACTAATACACGGAATGTAAACTTGGCTACACATGAAATGAATTACAAAACAGAACAGTGTCTCAAATTTAGAAAACCAACTTATGCTTGCTTTTTGGGAAAGGTGAGTTCGGGTGCTGCATAAAAACAGAGATTGAAATTCGCACTGATACCGTTCCATAAGCCAAATATGTAATAGACAAGACCTACTGCTTGCTCAACGAAATGGGCTCAACACCCCATATTCAACGCCTAGGAATATACCTGCCTAGCAAGAATCTTAAAACCCATGGATTTATATGTGTCCATAAGAGAATCCAGCGTGTGTTCAGTGGCCTAAAGGCAACAGTGAAAATCCGATAAATCACATTATCAAAATAAATTTCAAAAACAAAACACAATGACAGTGAAATAGAGAGCAATTCTTAAATAATTCACTCAGGGCTTCTGATGCAACCTGGATTTACCACATGTACACCCAGTGCTGGGGAGACATAAGGCCGGACACTTCGCCCTGATAGTATTGTTGAGGTTCGGTGAGCAATTGCAGACCCTTTGAAGTCATACTGCATGGTACCCATTCCAAGGGTCCCAACTCTCCAGGTTTAAGGGATTCTTCCTTCCGCTACATCATGTATGGGAAACCCAGAGTATGGTCCACCATGTGATTGGGAAACGTTTTCAAATGCATCTCAGTTTTCGTCCCTTTATACTCGGGTTCACCATTCCAGATGCTTAACTAACACTCTCCCCACTTGGAGAGTCAGTGCCTTTAACCTCCTGTTTGTCACAGTTTGCAATTTCTGCGCAAGATGAACAGGAATAGGGAGAACCAATGAGAGACTAGCTGTAGGTGTCTGCACGGGCAATTTAATGCTCATTTCTCACCAGGAAGTGGAATTAACCAAAGGCTCAGAATGCCGTGCTGGAACCAGATTAGGGCCTGAAGCAATACTGCGGGTGTGCAGGCAGCTCACAAGATAGCGAGTTGAACAAAGGAGCTCAGGGGCACTGTAATTCACAAACCTGCAGAGTTATAAATGACAGCTATCGTCCAAAAATATATTGAAGGAAGGCTGCGAAGAAGACTTGAAAGCGGGGCAGAATTCCAGGAAAACGATTTCAGGAGGTAGACGGGAAATGCACTGAAAGCATAGGAGAAGAGGCAGAACCTCGACAATGATGCACTTGTTCAAAAAGTGCATATGCGTTTTTTCCAAGGCCCTCCTTAAAGAGGGTAGGGGGCTCCCAGCATGCTTCAGTGGCCAACAGAGGGCCCACATCGCCAAGGTGACGTGAGCCAGCCAGGCAGGAGTGACCTCACATCAGAGGGCCCACCTCACAGAAGGGTAAGGGACCCAGCCATTATCAGACTCTCACCAGAGGGCCCACATCAGCAAGGGGCTGGGAACCAGGCAGGAGTGTCTTCACACCCGTGGGGCCACATCATCGCAAGTTGAGGTACCCAGCACATGTGGCCTCAAACCAGAGGACCCACATCTCCATGGATCTCGGAGCGAGGCAGGCAGGATGAACCTCAAAACACGTGGCCCATTGTATAAAAAAGGTGAGGAATCCAGCAGTTGGAACATCCCAGCAGGCGGCCCAGAGCACCGAGGCTATGGGATCCAGGCAATGATGAACTCACAACAGAGGGCCCTCATCATGAAACTGTGAGCAACCTAGCCATTGTGACCTCAGAGCACAAGGCCCACATCCCCATGGGGAAGCGAACCAAGCAGGAGTGTCATCGCACCAGTGGGCACACATCAGAAAATGTGGGGAGCCCAGCAGTTAGGGCCTGATGCCAGAGGGCCCTCATCACCGAGGAGAGGAGGCTACCAGCAGGCTCCAACTGCTACAAGAGGGCCAACGTCGCCAATGCGGGGTGTGCCAGCCAGGCAGGAGTGACCTCAGAGCAGAGGGCCAACCTCAAAAAAGTGTGAGGAACCCAAAGAGGATTAGACTCTCACCAGAGGGCCCACATCACCAAGAGGATCAGAACCAGGCAGGACTGTCTTCACACCAGGGTGACCACATCATAGAAAGGTGAGGAACCCAGCACATGTGGCCTAAACCAGAAGACCCACATCTCCAAGGGGCTCGGAGTGAGGCATGCAGGAGTAGCCTCACAACACAGGGCCCATAGAATAAAAAAGCTGAGGAATCCTGCAGTGGGAACCTCCCAGCAGGCGGCCCAGAGCACCGAGTCTATGCGATCCAGGCTGCAGTGAACTCACAGCAGAGGGCCCATATCATGAAACTGTGAGCAACCCAGCCATTGGGACCTCACAGCAGAAGGCCCACATCCCCATGGGGTTGGGAACATGGCAAGAGTGTCCTCGCACCACTTAGCACGTATCAGAAAAAGTGGGTACCCAGCAGTTACGGCCTGACGCTAGAGAGCCCTCATCACCGAGGGGAGGTGGCTCCCAGCAGGCTCCAACTGCCACAAGAGGGCCGATGTTGCCAAGGCGGGGTGTGCCAGCCAGTCAGTAGTGACCTCACAGCAGAGGGCCCACCTCACAGAAGGGTGAGGAACCCAGCCAGGATCAGACTCTCACCAGAGGGCCCACATCACCAAGGGGATAGAAACCAGGCAGGAGTGTCCTCACACCAGCGGGGCCACATCATCGAAAGGTGAGGGACCCAGCACACGTGGCCTCAAACCAGAGGACACACATCACCAAGGGGCTGGGAGTGAGTCAGGCAGGAGGAGTCTCCAAACAGAGGGCCCATAGAAGAGAAAAGGTGAGGAATCCCGCAGTTGGAACCTCCCCGCAGGCGGCCAGGAGCAGCGAGGCTATGGGATCCAGGCCGGAGTGAACTCACACCAGAGGGCCCTCATCATGAAACTGAGCCACCCACCGTTGGGACCTCAGAGCAGAAGGCCCATATTCCCATGGGGTTGGAAACCTGGCAGGAGTGTACTCACACCACAGGGCGCACATCAGAAAATTTTGGGAGCCCAGGAGTTAGAGCCTGACGCCAGAGGGCCCTCATTACCGAGGGGAGGAGACTCCCAGCAGGCACCAACTCCCAACTGAGGGCCCACGTCGCCAAGGTGACGTGTGCCAGTCAGGCAGGAGTGACCTCACAGCAGAGGGCCTACCTCACAGAAGGGTGAGGAAACCAGCCAGGATAAGACTCTCACCAGAGAGCCCACATCACCAAGGGGACCGGAACAAGGCAGGAGTGTCCTCACACCAGTGTGGCCACATTATAGAAAGGTGACGAACCCAGCACATGTGGCCTAAACCAGAGGACCCACATTTCCAAGGTGCTCCGAGTGAGGCAGGCAGGAGTAGCCTAACAACACAGGGCCCACAGAATAAAAAATGTGAGGAATCCAGCAGTTGGAACCCCCCAGCAGGTGGCCCAGAGTACGGAGTCTATGGGATCCAGGCCACAGTGAACTCACAGCAGAGGGCTCACATCATGACACTGTGAGCAACCCAGCTGGTGGGACCTCAGAGCAGAAGGCCCACATCCCCATGGGGATGGGAACGTGGCATGAGTGTACTCGCACGACAGGGCACATATCAGAAAATTTTGGGAGCCCATGAGTTAGGGCCTGACGCCAGAGGGCCCTCATTACCGAGGGGAGGAGACTCCCAGCAGGCACCAACTCCCAACTGAGGACCCACATCGCCAAGGTGATGTGTGCCAGCCAGGCAGGAGTGACCTCACAGCAGAGGGCCCACCTCCCAGAAGGGTGAGGAATCCAGCCAGGATCAGACTCTCACCAGAGGGCCCCCATCACCAAGGGGATGGGAACCAGGCAGGAGTGTCCTCACACCAGTGGGGCCACATCAATAAAGGTGAGGAAACCGGCACATGTGGCCTCAAACCAGAGGACCCACATCACAAAGGGGCTGGGAGTGAGTCAGGAAGGAGGAGCATGAAAACACAGGACCCAAAGAATAAAAATGGTAAGGAATCCAGCAGTAGGAACCTCCCAGCAGGCGGCTCAGAGCACAGAGTCTATGGGATCTAGGCCTGAGTGAACTAACACCAGAGAGCCAACATCCTGAAACTGTGAACAACACAGGTGTTGGGACCATAGAGCAGAAGGCACATGGGGATGGGAACCTGGCAGGAGTGCCCTCACACCACTTAGCACGTATCAGAAAATGTGGGTAACCAGCAGTTAGGGCCTGATGCCAGAGGGTCTCATCACTGAGGGGAGGAGGCTCCCAGCGGGCTCCAACTGCCACCAGAGGGCCGACGTCGCCAAGGCGGGGTGTGTCAGCCAGGCAGGAGTGACCTCAGAGAAGAGGGCCCACCTCACAGAAGTGTGAGGAGCCCAACCAGGATCAGACTCTCACTGGAGGGCTCACATCACCAAGGGGATGGGAACCAGGCAGGAGTGTCCGCACACCAGTGGGGCCACATCTGCGAAAGGTGAGGAACCCAGCACATGTGGCCTCAAACCAGAGGACACACATCACCAAGGGGCTGGGAGTGAGGCAGGTGTCTGGAGGGGCACATTTAACTCTAATTTCCCACCAGGAAGAGGAATTAACCAAAGGCTCAGAGTGCCGTGCGGGACCCTGATTACGGCCTGAAGCAAACCTGCGGTTCTGTGGCCAGCTTTCAAGGAAATGAGTTAAGAAAGGAAATCACAGGCACTGTAATTCACAAACCTGCAGAGTTATAAATGACAGCTATTGGCAAAAATATATTGAAGTAAGTCTGCACAGAGGACTTGAAAACGAGGCAGAATTGCAGGAATCATATTTCAGGAGGTAGATTGGAATTGCATTTAAAGCATGTGAAAAGCGGCAGATCTTTGACAGTGATGCACTTGGACAAAAAGTGCGTATACATTTTTTCCTGAATATATTCAGGAAAAAACGCATATGCCCTTTGTGGCCAACCAAGAATTCGAGCAATGGAAATCCGCACTACAATGAACTCTCATTTCCCATTCGTCAAAAGAGCCATCTGAAAAAAGTGTAAAACCCAGAAACACAGGACAGGCCATGGAGAACAGGGAGCCTTGTTATGCTGATGGACGGATTGTAAATTGCCAACAGACACTCTGGTGATGTTTATAGTGTATGCTGAAACATCTAAAAAACAAAGCTACAGAGCCTAGGGCACTTCCACTTTTGGCCCTATAGCTTAGGAAAATTAAAATCAACAAGACACAGCCAACACAATATCCAGGGCTGCTGTGTTTACAAGAACCTTGAGTCCAGTACAAATTAAATATCCCAGAAAGAAAAAAATGGATAAAGGAGTTGTCCTACTTACGTACAACGGAATATCACTCAGCAATGAAATCAATGTCATCAGGCCTGTAGCAGCAAATTGAGTGGATTTAAGTATGATGATTCTAAGAGAAATATGTCACACAGAGAAACATAATTATCATAAGATATCACAAATAGAGGGAGTGTAAACTTGGCTACACATAAACTGAATTACAAAACCGAACAGAGTCTCACATTTAGATAAAAACTTATGCTTGCTTAACGGGAAAGTTGAGTTGGGGTGCTGTATAAAACCAGAGATTGAAATGAGCACACATACCGTTCCATAAGCCAAATATGTAATAGACAAGACCTACTCTTTGCTCAACGAAATAGACTAATCCATGGTGTATCACCTCACACCTGTTAGAATGGGCATCATCAGAAAATCTACAAACAACAAATGCTGGAAAGGGTGCGGAGATAAGGAAACCTCTTCCACTATTGTTGGGAATGTAAATTGATGCAGTCACTGTGGAGAACATTATGGAGTTTCTTATAAAACTAAGAATAGAATTACCATATAATACAGCAATCCCACTACTGGGCATATACCCAGACAAAACCATAAAACGAAAAGAGACATTCACCGCAATGTTCATTGCATCACTATTTACAATATCCAGGTAATGGAAGCAACCTAAATGCCCACAGACAGACGAATGCATAAAGATGAGGTACATATATAAAATGGAATATTACTAAGCCATAAAAAGGAATGAAATTGGGTCATTTGTAGAGACGTTGATGGATCTAGAGACTGTCATACAGAGTGAAGTAAGTCAGAAAGAGAAAAACAAATCCTGTATATAAATGCATATATGTGGAACCTAGAAAAGTTGTACAGATGAAGCGTTTTGCAAGGCAGAAATAGAGCAACAGATGTAAACAACAAACGTATGGACACCAAGGGGGGAAAGCTGTTATGGGGGTGGTGGTGGGAGGAGTTGAGAGATTGGGATTGGCATGTATACATTTCTATGTATAAAATAGGTAACCAAAAAGAACCTGCTGTATAAAAAAATAAAATAAAATTCAAAATTACAAAAAGTAAAACAGAAAAAATATTCTTCCCTTCACATACATGTATTTATATGAATAAATTATTTCCATGCTTATATCTGTAAATACAAAAAAGAGGAATAAAATCTACCTTGAACCAAAAACGAAAAAAAGAAAAAAAAACAGAACCCACCAGTTACACAGAGGAAAACCGTATCAGGGCCCTTGCTCCAGTTGTAAACAATTCTGAAGTTGGTCAGTGGTGGGGAATCATCTCCCATTCAGCCAGCATGCCCCACGCAACAAGCGTCTTCATTGCAAAGCTGGGGGCCCGTGCCGAGGCATCTGTGAGTAAACGTGGGCCGAGCCAAAGGCCAGCTGCTGCTGAAATGTTCCCACCCTTCCCAGGTAAAACACCTGAATATGTACAAGGACTTGAAAGCCTAGAGGAAGGGCCATGGAGCCACATGAGCGACAGCATGCCAGCCGACTTGGTGCCTGCAGGCCAGACAGGATGGTCCTGGCCCTGGGTGCTCTTCTGGAAGCTTTCCATTTCCCTGCCTGAGATACCCCTCCTGTCCCGGCCCCCACTGCTTTCTTCCTTACTCACCTCTGCCCAGGGAGAAATTCCAGCGGCAGGTATGGGTGGCACATCCTCTTCTTTAGCAGGTGGCATCTTGGCAACTGCTGCAGAAAGTCCAGCAGAGCCCCACTCACACTGGGCAACCCACAAAGCCGTGGCCTCTCACTCCCTCCCACCAGTCCAGCCCCGAGACTGCTGACAGGGCAGAAAATGGCGTCAGGCACAGCTGCAGGTGCTCTTGCTGCCTGGAGCGGTGTTTATATTGATCTCAACCCAGGCACATCTGGGGAGGTCTGGCCGGCACGGTCGGGCTTCCCAGGCCAGCCAATAATCACCCCTCAGGGGCTCACAGTTGCAGAAACTGGAACTTGCTGAATCGGCCAGGTCCAAGGAACAGGTGTGGGCTCCTGAGAGTCAGGATAGACAAGGGGCTGCAGCTCTGGCTTGTTTTCTAATTATATTATCTGGCCCATGAGTGGGAGACAACTTCAAGAAAACCCTCTCCTAATGAGAGGAACCCAGGAGTCAGGGAGAGGAGGGGTGGGTGGTGGGTGGAGACAGAGGCCTGGTGCCCCGGGTGCAGTGGAAGTCTCTGGAAGACCAGGTGGAGGGAGACCACACAGAGTGATGCCCAGGGTCACAGACCTGTCGGAGCTGCTGTTTGTTAGTTCAAGTCCTGCTCTGAGGTGCTCTGTGTCAGATCTGAGTGACAGGTGAGCTGGGAGTGCTCTGCAATGAGGGCGATGTGCATGGCTCCTGTGTGCCCAGCCCTGCCACGGTACCTGAAAGGGTTGCTCTGTATCCTGGGAGGGGCCTGACCACGAGAGCCCCGTGGGCTGGGGTGGGGGTGGGGTACCTGCCCAGGTGAGCTCCATATCCTGGGATTGGCCTGACCTCGAGAGCCCCATGGGCTGCTGGAGTCCTGGTAAAAGATGTCAGGACAGTCAGTGAAGCCACCGAGGATATACCTCCAGTAGTTCCTAAACCCTACACCCTGCTGGTCATTCTACTAACCACCAGGACATGGTATTCTGTATTAGTCTTCAATGAAGCCTTCTTTTGTATTCTATTAGTCCCAGAGTCACAAGAAATTTTGGCTTGTGAGTGGCAGGACTCAACATACAACTAAAACAATACTTCCGGGCCGTCTTGCCCCAAGGGTTCAAAAATTCCCACACCATCTTTGGGGAAAGCTCAGCTAAAGACCTAAAAGTTCTACCTCTGGAAAAGGAAACACTCCTTCAATATGCAGACGACATTCTGATCGCCAGCCCTACTAAGGAGACCTCTGAACTACCAAGCCAATAAAGGATACAAGTTGTCCAAGAAAAAGCTCAAATATCACAGACTATGGTGACCTGCGTGGGCTGCATTCTCACAGAAGGTCGGAGAAGCCCATCCCAGGAAAGGGAAGAAACAATTTACAGCCTTACCCATTTCTAAAACTAGAAGACAGCTTAGGGGTTCCTGGGGAGGCCAGGGTTTGCTGCTTCTGGATCCCTAACTACAGTCTACTAGCTGGGCCTCTATATGAAACACTGAAAGAAAAAGATGATGATCCTTTTGAATAGAATCCAGAAGTGGCCTTTCAAGAATGGAAAGAGCAGTCAATTCAGACCCTTGCCCTGGAACTCCCTAATTTAGCTAAACCCTTTGACCTTTACATTCCTAGTGAAATTTGAATGGCCATTGGAGTATTAGTGCAAAACCTGGGACCACTTGAAATGGAACAATGCAAGAATGCCATCCAGGTAGGATAAACTACGGTCACCAAGGGGCTTGGCCCACCGCCACATCTGGCCAAGATACTGGCAGTATCTGAAAACCTGGAAATCAGCAGCCCAAAAGGCCACCTCCCTCCTAAGGGAAAAGGACCCCACGTGGTGATCCTAACCCCCAACCATGCCCTGAAGTTGCAGGGTTTGCTCCGTGGGCACACTGACCTTGAGTGAGGAGGTCCTCCAACTCCAACCTCCAGAGAGATAACTGGGGCAAAGGGGCACCATGACGACTCGTGTGACCATCACTTGACCTGGAGTTTCTCTCATAAAACAACAAGAGTGTGTCCCAAAAGAGTAGACTACTGCTTGCAGGACTTACTGCACCCAGAGGGGAGGTAATAATCTTGGCAGGGGAACAGTATATCACGCTGTCACCATAGAAAAGCCTACAGACACTGTGATGATGGTGGCCAATAAGACCGGCTGGACTCCTGTTTACTTCAAAAGGCTGTTGACTCAGTGGCCATCATGGTCCTTCATCACCACTGACCCTGGACTGTCTGGGAGTTGAGCAGTCAGGGTGCTGACACCTGGTGCTGTTTTTACGTTAATTCAGGGGCCTAACTGAAGAAAGCACAGACTACTGGTCAGAGCATCTAGGCTGGCAGAAACGGTCAGCCTAAGGTGGCCGAACAAATGTGGGGCGGGGTGAAACTGGACCTCACAGCGTCACTGCACATCTCCTTCCTGGACCCTTAAAGGTCATTAGAATCTATAACACTACCAATACTTGTGCTCAGGCGGAGGAGCAGGGAGGCAGGAGGCCTGCGGACAAACAACGTCACCTGGAGGCTGCTGGGGAGAAGTTCAGACCCTCTCCCACAGGTATGAGGGCTCCTAACTCAGCACTCAGCAGTTACAGATGAAGGGTCTGCACCCTCAGCACTCTAAGAATGAGGAAGGGGACAAAATGCAGAAGAGGGGTTTGTCCCAGGCAAAGCCCCTTAAAAATCCCTGGGAGATAAAAATAGAATCTGGGCAATAAAATAAAGTCTAACCTTTTTTATCCTTTGTGCTTTGTCTAATTTCACGTGCTCCTAGGGTCCCGCATACAGAGGTTCAACAGCCGGCACTTCAGACCAGATTTCCTAGTGCAGAATGGCTGGGTCGACACTTCAGCTCCTGGAGCACAGTGCAGACTCCGCGATATAGAGCCTGAGCTGCAGCCAACCGGGCCCTCGAGAGCTCCGCCCCCTCCCTCCCACTGACTCTGACAGGATCTCTACACAGCAGCCCAGCCCACAGCCCACGGGGTAGCACATGCTCTCACCTCTGCATTCTCTGATCAAAATATAAAGTTTCCTTTGCTTCTGAACCAAACTCAGTCTCGATCTGTTGGCTCCAATGACACTGGGCAGGGGGACACTTGTTGGGGTCCACTCTGGAGGATCAGTAACAGAAATTGAGAACATTGTAACTTCAATGAACAGATGTGTGAGCCAAACTGTAATTAACATAGAACAGTGTATAAGGCTCGGGTAAAATAAGATGTTTCTAACACTTCCATTTGATATTTCCATCACTTTATTATAAGCAAGTTCAGTGAAAGGTTTGTCTTATTTGTCAGGTCAATACTAGAGAAACGAAGTGATTTCTTTCCAAGGATGTACATCTAATAATCTTGGTTAAAGCTTCAATCTTGTTTTAAATGCTTTTCCATTGAAAATGATACCTCTCTTTCAGCTCCCCCATTTTTGAGAAGTATAAAATCTTATAATTTATTATTACCAAAGGGGAAAGGTGGGAGGAGGGATAAATTAACAGTTTGGGATTAACACATACACACTGCTATGTATAAAATCGATCATCAACAAGGAACTACTGTACAGCACAGGGAACTACACTCAATATTTTGCAATAACCTATAAGGGGAAATAATCTGAAAAAAGAATAGATATTTTTATTGACATCATCTATTAATGACAGTTAAAATGGAACCTAACGGAAGCCGGTGGTGAGTGCTTCTGACCCTGAAGACTTCAATCATCTAAAGTTTGGACTCTGCCTACTTCCCAAGGCCCTTAATGAACATATGTGTAGCCGTAGCTTAAAAAATTCCCCAGTTTGGGTTGTGGAGAGACAGTGATTTTGAAAAAGCCCTGGTGTTCTCCTCACATGAATGGGACACTTCCTACAGCTAAAATATGCCTGTCACACCCAGAAGATGGTATACCGTCTGATCGGGAAGAGTTTGGAAAAGGCATCTCATCTCCTCATCTCCTGGTGCTCGGGTTCACCCCTCCAGCGTCTTTACGAACAGTCTTCCCACTTGGAGATGTCAGCACTGTCAACATCCTGTTGCATACCGTTTGGAATTTGTCCAGAGAATGAAGCAGAAGGAGGAGGAACAATGAGAGACAAGTCCTAGGTGTTCGGACAGGCACATGTCACTCTAATTTCCAATCAGGAAGACGAATTGACTAAAAGCTAGGGTTGCCCATGGAAACAGAATAGGGCTTGAGGAAATCCCGCTGCTTTGTGGCCAGTTCCCATAAACACAAGTTGAAAAATGGAACTCAGGGCCGCTAAAATTCACGAAACTGCAGAGTTGAAAATATCTCTCACTGAAAAATGTCTTGAGGAAAGTCAGAGAAAAGGACTTGTAAGCAACGGAGAATGGCAGGAAAGGGATTGGAAGAGGTAGAAAGGACTCGCCATTAAGCACAAGAAAAGGGGCTGAACATTGCCAACATTGCAGTTGGCCAAAAAGGGTGTATGCGTCTTTTTCTGTATATATTCAAGAAAACGGCATACACTTTTTTAGCCAACCAAACAGGTGGGCACTGGAAATCAGTACTACAAAACATATCACTTCGCATCAGTCAGAAGAGCCTTCCTCATAAAGTGTAAACACCAGAAATGCAGGACAGGGCAAGGAGAAAAGGGAGCCCTGTGAGGCTTATAGTGGAAATGTATATTGCCAATGGTCACTCTTGAGAAGTGTATTGTGTTTACTAAAGCATCTAAAAAATGAGCTACAGAGCACAGGGCACTTGCACTCATGGACGTATATCTTGGGAAAGACAAAAATGGAGAGGACACAGGCACCCCAATGTTTACCGCCTCTCTGTTTCAAAGATCCTCGACTAGGATATAATTTATATGTCTCTGGAGGGAAAAAATGGATAGAGGTGTGGCACTTATGTAGAGTGGAATATTACTCAGCCTGAAAATCAGTGAAATATGGCCAGTTGTAACAACCCCAGAGTAGTTACGTATGATCATTCAAAGTCACATAATTCAAAAAGAAAAAGACATACGATATTACTAATACATGGAATGTAAACGTGGCTACAAAGTACCTGAATTACAAAACAGAATGGGGTCTCAAATTTAGAAGACCAACTTATGTTTGCTTAAGGAAAAAGGAGAGTTGGGGAGCTGCATAAAACCAGAGATTGAAATTAGCACAGATACCGTTCGATAAGCCAAATATGTAATAGAAAAAACCTACTCCCTGGTCAACGAAATGGACTCAACACGCCATATTCAACACCTACGAATACACCTGACTAGTAAGAATCTTCAAACTCATGGATTTATATGTGTCCGTAAGAGAATCAAGCGTGAGTACAGCGGCATGAACACAGCAGTGAAAATGCGATAAATCCCATTATGAAAATAAATTACAAAAACAAAACACAATGAGAGTGAAATAGAGAGCAATTCTTAAATAATTCATTCAGGGCTTGTGATGCAACCTGGATTTACCACATCTACACCCAGAGCTGAGTGAGACATAAGGTTGGGCACTTCGGGCTGATAGCATTGTTGAGGTTCGATGAGCAAATGCAGACCCTTTGAAGTCATACAGCATGGTACCCATTCCATGGGTCCCAACTCTCCAGGATTAAGGGATTCTTTCTTCAGCTAAAACATGCATGGGAAACCCACAGTATGGTGCACCGTGTGACCAGGAAAGGTTTTCAAATGCATCTCAGTTTTCGTCCCCTTTTACTCGGGTTCACCATTCCAGAACGTTTACTAACACTCTCCCCACTTGGAGAGTCAGTGCCTTTAACCTCCTGTTTGGCACAGTTTGCAATTTCTGCGCAAGATGAACAGGAATAGGGAGAACCAATGAGAGACTAGCAGTAAGTGTCTGCACGGGCAAATTTAATGCTCATTTCCCACCAGGAAGAGGAATTAACCAAAGGATCAGCATGCCGTGCCGGAACCAGATTAGGGCCTGAATCAATCCTGCGGGTTTGCGCCCAGCTCACAAGTTGCGAGTTGAAGAAAGGAGCTCAGGGGCACTGTAACTCACAAACATGCAGAGTTATAAATGACAGCTATCGTCCAAAAATATATTGAAGGAAGGCTGAGAAGACGACTTGTAAGTGGGGCAGAATTGCAGGAAAACGATTTCAGGGGGTAGACGGGAATTGCATTTAAAGCATAGGAAAAGAGGCAGAACGTCGACAATGATGCTCTTGGCCAAAAAGGGTGTATGCGTTTTTTCCTGAATTTATTGAGGAAAAAAAGCATATGCGCTTTTTGGCCAACCAAGCAAGCATGTTAAAGAAATCTGCACTACAATGAAGTCTCACTGCCCACCGGTCAAAAGGGACATGTGAAACAAGTGTAAAATCCACAAAGACAGGACAGGCCAAGGAGAACAGGGAGCCTTGTTATGCTGATGGTCGGGATGTAAATTGCCAACAGCCACTCTGGAGAAGTGTATGGTGTTTCCTGAAACCCCTGAAAAACAAAGCAACGGAGCCTACGGCACTTCCATTTATGGTCCTATAGCTTAGGGAAATTAAAATCAAAAACACACAGCCACCCCAAAGTGTCGGACGGCTCTGTTTACAAGAACCTCTTCTACGGTACAAGTTAAATATCCCAGAATGTGAAAAATGGATAAAGAAGTTGTGGTACGTACGTACAATGGAATATCACTCAGCAATGAAAGCTATGTCATCAGGCCCATCGCGGCATAATAAGTGGATTCAGGTACGATGATTCTAAGGGAAATAAGTCACACAGAAAATGAAACATCATAAGATATCACTAATATACAGAATGTAAACTTTGCTACACATGAACTGAATTATAAAACAGAACAGGGTTTCAAATTTAGAAAACAAACTTATGCTTGCTTAAGGGGAAAGGTGAGTTGGGGTGCTGCATAAAACCAGAGATAGAAATTAGCACAGATACCTTTCCATAAGCCAAATATGTAATAGCCCAGACCTACCCCTTGCTCAACGAAATGGACTAAACACCCCATATTCAACGCCTAGTAATACACCTGACTAGTAAGAATCTTCAAACCCATGGATTTATATGTCTCCGTAAGAGAATGAAGCGTGTGTACAGTGGCATGAACGCAGCAGAGAAAATCCGATAAATCCCATTATCAAAATGAATTACGCAAACAAAACCCAAGGACAGTGAAATAGAGAGCAATTCTTAAATAATTCATTCAGGGCTTGTGATGCAACCTGGATTTACCACATCTACACCCAGAGCTGAGTGAGACATAAGGTTGGGCACTTCGGGCTGATAGCATTGGTGAGGTTCGATGAGCAAATGCAGACCCTTTGAAGTCATACTGCATGGTACCCATTCCATGGTTCCCACCTCTCCAGATTTAAGGGATTCTTCCTTCAGCTAAAACATGCATGGGAAACCCACAGTATGGTGCACCGTGTGACTGACAAACGTTTTCAAATGCATCTCAGTTTTCGTCCCCTTTTACTCGGGTTCACCATTCCAGACCCTTTACGAACACTCTCCCCACTTGGAGAGTCAGTGCCTTTAACCTCCTGTTGGGCACAGTTTGCAATTTCTGCGCAAGATGAAAAGGAATAGGGAGAACCAATTAGAGACTAGCTCTAGGTGTCTGCACGGGCAAATTTAACGCTCATTTCCCACCAGGAAGAGGAATTAACCAAAGGCTCAGCATGCCGTGCCGGAACAAGATTAGGGCCTGAAGCAATCCTGTGGTTTTGCCGCCAGCTCACAAGATAGCGAGTTGAAGAAAGGAGCTCAGGGGCACTGTAACTCACAAACCTGCAGAGTTATAAATGACAGCTATCGTCCAAAAATATATTGAAGGAAGGCTGCGAAGACGACTTGTAATCGGGACAGATTTGCAGGAAAACGATTTCAGGGGGTAGACGGGAATTGCATTTAAAGCATAGGAAAAGAGGCAGAACGTCGACAATGATGCTCTTGGCCAAAAAGGGCGTATGCGTTTTTTCCTGAATATATTCAGGAAAAAACGCATACGCCCTTTTTGGCCAACCAAGCAAGCATGTTAAAGAAATCTGCACTACAATGAAGTCTCACTGCCCCCCGGTTAAAAGGGCCATCTGAAAAAAGTGTAAAATCCAGAAAGGCAGCAAGGCCATGGAGAACAGCGAGCCTTGTTATGCTGATGGGCGGGATGTAAATTGCCAACAGCCACTCTGGAGAAGTGTATGGTGTTTCCCGGAACATCTAAAAAACAAAGCAACGGAGCCTACGGCACTTCCCCTTATGGTCCTATAGCTTAGGAAAATTAAAATCAAAAACACACAGCCACCCAAAAGTCTCTGGCGGTTCTGTTTACAAGAACCTCGTCTACTGTACAACTTAAATATCCCAGAATGTGAAAAATGGATAAAGAAGTTGTGGTACGTACGTACAGTGGAATATCACACAGCAATGAAATCTATGTCATCAGGCCTGTCGCGGCATAATGAGTGGATTCAGGTACGATGATTCTAAGTGAAATAAGTCACACAGAAAATGAAACATCATAAGATATCACTACTACACGGAATGTAAACTTGGCTACACATGAACTGAATTACAAAACAGAACAGGGTCTCAAATTTAGGAAACCCACTTATGCTTGCTTAAGGGGAAAGGTGAGTTGGGGTGCTGCATAAAACCAGAGATAGAAATTAGCACAGATACCTTTCCATAAGCCAAATATATAATAGTCAAGACCTACCCCTTGCTCAACGAAATGGACTAAACACCCCATATTCAACGCCTAGGAATACACCTGACTAGTAAGAATCTTCAAACCCATGGATTTATATGACTCCGTAAGAGAATGAAGCGTGTGTACAGCGCCATGAATGCAGCAGAGAAAATCCGATAAATCCCATTATCAAAATGAATTACACAAACAAAACCCAAGGACAGTGAAATAGAGAGCAATTCTTAAATAATTCATTCAGGGCTTGTGATGTAACCTGGATTTACCACCTCTACACCCAGAGCTGAGTGAGACATAAGGTTGGGCACTTCGGGCTGATAGCATTGGTGAGGTTCGATGAGCAAATGCAGACCCTTTGAAGTCATACAGCATGGTACCCTTTCCATGGGTCCCAACTCTCCAAGTTTAAGGGATTCTTCCTTCAGCTAAAACATGCATGGGAATCCCAAAGTATGGTGCACCGTGTGACCGAAAAACGTTTTCAAATGCATCTCAGTTTTCGTCCCCTTTTACTCGGGTTCGCCATTCCAGACCCTTTACGAACACTCTCCCCACTTGGAGAGTCAGTGCCTTTAACCTCCTGTTGGGCACAGTTTGCAATTTCTGCGCAAAATGAAAAGGAATAGGGAGAACCAATGAGAGACTAGCTCTAGGTGTCTGCACGGGCAAATTTAACGCACATTTCCCACCAGGAAGAGGAATTAACCAAAGGCTCAGCATGCCGTGCCGGAACCAGATTAGGGCCTGAGGCAATCCTGTGGGTTTGCGGCCAGCTCACAAGATAGCGAGTTGAAGAAAGGTGCTCAGGGGCACTGTAACTCACAAACCTGCAGAGTTATAAATGACAGCTATCGTCCAAAAATATATTGAAGGAAGGCTGCGAAGACGACTTGAAAGTGGGGCGGAATTGCAGGAAAACGATTTCAGGGGGTAGACGGGAATTGCATTTAAAGCATAGGAAAAGAGGCAGAACGTCGACAATGATGCTCTTGGCCAAAAAGGGCGTATGCGTTTTTTCCTGAATATATTCAGGAAAAAACGCATACGCCCTTTTTGGCCAACCAAGCAAGCATGTTAAAGAAATGTGCACTACAATGAAGTCTCACTGCCCCCCGGTCAAAAGGGCCATCTGAAAAAAGTGTAAAATCCAGAAAGGCAGCACAGGCCATGGAGAACAGCGAGCCTTGTTATGCTGATGGGCGGGATGTAAATTGCCAACAGCCACTCTGGAGAAGTGTATGGTATTTCCCGGAACATCTAAAAAACAAAGCAACGGAGCCTACGGCACTTCCCCTTATGGTCTTATAGCTTAGTAAAATTAAAATCAAAAACACACAGCCACCCAAAAGTCTCGGGCGGCTCTGTTTACAAGAACCTCGTCTACTGTACAAGTTAAATATCCCAGAATGTGAAAAATGGATAAAGAAGTTGTGGTACGTACGTACAGTGGAATATCACACAGCAATGAAATCTATGTCATCAGGCCCGTCGCGGCATAATGAGTGGATTCAGGTACGATGATTCTAAGTGAAATAAGTCACACAGAAAATGAAACATCATAAGATATCACTAATACACGGAATGTAAACTTGGCTACACATGAACTGAATTACAAAACAGAACAGGGTCTCAAATTTAGAAAACCAACTTATGCTTGCTTAAGGGGAAAGGTGAGTTGGGGTGCTGCATAAAACCAGAGATAGAAATTAGCACAGATACCTTTCCATAAGCCAAATATGTAACAGTCAAGACCTACCCCTTGCTCAACGAAATGGACTAAACACCCCATATTCAACGCCTAGGAATACACCTGACTAGTAAGAATCTTCAAACCCATGGATTTATATGTCTCCATAAGAGAATGAAGCGTGTGTACAGCGGCATGAATGCAGCAGAGAAAATCCGATAAATCCCATTATCAAAATTAATTACACAAACAAAACCCAAGGACAGTGAAATAGAGAGCAATTCTTAAATACTTCATTCAGGGCTTGTGATGCAACCTGGATTTACCACATCTACACCCAGAGCTGAGTGAGACATAAGGTTGGGCACTTCGGGCTGATAGCATTGGTGAGGTTCGATGAGCAAATGCAGACCCTTTGAAGTCATACAGCATGGTACCCATTCCATGGGTCCCAACTCTCCAAGTTTAAGGGATTCTTCCTTCAGCTAAAACATGCATGGGAAACCCACAGTATGGTGCACCGTGTGACTGGCAAACGTTTTCAAATGCATCTCAGTTTTCGTCCCCTTTTACTCGGGTTCACCATTCCAGACCCTTTATGAACACTCTCCCCACTTGGAGAGTCAGTGCCTTTAACCTCCTGTTGGGCATAGTTTGCAATTTCTGCGCAAGATGAAAAGGAATAGGGAGAACCAATGAGAGACTAGCTGTAGGTGTCTGCACGGGAAAATTTAACGCTCATTTCCCACCAGGAAGAGGAATTAACCAAAGGCTCAGCATGCCGTGCCAGAACCAGTTTAGGGCCTGAGGCAATCCTGTGGGTTTGCGGCCAGCTCACAAGATAGCGAGTTGAAGAAATGAGCTCAGGGGCACTGTAACTCACAAACCTGCAGAGCTATAAATGACAGCTAACGTCCATAAATATATTGAAGGAAGACTGCGAAGACGCCTTGAAAGTGGGGCAGAATTGCAGGAAAATGATTTCAGGGGGTAGACGGGAATTGCATTTAAAGCATAGGAAAAGAGGCAGAACGTCAACAATGATGCTCTTGGCCAAAAAGGGCTTATGCGTTTTCTCCTGAATATATTCAGGAAAAAACGCATACGCCCTTTGTGGCCAACCAAGCAAGCATGTTAAAGAAATCTGCACTACAATGAAGTCTCATTGCTCCCCGGGCAAAAGGGCCATATGAAAAAAGTGTAAAGTCCAGAAAGGCAGCACAGGCAATGGAGAACAGGGAGCCTTGTTATGCTGATGGGCGGGATGTAAATTGCCAACAGCCACTCTGGAGAAGTGTATGGTGTTTTCCGGAACACCTAAAAAACAAAGCAACGGAGCCTACGGCATTTCCACTTATGGTCCTACAGTTTAGGGACATTAAAATGAAAAACACACAGCCACCCCAAAGTGTCGGACGGCTCTATTTACAAGAACCTCGTCTACAGTACAAGGTAAATATCCCAGAATGTGAAAAATGGATAAAGAAGTTGTGGTATATACGTACAATGGAATATCACTCAGCAATGAAATCTATGTCATCAGGCCCGTCGCGGCATAATGAGTGGATTCAGGTACGATGATTCTAAGTGAAATAAGTCACACAGAAAATGAAACATCATAAGATATCACTAATACACGGAATGTAAACTTGGCTACACATGAACTGAATTACAAAACAGAACAGGGTCTCAAATTTAGAAAACCAACTTATGCTTGCTTAAGGGGAAAGGTGAGTTGGGGTGCTGCATAAAACCAGAGATAGAAATTAGCACAGATAACTTTCCATAAGCCAAATATGTCATAGTCAAGACCCACCACTTGCTCAACGAAATGGACTAAACACCCCATATTCAACACCTAGGAATACACCTGACTAGTAAGAATCTTCAAACCCATGGATTCATATGCCTCCGTAAGAGAATGAAGCGTGTGTACAGCGGCATGAATGCAGCAGAGAAAATCCGATAAATCCCATTGTCAAAATGAATTACAAAAACAAAACCCAAGGACAGTGAAATAGAGAGCAATTCTTAAATAATTCATTCAGGGCTTGTGATGCAACCTGGATTTACCACATATACACCCAGAGCTGAGTGAGACATAAGGTTGGACACTTTGGGCTGATAGCATTGGTGAGGTTCGATAAGCAAATGCAGACCCTTTGAAGTCATACTGCATGGTAGCCATTCCATGGGTCCCAACTGCCAGGTTTAAGGGATTCTTCCTTCAGCTAAAATATGCATGGGAAACCCACATTATGGTGCACCATGTGACGGGGAAACGTTTTCAAATGCATCTCAGTTTTCGTCTCGTTTTACTTGGGTACACCATTCCAGACCCTTTAATAACACTCTCCCCCTTGGAAAGTCTGTACTTTTAACCTCCTGTTTGGCACAGTTTGCAATTTCTGCGCAAGATGAACAGGAATAGGGAGAACCAATGAGAGACTAGCTGTAGGTGTCTGCACGGGCAAATTTAATGCTCATTTCGCACCAGGAAGAGGAATTAACCAAAGGCTCAACATGCCGTGCCTGAACCAGATTAGGGCCTGACAATCGTGCGGGTTTGCAGCCAGCTCACAAGATAGCGAGTTGAAGAAAGGAGCTCAGGGGCACTGTAACTCACAAACCTGCAGAGTAATAAATGACAGCTATCGTCCAAAAATATATTGAAGGAGGTCTGCAAAGACGACTTGTAAGTGGGACAGATTTGCAGGAAAACGATTTCAGGGGGTAGACGGGAATTGCATTTAAAGCATAGGAAAAGAGGCAGAACGTCAACAATGATGCTCTTGGCCAAAAAGGGCGTATGCGTTTTTTTCCTGAATATATTCAGGAATAAACGCATACGCACTTTTTGGCCAACAAAGCAAGCATGTTAAAGAAATCTGCACTACAATGAAGTCTCACTGCCCCCCGGTCAAAAGGGCCATCTGAAAAAAGTGTAAAATCCAGAAAGGCAGCACAGGCCATAGAGAACAGGGAGCCTTGTTATGCTGATGGGCGGGATGTAAATTGCCAACAGCCACTCTGGAGAAGTGTATGGTGTTTCCCGGAACACCAAAAAAACAAAGCTACGGAGCCTACGGCACTTCCACTTATGGTCCTATAGCTTAGGAAAATTAAAATCAAAAACACACAGCCACCCAAAAGTCTCGGGCGGCTCTGTTCACAAGAACCTCGTCTACGGTACAAGTTAAATATCCCAGAATGTGAAAAATGGATAAAGAAGTTGTGGTACGTACGTACAGTGGAATATCACACAGCAATGAAATCTATGTCATCAGGCCCGTCGCGGCATAATGAGTGGATTCAGGTACGATGATTCTAAGTGAAATAAGTCACACAGAAAATGAAACATCATAAGATATCACTAATACACGGAATGTAAACTTGGCTACACATGAACTGAATTACAAAACAGAACAGGGTCTCAAATTTAGAAAACCAACTTATGCTTCCTTAAGGGGAAAGGTGGGTTGGGGTGCTGCATAAAACCAGAGATAGAAATTAGCACAGATACCTTTCCATAAGCCAAATATGTAATAGTCAAGACCTACCCCTTGCTCAACGAAATGGACTAAACACCCCATATTCAACGCCTAGGAATACACCTGACTAGTAAGAATATTCAAACCCATGGATTTATATGTCTCCGTAAGAGAATGAAGCGTGTGTACAGCGGCATGAATGCAGCAGAGAAAATCCGATAAATCCCATTATCAAAATGAATTACACAAACAAAACCCAAGGACAGTGAAATAGAGAGCAATTCCTAAATAATTCATTCAGGGCTTGTGATGCAACCTGGATTTACCACATCTACACCCAGAGCTGAGTGAGACATAAGGTTGGGCACTTCGGGCTGATAGCATTGGTGAGGTTCGATGAGCAAATGCAGACCCTTTGAAGTCATACAGCATGGTACCCATTCCATGGGTCCCAACTCTCCAAGTTTAAGGGATTCTTCCTTCAGCTAAAACATGCATGAGAAACCCACAGTACGGTGCACCGTGTGACTGGCAAACGTTTTCAAATGCATCTCAGATTTCGTCCCCTTTTACTCGGGTTCACCATTCCAGACCCTTTACGAACACTCTCCCCACTTGGAGAGTCAATGCCTTTAACCTCCTGTTGGGCACAGTTTGCAATTTCTGCGCAAGATGAAAAGGAATAGGGAGAACCAATGAGAGACTAGCTGTAGGTGTCTGCACGGGCAAATTTAACGCTCATTTCCCACCAGGAAGAGGAATTAACCAAAGGCTCAGCATGCCGTGCCGGAACCAGATTAGGGCCTGAGGCAATCCTGTGGGTTTGCGGCCAGCTCACAAGATAGCGAGTTGAAGAAATAAGCTCAGGGGCACTGTAACTCACAAACCTGCAGAGTTATAAATGACAGCTATCGTCCAAAAATATATTGAAGGAAGACTGCGAAGACGACTTGAAAGTGGGGCAGAATTGCAGGAAAATGATTTCAGGGGGTAGACGGGAATTGCATTTAAAGCATAGGAAAAGAGGCAGAATGTCGACAATGATGCTCTTGGCCAAAAAGGGCGTATGCGTTTTTTCCTGAATATATTCAGGAAAAAACGCATACGCCCTTTTTGGCCAACCAAGCAAGCATGTTAAAGAAATCTGCACTACAATGAAGTCTCACTGCCCCCTGGTCAAAAGGGCCATCTGAAAAAAGTGTAAAATCCAGAAAGGCAGCACAGGCCATGGAGAACAGGGAGCCTTGTTATGCTGATGGGCGGGATGTAAATTGCCAAAAGCCACCCTGGAGAAGTGTATGGTGTTTCCCGGAACACTGAAAAAACAAAGCTACGGAGCCTACGGCACTTCCACTTATGGTCCTATAGCTTAGGGAAATTAAAATCAAAAACACACAGCCACCCCACAGTGTCGGACGGCTCTGTTTACAAGAACTTCGTCTACGGTACAAGTTAAATATCCCAGAATGTGAAAAATGGATAAAGAAGTTGTGGTACGTACGTACAATGGAATATCACTCAGCAATGAAATCTATGTCATCAGGCCCGTCGCGGCATAATGAGTGGATTCAGGTACGATGATTCTAAGTGAAATAAGTCACACAGAAAATGAAACATCATAAGATATCACTAATACACGCAATGTAAACTTGGCTACACATGAACTGAATTACAAAACAGAACAGGGTCTCAAATTTAGAAAACCAACTTATGCTTGCTTAAGGGGAAAGGTGAGTTGGGGTGCTGCATAAAACCAGAGATAGAAATTAGCACAGATACCTTTCCATAAGCCAAATATGTAATAGTCAAGACCTACCCCTTGCTCAACGAAATGGACTAAACACCCCATATTCAACGCCTAGGAATACACCTGACTAGTAAGAATCTTCAAACCCATGGATTTATATGTCTCCGTAAGAGAATGAAGCGTGTGTACAGCGGCATGAATGCAGCAGAGGAAATCCGATAAATCCCATTATCAAAATGAATTACACAAACAAAACCCAAGGACAGTGAAATAGAGAGCAATTCTAAAATAATTCACTCAGGGCTTGTGATGCAACCTGGATTTACCACATCTACACCCAGAGCTGAGTGAGACATAAGGTTGGGCACTTCGGGCTGATAGCATTGGTGAGGTTCGATGAGCAAATGCAGACACTTTGAAGTCATACAGCATGGTACCCATTCCATGGGTCCCAACTCTCCAAGTTTAAGGGATTCTTCCTTCAGCTAAAACATGCATGGGAAACCCACAGTATGGTGCACCGTGTGACCAACAAACGTTTTCAAATGCATCTCAGTTTTCGTCCCCTTTTACTTGGGTTCACCATTCCAGACCCTTTACTAACACTCTCACCACTTGGAGAGTAGGTGCCTTTAACCTCCTGTTGGGCACAGTTTGCAATTTCTGCGCAAGATTAACAGGAATAGGGAGAACCAATGAGAGACTAGCTGTAGGTGTCTGCACGGGCAAATTTAATGCTCATTTCGCACCAGGAAGAGGAATTAACCAAAGGCTCAACATGCCATGCCTGAAACAGATTAGGGCCTGACAATCGTGCGGGTTTGCAGCCAGCTCACAAGATAGCGAGTTGAAGAAAGGAGCTCAGGGGCACTGTAACTCACAAACCTGCAGAGTAATAAATGACAGCTATCGTCCAAAAATATATTGAAGGAGGTCTGCAAAGACGACTTGTAAGCGGGACAGATTTGCAGGAAAACGATTTCAGGATGTAGACGGGAATTGCATTTAAAGCATAGGAAAAGAGGCAGAACGTCAACAATGATGCTCTTGGCCAAAAAGGGCGTATGCGTTTTTTCCTGAATATATTCAGGAAAAAACGCATACGCCCTTTTTGGCCAACCAAGCAAGCATGTTAAAGAAATCTGCACTACAATGAAGTCTCATTGCTCCCCGGGCAAAAGGGCCATATGAAAAAAGTGTAAAGTCCAGAAAGGCAGCACAGGCAATGGAGAACAGGGAGCCTTGTTATGCTGATGGGCGGGATGTAAATTGCCAACAGCCACTCTGGAGAAGTGTATGGTGTTTTCCGGAACACCTAAAAAACAAAGCAACGGAGCCTACGGCATTTCCACTTATGGTCCTACAGTTTAGGGACATTAAAATGAAAAACACACAGCCACCCCAAAGTGTCGGACGGCTCTATTTACAAGAACCTCGTCTACAGTACAAGGTAAATATCCCAGAATGTGAAAAATGGATAAAGAAGTTGTGGTATATACGTACAATGGAATATCACTCAGCAATGAAATCTATGTCATCAGGCCCGTCGCGGCATAATGAGTGGATTCAGGTACGATGATTCTAAGTGAAATAAGTCACACAGAAAATGAAACATCATAAGATATCACTAATACACGGAATGTAAACTTGGCTACACATGAACTGAATTACAAAACAGAACAGGGTCTCAAATTTAGAAAACCAACTTATGCTTGCTTAAGGGGAAAGGTGAGTTGGGGTGCTGCATAAAACCAGAGATAGAAATTAGCACAGATAACTTTCCATAAGCCAAATATGTCATAGTCAAGACCCACCACTTGCTCAACGAAATGGACTAAACACCCCATATTCAACACCTAGGAATACACCTGACTAGTAAGAATCTTCAAACCCATGGATTCATATGCCTCCGTAAGAGAATGAAGCGTGTGTACAGCGGCATGAATGCAGCAGAGAAAATCCGATAAATCCCATTGTCAAAATGAATTACAAAAACAAAACCCAAGGACAGTGAAATAGAGAGCAATTCTTAAATAATTCATTCAGGGCTTGTGATGCAACCTGGATTTACCACATATACACCCAGAGCTGAGTGAGACATAAGGTTGGACACTTTGGGCTGATAGCATTGGTGAGGTTCGATAAGCAAATGCAGACCCTTTGAAGTCATACTGCATGGTAGCCATTCCATGGGTCCCAACTGCCAGGTTTAAGGGATTCTTCCTTCAGCTAAAATATGCATGGGAAACCCACATTATGGTGCACCATGTGACGGGGAAACGTTTTCAAATGCATCTCAGTTTTCGTCTCGTTTTACTTGGGTACACCATTCCAGACCCTTTAATAACACTCTCCCCCTTGGAAAGTCTGTACTTTTAACCTCCTGTTTGGCACAGTTTGCAATTTCTGCGCAAGATGAACAGGAATAGGGAGAACCAATAAGAGACTAGCTGTAGGTGTCTGCACGGGCAAATTTAATGCTCATTTCGCACCAGGAAGAGGAATTAACCAAAGGCTCAACATGCCGTGCCTGAACCAGATTAGGGCCTGACAATCGTGCGGGTTTGCAGCCAGCTCACAAGATAGCGAGTTGAAGAAAGGAGCTCAGGGGCACTGTAACTCACAAACCTGCAGAGTAATAAATGACAGCTATCGTCCAAAAATATATTGAAGGAGGTCTGCAAAGACGACTTGTAAGTGGGACAGATTTGCAGGAAAACGATTTCAGGGGGTAGACGGGAATTGCATTTAAAGCATAGGAAAAGAGGCAGAACGTCAACAATGATGCTCTTGGCCAAAAAGGGCGTATGCGTTTTTTTCCTGAATATATTCAGGAATAAACGCATACGCACTTTTTGGCCAACCAAGCAAGCATGTTAAAGAAATCTGCACTACAATGAAGTCTCACTGCCCCCCGGTCAAAAGGGCCATCTGAAAAAAGTGTAAAATCCAGAAAGGCAGCACAGGCCATAGAGAACAGGGAGCCTTGTTATGCTGATGGGCGGGATGTAAATTGCCAACAGCCACTCTGGAGAAGTGTATGGTGTTTCCCGGAACACCGAAAAAACAAAGCTACGGAGCCTACGGCACTTCCACTTATGGTCCTATAGCTTAGGAAAATTAAAATCAAAAACACACAGCCACCCAAAAGTCTCGGGCGGCTCTGTTCACAAGAACCTCGTCTACGGTACAAGTTAAATATCCCAGAATGTGAAAAATGGATAAAGAAGTTGTGGTACGTACGTACAGTGGAATATCACACAGCAATGAAATCTATGTCATCAGGCCCGTCGCGGCATAATGAGTGGATTCAGGTACGATGATTCTAAGTGAAATAAGTCACACAGAAAATGAAACATCATAAGATATCACTAATACACGGAATGTAAACTTGGCTACACATGAACTGAATTACAAAACAGAACAGGGTCTCAAATTTAGAAAACCAACTTATGCTTCCTTAAGGGGAAAGGTGAGTTGGGGTGCTGCATAAAACCAGAGATAGAAATTAGCACAGATACCTTTCCATAAGCCAAATATGTAATAGTCAAGACCTACCAATTGCTCAACGAAATGGACTAAACACCCCATATTCAACGCCTAGGAATACACCTGACTAGTAAGAATATTCAAACCCATGGATTTATATGTCTCCGTAAGAGAATGAAGCGTGTGTACAGCGGCATGAATGCAGCAGAGAAAATCCGATAAATCCCATTATCAAAATGAATTACACAAACAAAACCCAAGGACAGTGAAATAGAGAGCAATTCTTAAATAATTCATTCAGGGCTTGTGATGCAACCTGGATTTACCACATCTACACCCAGAGCTGAGTGAGACATAAGGTTGGGCACTTCGGGCTGATAGCATTGGTGAGGTTCGATGAGCAAATGCAGACCCTTTGAAGTCATGCAGCATGGTACCCATTCCATGGGTCCCAACTCTCCAAGTTTAAGGGATTCTTCCTTCAGCTAAAACATGCATGGGAAACCCACAGTACGGTGCACCGTGTGACTGGCAAACGTTTTCAAATGCATCTCAGATTTCGTCCCCTTTTACTCGGGTTCACCATTCCAGACCCTTTACGAACACTCTCCCCACTTGGAGAGTCAATGCCTTTAACCTCCTGTTGGGCACAGTTTGCAATTTCTGCGCAAGATGAAAAGGAATAGGGAGAACCAATGAGAGACTAGCTCTAGGTGTCTGCACGGGCAAATTTAACGCTCATTTCCCACCAGGAAGAGGAATTAACCAAAGGCTCAGCATGCCGTGCCGGAACCAGATTAGGGCCTGAGGCAATCCTGTGGGTTTGCGGCCAGCTCACAAGATAGCGAGTTGAAGAAATAAGCTCAGGGGCACTGTAACTCACAAACCTGCAGAGTTATAAATGACAGCTATCGTCCAAAAATATATTGAAGGAAGACTGCGAAGACGACTTGAAAGTGGGGCAGAATTGCAGGAAAATGATTTCAGGGGGTAGACGGGAATTGCATTTAAAGCATAGGAAAAGAGGCAGAATGTCGACAATGATGCTCTTGGCCAAAAAGGGCGTATGCGTTTTTTCCTGAATATATTCAGGAAAAAACGCATACGCCCTTTTTGGCCAACCAAGCAAGCATGTTAAAGAAATCTGCACTACAATGAAGTCTCACTGCCCCCTGGTCAAAAGGGCCATCTGAAAAAAGTGTAAAATCCAGAAAGGCAGCACAGGCCATGGAGAACAGGGAGCCTTGTTATGCTGATGGGCGGGATGTAAATTGCCAAAAGCCACCCTGGAGAAGTGTATGGTGTTTCCCGGAACACTGAAAAAACAAAGCTACGGAGCCTACGGCACTTCCACTTATGGTCCTATAGCTTAGGGAAATTAAAATCAAAAACACACAGCCACCCCACAGTGTCGGACGGCTCTGTTTACAAGAACTTCGTCTACGGTACAAGTTAAATATCCCAGAATGTGAAAAATGGATAAAGAAGTTGTGGTACGTACGTACAATGGAATATCACTCAGCAATGAAATCTATGTCATCAGGCCCGTCGCGGCATAATGAGTGGATTCAGGTACGATGATTCTAAGTGAAATAAGTCACACAGAAAATGAAACATCATAAGATATCACTAATACACGCAATGTAAACTTGGCTACACATGAACTGAATTACAAAACAGAACAGGGTCTCAAATTTAGAAAACCAACTTATGCTTGCTTAAGGGGAAAGGTGAGTTGGGGTGCTGCATAAAACCAGAGATAGAAATTAGCACAGATACCTTTCCATAAGCCAAATATGTAATAGTCAAGACCTACCCCTTGCTCAACGAAATGGACTAAACACCCCATATTCAACGCCTAGGAATACACCTGACTAGTAAGAATCTTCAAACCCATGGATTTATATGTCTCCGTAAGAGAATGAAGCGTGTGTACAGCGGCATGAATGCAGCAGAGGAAATCCGATAAATCCCATTATCAAAATGAATTACACAAACAAAACCCAAGGACAGTGAAATAGAGAGCAATTCTAAAATAATTCACTCAGGGCTTGTGATGCAACCTGGATTTACCACATCTACACCCAGAGCTGAGTGAGACATAAGGTTGGGCACTTCGGGCTGATAGCATTGGTGAGGTTCGATGAGCAAATGCAGACCCTTTGAAGTCATACAGCATGGTACCCATTCCATGGGTCCCAACTCTCCAAGTTTAAGGGATTCTTCCTTCAGCTAAAACATGCATGGGAAACCCACAGTATGGTGCACCGTGTGACCAACAAACGTTTTCAAATGCATCTCAGTTTTCGTCCCCTTTTACTTGGGTTCACCATTCCAGACCCTTTACTAACACTCTCACCACTTGGAGAGTAGGTGCCTTTAACCTCCTGTTGGGCACAGTTTGCAATTTCTGCGCAAGATTAACAGGAATAGGGAGAACCAATGAGAGACTAGCTGTAGGTGTCTGCACGGGCAAATTTAATGCTCATTTCGCACCAGGAAGAGGAATTAACCAAAGGCTCAACATGCCATGCCTGAAACAGATTAGGGCCTGACAATCGTGCGGGTTTGCAGCCAGCTCACAAGATAGCGAGTTGAAGAAAGGAGCTCAGGGGCACTGTAACTCACAAACCTGCAGAGTAATAAATGACAGCTATCGTCCAAAAATATATTGAAGGAGGTCTGCAAAGACGACTTGTAAGCGGGACAGATTTGCAGGAAAACGATTTCAGGATGTAGACGGGAATTGCATTTAAAGCATAGGAAAAGAGGCAGAACGTCAACAATGATGCTCTTGGCCAAAAAGGGCGTATGCGTTTTTTCCTGAATATATTCAGGAAAAAACGCATACGCCCTTTTTGGCCAACCAAGCAAGCATGTTAAAGAAATCTGCACTACAATGAAGTCTCATTGCTCCCCGGGCAAAAGGGCCATATGAAAAAAGTGTAAAGTCCAGAAAGGCAGCACAGGCAATGGAGAACAGGGAGCCTTGTTATGCTGATGGGCGGGATGTAAATTGCCAACAGCCACTCTGGAGAAGTGTATGGTGTTTTCCGGAACACCTAAAAAACAAAGCAACGGAGCCTACGGCATTTCCACTTATGGTCCTACAGTTTAGGGACATTAAAATGAAAAACACACAGCCACCCCAAAGTGTCGGACGGCTCTATTTACAAGAACCTCGTCTACAGTACAAGGTAAATATCCCAGAATGTGAAAAATGGATAAAGAAGTTGTGGTATATACGTACAATGGAATATCACTCAGCAATGAAATCTATGTCATCAGGCCCGTCGCGGCATAATGAGTGGATTCAGGTACGATGATTCTAAGTGAAATAAGTCACACAGAAAATGAAACATCATAAGATATCACTAATACACGGAATGTAAACTTGGCTACACATGAACTGAATTACAAAACAGAACAGGGTCTCAAATTTAGAAAACCAACTTATGCTTGCTTAAGGGGAAAGGTGAGTTGGGGTGCTGCATAAAACCAGAGATAGAAATTAGCACAGATAACTTTCCATAAGCCAAATATGTCATAGTCAAGACCCACCACTTGCTCAACGAAATGGACTAAACACCCCATATTCAACACCTAGGAATACACCTGACTAGTAAGAATCTTCAAACCCATGGATTCATATGCCTCCGTAAGAGAATGAAGCGTGTGTACAGCGGCATGAATGCAGCAGAGAAAATCCGATAAATCCCATTGTCAAAATGAATTACAAAAACAAAACCCAAGGACAGTGAAATAGAGAGCAATTCTTAAATAATTCATTCAGGGCTTGTGATGCAACCTGGATTTACCACATATACACCCAGAGCTGAGTGAGACATAAGGTTGGACACTTTGGGCTGATAGCATTGGTGAGGTTCGATAAGCAAATGCAGACCCTTTGAAGTCATACTGCATGGTAGCCATTCCATGGGTCCCAACTGCCAGGTTTAAGGGATTCTTCCTTCAGCTAAAATATGCATGGGAAACCCACATTATGGTGCACCATGTGACGGGGAAACGTTTTCAAATGCATCTCAGTTTTCGTCTCGTTTTACTTGGGTACACCATTCCAGACCCTTTAATAACACTCTCCCCCTTGGAAAGTCTGTACTTTTAACCTCCTGTTTGGCACAGTTTGCAATTTCTGCGCAAGATGAACAGGAATAGGGAGAACCAATAAGAGACTAGCTGTAGGTGTCTGCACGGGCAAATTTAATGCTCATTTCGCACCAGGAAGAGGAATTAACCAAAGGCTCAACATGCCGTGCCTGAACCAGATTAGGGCCTGAGAATCGTGCGGGTTTGCAGCCAGCTCACAAGATAGCGAGTTGAAGAAAGGAGCTCAGGGGCACTGTAACTCACAAACCTGCAGAGTAATAAATGACAGCTATCGTCCAAAAATATATTGAAGGAGGTCTGCAAAGACGACTTGTAAGTGGGACAGATTTGCAGGAAAACGATTTCAGGGGGTAGACGGGAATTGCATTTAAAGCATAGGAAAAGAGGCAGAACGTCAACAATGATGCTCTTGGCCAAAAAGGGCGTATGCGTTTTTTTCCTGAATATATTCAGGAATAAACGCATACGCACTTTTTGGCCAACCAAGCAAGCATGTTAAAGAAATCTGCACTACAATGAAGTCTCACTGCCCCCCGGTCAAAAGGGCCATCTGAAAAAAGTGTAAAATCCAGAAAGGCAGCACAGGCCATAGAGAACAGGGAGCCTTGTTATGCTGATGGGCGGGATGTAAATTGCCAACAGCCACTCTGGAGAAGTGTATGGTGTTTCCCGGAACACCGAAAAAACAAAGCTACGGAGCCTACGGCACTTCCACTTATGGTCCTATAGCTTAGGAAAATTAAAATCAAAAACACACAGCCACCCAAAAGTCTCGGGCGGCTCTGTTCACAAGAACCTCGTCTACGGTACAAGTTAAATATCCCAGAATGTGAAAAATGGATAAAGAAGTTGTGGTACGTACGTACAGTGGAATATCACACAGCAATGAAATCTATGTCATCAGGCCCGTCGCGGCATAATGAGTGGATTCAGGTACGATGATTCTAAGTGAAATAAGTCACACAGAAAATGAAACATCATAAGATATCACTAATACACGGAATGTAAACTTGGCTACACATGAACTGAATTACAAAACAGAACAGGGTCTCAAATTTAGAAAACCAACTTATGCTTCCTTAAGGGGAAAGGTGAGTTGGGGTGCTGCATAAAACCAGAGATAGAAATTAGCACAGATACCTTTCCATAAGCCAAATATGTAATAGTCAAGACCTACCAATTGCTCAACGAAATGGACTAAACACCCCATATTCAACGCCTAGGAATACACCTGACTAGTAAGAATATTCAAACCCATGGATTTATATGTCTCCGTAAGAGAATGAAGCGTGTGTACAGCGGCATGAATGCAGCAGAGAAAATCCGATAAATCCCATTATCAAAATGAATTACACAAACAAAACCCAAGGACAGTGAAATAGAGAGCAATTCTTAAATAATTCATTCAGGGCTTGTGATGCAACCTGGATTTACCACATCTACACCCAGAGCTGAGTGAGACATAAGGTTGGGCACTTCGGGCTGATAGCATTGGTGAGGTTCGATGAGCAAATGCAGACCCTTTGAAGTCATGCAGCATGGTACCCATTCCATGGGTCCCAACTCTCCAAGTTTAAGGGATTCTTCCTTCAGCTAAAACATGCATGGGAAACCCACAGTACGGTGCACCGTGTGACTGGCAAACGTTTTCAAATGCATCTCAGATTTCGTCCCCTTTTACTCGGGTTCACCATTCCAGACCCTTTACGAACACTCTCCCCACTTGGAGAGTCAATGCCTTTAACCTCCTGTTGGGCACAGTTTGCAATTTCTGCGCAAGATGAAAAGGAATAGGGAGAACCAATGAGAGACTAGCTGTAGGTGTCTGCACGGGCAAATTTAACGCTCATTTCCCACCAGGAAGAGGAATTAACCAAAGGCTCAGCATGCCGTGCCGGAACCAGATTAGGGCCTGAGGCAATCCTGTGGGTTTGCGGCCAGCTCACAAGATAGCGAGTTGAAGAAATAAGCTCAGGGGCACTGTAACTCACAAACCTGCAGAGTTATAAATGACAGCTATCGTCCAAAAATATATTGAAGGAAGACTGCGAAGACGACTTGAAAGTGGGGCAGAATTGCAGGAAAATGATTTCAGGGGGTAGACGGGAATTGCATTTAAAGCATAGGAAAAGAGGCAGAACGTCGACAATGATGCTCTTGGCCAAAAAGGGCGTATGCATTTTTTCCTGAATATATTCAGGAAAAAACGCATACGCACTTTTTGGCCAACCAAGCAAGCATGTTAAAGAAATCTGCACTACAATGAAGTCTCACTGCCCCCCGGTCAAAAGGGCCATCTGAAAAAAGTGTAAAATCCAGAAAGGCAGCACAGGCCATGGAGAACAGGGAGCCTTGTTATGCTGATGGGCGGGATGTAAATTGCCAAAAGCCACCCTGGAGAAGTGTATGGTGTTTCCCGGAACACTGAAAAAACAAAGCTACGGAGCCTACGGCACTTCCACTTATGGTCCTATAGCTTAGGGAAATTAAAATCAAAAACACACAGCCACCCCACAGTGTCGGACGGCTCTGTTTACAAGAACTTCGTCTACGGTACAAGTTAAATATCCCAGAATGTAAAAAATGGATAAAGAAGTTGTGGTACGTACGTACAATGGAATATCACTCAGCAATGAAATCTATGTCATCAGGCCCGTCGCGGCATAATGAGTGGATTCAGGTATGATGATTCTATGTGAAATAAGTCACACAGAAAATGAAACATCATAAGATATCACTACTACACGGAATGTGAACTTGGCTACACATGAACTGAATTACAAAACAGAACAGGGTCTCAAATTTAGAAAACCAACTTATGCTTGCTTAAGGGGAAAGGTGAGTTGGGGTGCTGCATAAAACCAGAGATAGAAATTAGCACAGATACCTTTCCATAAGCCAAATATGTAATAGTCAAGACCTACCCCTTGCTCAACGAAATGGACTAAACACCCCATATTCAACGCCTAGGAATACACCTGACTAGTAAGAATCTTCAAACCCATGGATTTATATGTCTCCGTAAGAGAATGAAGCATGTGTACAGCGGCATGAATGCAGCAGAGAAAATCCGATAAATCCCATTATCAAAATGAATTACACAAACAAAACCCAAGGACAGTGAAATAGAGAGCAATTCTTAAGTAATTCATTCAGGGCTTGTGATGCAACCTGGATTTACCACATCTACACCCAGAGCTGAGTGAGACATAAGGTTGGGCACTTCGGGCTGATAGCATTGGTGAGGTTCGATGAGCAAATGCAGACCCTTTGAAGTCATACAGCATGGTACCCATTCCATGGGTCCCAACTGCCAGGTTTAAGGGATTCTTCCTTCAGCTAAAATATGCATGGGAAACCCACATTATGGTGCACCATGTGACGGGGAAACGTTTTCAAATGCATCTCAGTTTTCGTCTCGTTTTACTTGGGTACACCATTCCAGACCCTTTAATAACACTCTCCCCCTTGGAAAGTCTGTACTTTTAACCTCCTGTTTGGCACAGTTTGCAATTTCTGCGCAAGATGAACAGGAATAGGGAGAACCAATGAGAGACTAGCTGTAGGTGTCTGCACGGGCAAATTTAATGCTCATTTCGCACCAGGAAGAGGAATTAACCAAAGGCTCAACATACCGTGCCTGAACCAGATTAGGGCCTGACAATCGTGCGGGTTTGCAGCCAGCTCACAAGATAGCGAGTTGAAGAAAGGAGCTCAGGGGCACTGTAACTCACAAACCTGCAGAGTAATAAATGACAGCTATCGTCCAAAAATATATTGAAGGAGGTCTGCAAAGACGACTTGTAAGTGGGACAGATTTGCAGGAAAACGATTTCAGGGGGTAGACGGGAATTGCATTTAAAGCATAGGAAAAGAGGCAGAACGTCAACAATGATGCTCTTGGCCAAAAAGGGCGTATGCGTTTTTTTCCTGAATATATTCAGGAATAAACGCATACGCACTTTTTGGCCAACCAAGCAAGCATGTTAAAGAAATCTGCACTACAATGAAGTCTCACTGCCCCCCGGTCAAAAGGGCCATCTGAAAAAAGTGTAAAATCCAGAAAGGCAGCACAGGCCATAGAGAACAGGGAGCCTTGTTATGCTGATGGGCGGGATGTAAATTGCCAACAGCCACTCTGGAGAAGTGTATGGTGTTTCCCGGAACACCGAAAAAACAAAGCTACGGAGCCTACGGCACTTCCACTTATGGTCCTATAGCTTAGGAAAATTAAAATCAAAAACACACAGCCACCCAAAAGTCTCGGGCGGCTCTGTTCACAAGAACCTCGTCTACGGTACAAGTTAAATATCCCAGAATGTGAAAAATGGATAAAGAAGTTGTGGTACGTACGTACAGTGGAATATCACACAGCAATGAAATCTATGTCATCAGGCCCGTCGCGGCATAATGAGTGGATTCAGGTACGATGATTCTAAGTGAAATAAGTCACACAGAAAATGAAACATCATAAGATATCACTAATACACGGAATGTAAACTTGGCTACACATGAACTGAATTACAAAACAGAACAGGGTCTCAAATTTAGAAAACCAACTTATGCTTCCTTAAGGGGAAAGGTGGGTTGGGGTGCTGCATAAAACCAGAGATAGAAATTAGCACAGATACCTTTCCATAAGCCAAATATGTAATAGTCAAGACCTACCCCTTGCTCAACGAAATGGACTAAACACCCCATATTCAACGCCTAGGAATACACCTGACTAGTAAGAATATTCAAACCCATGGATTTATATGTCTCCGTAAGAGAATGAAGCGTGTGTACAGCGGCATGAATGCAGCAGAGAAAATCCGATAAATCCCATTATCAAAATGAATTACACAAACAAAACCCAAGGACAGTGAAATAGAGAGCAATTCTTAAATAATTCATTCAGGGCTTGTGATGCAACCTGGATTTACCACATCTACACCCAGAGCTGAGTGAGACATAAGGTTGGGCACTTCGGGCTGATAGCATTGGTGAGGTTCGATGAGCAAATGCAGACCCTTTGAAGTCATACAGCATGGTACCCATTCCATGGGTCCCAACTCTCCAAGTTTAAGGGATTCTTCCTTCAGCTAAAACATGCATGAGAAACCCACAGTACGGTGCACCGTGTGACTGGCAAACGTTTTCAAATGCATCTCAGATTTCGTCCCCTTTTACTCGGGTTCACCATTCCAGACCCTTTACGAACACTCTCCCCACTTGGAGAGTCAATGCCTTTAACCTCCTGTTGGGCACAGTTTGCAATTTCTGCGCAAGATGAAAAGGAATAGGGAGAACCAATGAGAGACTAGCTCTAGGTGTCTGCACGGGCAAATTTAACGCTCATTTCCCACCAGGAAGAGGAATTAACCAAAGGCTCAGCATGCCGTGCCGGAACCAGATTAGGGCCTGAGGCAATCCTGTGGGTTTGCGGCCAGCTCACAAGATAGCGAGTTGAAGAAATAAGCTCAGGGGCACTGTAACTCACAAACCTGCAGAGTTATAAATGACAGCTATCGTCCAAAAATATATTGAAGGAAGACTGCGAAGACGACTTGAAAGTGGGGCAGAATTGCAGGAAAATGATTTCAGGGGGTAGACGGGAATTGCATTTAAAGCATAGGAAAAGAGGCATAATGTCGACAATGATGCTCTTGGCCAAAAAGGGCGTATGCGTTTTTTCCTGAATATATTCAGGAAAAAACGCATACGCACTTTTTGGCCAACCAAGCAAGCATGTTAAAGAAATCTGCACTACAATGAAGTCTCACTGCCCCCTGGTCAAAAGGGCCATCTGAAAAAAGTGTAAAATCCAGAAAGGCAGCACAGGCCATGGAGAACAGGGAGCCTTGTTATGCTGATGGGCGGGATGTAAATTGCCAAAAGCCACCCTGGAGAAGTGTATGGTGTTTCCCGGAACACTGAAAAAACAAAGCTACGGAGCCTACGGCACTTCCACTTATGGTCCTATAGCTTAGGGAAATTAAAATCAAAAACACACAGCCACCCCACAGTGTCGGACGGCTCTGTTTACAAGAACTTCGTCTACGGTACAAGTTAAATATCCCAGAATGTGAAAAATGGATAAAGAAGTTGTGGTACGTACGTACAATGGAATATCACTCAGCAATGAAATCTATGTCATCAGGCCCGTCGCGGCATAATGAGTGGATTCAGGTACGATGATTCTAAGTGAAATAAGTCACACAGAAAATGAAACATCATAAGATATCACTAATACACGCAATGTAAACTTGGCTACACATGAACTGAATTACAAAACAGAACAGGGTCTCAAATTTAGAAAACCAACTTATGCTTGCTTAAGGGGAAAGGTGAGTTGGGGTGCTGCATAAAACCAGAGATAGAAATTAGCACAGATACCTTTCCATAAGCCAAATATGTAATAGTCAAGACCTACCCCTTGCTCAACGAAATGGACTAAACACCCCATATTCAACGCCTAGGAATACACCTGACTAGTAAGAATCTTCAAACCCATGGATTTATATGTCTCCGTAAGAGAATGAAGCGTGTGTACAGCGGCATGAATGCAGCAGAGGAAATCCGATAAATCCCATTATCAAAATGAATTACACAAACAAAACCCAAGGACAGTGAAATAGAGAGCAATTCTAAAATAATTCACTCAGGGCTTGTGATGCAACCTGGATTTACCACATCTACACCCAGAGCTGAGTGAGACATAAGGTTGGGCACTTCGGGCTGATAGCATTGGTGAGGTTCGATGAGCAAATGCAGACCCTTTGAAGTCATACAGCATGGTACCCATTCCATGGGTCCCAACTCTCCAAGTTTAAGGGATTCTTCCTTCAGCTAAAACATGCATGGGAAACCCACAGTATGGTGCACCGTGTGACCAACAAACGTTTTCAAATGCATCTCAGTTTTCGTCCCCTTTTACTTGGGTTCACCATTCCAGACCCTTTACTAACACTCTCACCACTTGGAGAGTAGGTGCCTTTAACCTCCTGTTGGGCACAGTTTGCAATTTCTGCGCAAGATTAACAGGAATAGGGAGAACCAATGAGAGACTAGCTGTAGGTGTCTGCACGGGCAAATTTAATGCTCATTTCGCACCAGGAAGAGGAATTAACCAAAGGCTCAACATGCCGTGCCTGAAACAGATTAGGGCCTGACAATCGTGCGGGTTTGCAGCCAGCTCACAAGATAGCGAGTTGAAGAAAGGAGCTCAGGGGCACTGTAACTCACAAACCTGCAGAGTAATAAATGACAGCTATCGTCCAAAAATATATTGAAGGAGGTCTGCAAAGACGACTTGTAAGCGGGACAGATTTGCAGGAAAACGATTTCAGGATGTAGACGGGAATTGCATTTAAAGCATAGGAAAAGAGGCAGAACGTCAACAATGATGCTCTTGGCCAAAAAGGGCGTATGCGTTTTTTCCTGAATATATTCAGGAAAAAACGCATACGCCCTTTTTGGCCAACCAAGCAAGCATGTTAAAGAAATCTGCACTACAATGAAGTCTCATTGCTCCCCGGGCAAAAGGGCCATATGAAAAAAGTGTAAAGTCCAGAAAGGCAGCACAGGCAATGGAGAACAGGGAGCCTTGTTATGCTGATGGGCGGGATGTAAATTGCCAACAGCCACTCTGGAGAAGTGTATGGTGTTTTCCGGAACACCTAAAAAACAAAGCAACGGAGCCTACGGCATTTCCACTTATGGTCCTACAGTTTAGGGACATTAAAATGAAAAACACACAGCCACCCCAAAGTGTCGGACGGCTCTATTTACAAGAACCTCGTCTACAGTACAAGGTAAATATCCCAGAATGTGAAAAATGGATAAAGAAGTTGTGGTATATACGTACAATGGAATATCACTCAGCAATGAAATCTATGTCATCAGGCCCGTCGCGGCATAATGAGTGGATTCAGGTACGATGATTCTAAGTGAAATAAGTCACACAGAAAATGAAACATCATAAGATATCACTAATACACGGAATGTAAACTTGGCTACACATGAACTGAATTACAAAACAGAACAGGGTCTCAAATTTAGAAAACCAACTTATGCTTGCTTAAGGGGAAAGGTGAGTTGGGGTGCTGCATAAAACCAGAGATAGAAATTAGCACAGATAACTTTCCATAAGCCAAATATGTCATAGTCAAGACCCACCACTTGCTCAACGAAATGGACTAAACACCCCATATTCAACACCTAGGAATACACCTGACTAGTAAGAATCTTCAAACCCATGGATTCATATGCCTCCGTAAGAGAATGAAGCGTGTGTACAGCGGCATGAATGCAGCAGAGAAAATCCGATAAATCCCATTGTCAAAATGAATTACAAAAACAAAACCCAAGGACAGTGAAATAGAGAGCAATTCTTAAATAATTCATTCAGGGCTTGTGATGCAACCTGGATTTACCACATATACACCCAGAGCTGAGTGAGACATAAGGTTGGACACTTTGGGCTGATAGCATTGGTGAGGTTCGATAAGCAAATGCAGACCCTTTGAAGTCATACTGCATGGTAGCCATTCCATGGGTCCCAACTGCCAGGTTTAAGGGATTCTTCCTTCAGCTAAAATATGCATGGGAAACCCACATTATGGTGCACCATGTGACGGGGAAACGTTTTCAAATGCATCTCAGTTTTCGTCTCGTTTTACTTGGGTACACCATTCCAGACCCTTTAATAACACTCTCCCCCTTGGAAAGTCTGTACTTTTAACCTCCTGTTTGGCACAGTTTGCAATTTCTGCGCAAGATGAACAGGAATAGGGAGAACCAATGAGAGACTAGCTGTAGGTGTCTGCACGGGCAAATTTAATGCTCATTTCGCACCAGGAAGAGGAATTAACCAAAGGCTCAACATGCCGTGCCTGAACCAGATTAGGGCCTGACAATCGTGCGGGTTTGCAGCCAGCTCACAAGATAGCGAGTTGAAGAAAGGAGCTCAGGGGCACTGTAACTCACAAACCTGCAGAGTAATAAATGACAGCTATCGTCCAAAAATATATTGAAGGAGGTCTGCAAAGACGACTTGTAAGTGGGACAGATTTGCAGGAAAACGATTTCAGGGGGTAGACGGGAATTGCATTTAAAGCATAGGAAAAGAGGCAGAACGTCAACAATGATGCTCTTGGCCAAAAAGGGCGTATGCGTTTTTTTCCTGAATATATTCAGGAATAAACGCATACGCACTTTTTGGCCAACCAAGCAAGCATGTTAAAGAAATCTGCACTACAATGAAGTCTCACTGCCCCCCGGTCAAAAGGGCCATCTGAAAAAAGTGTAAAATCCAGAAAGGCAGCACAGGCCATAGAGAACAGGGAGCCTTGTTATGCTGATGGGCGGGATGTAAATTGCCAACAGCCACTCTGGAGAAGTGTATGGTGTTTCCCGGAACACCGAAAAAACAAAGCTACGGAGCCTACGGCACTTCCACTTATGGTCCTATAGCTTAGGAAAATTAAAATCAAAAACACACAGCCACCCAAAAGTCTCGGGCGGCTCTGTTCACAAGAACCTCGTCTACGGTACAAGTTAAATATCCCAGAATGTGAAAAATGGATAAAGAAGTTGTGGTACGTACGTACAGTGGAATATCACACAGCAATGAAATCTATGTCATCAGGCCCGTCGCGGCATAATGAGTGGATTCAGGTACGATGATTCTAAGTGAAATAAGTCACACAGAAAATGAAACATCATAAGATATCACTAATACACGGAATGTAAACTTGGCTACACATGAACTGAATTACAAAACAGAACAGGGTCTCAAATTTAGAAAACCAACTTATGCTTCCTTAAGGGGAAAGGTGAGTTGGGGTGCTGCATAAAACCAGAGATAGAAATTAGCACAGATACCTTTCCATAAGCCAAATATGTAATAGTCAAGACCTACCAATTGCTCAACGAAATGGACTAAACACCCCATATTCAACGCCTAGGAATACACCTGACTAGTAAGAATATTCAAACCCATGGATTTATATGTCTCCGTAAGAGAATGAAGCGTGTGTACAGCGGCATGAATGCAGCAGAGAAAATCCGATAAATCCCATTATCAAAATGAATTACACAAACAAAACCCAAGGACAGTGAAATAGAGAGCAATTCTTAAATAATTCATTCAGGGCTTGTGATGCAACCTGGATTTACCACATCTACACCCAGAGCTGAGTGAGACATAAGGTTGGGCACTTCGGGCTGATAGCATTGGTGAGGTTCGATGAGCAAATGCAGACCCTTTGAAGTCATGCAGCATGGTACCCATTCCATGGGTCCCAACTCTCCAAGTTTAAGGGATTCTTCCTTCAGCTAAAACATGCATGGGAAACCCACAGTACGGTGCACCGTGTGACTGGCAAACGTTTTCAAATGCATCTCAGATTTCGTCCCCTTTTACTCGGGTTCACCATTCCAGACCCTTTACGAACACTCTCCCCACTTGGAGAGTCAATGCCTTTAACCTCCTGTTGGGCACAGTTTGCAATTTCTGCGCAAGATGAAAAGGAATAGGGAGAACCAATGAGAGACTAGCTGTAGGTGTCTGCACGGGCAAATTTAACGCTCATTTCCCACCAGGAAGAGGAATTAACCAAAGGCTCAGCATGCCGTGCCGGAACCAGATTAGGGCCTGAGGCAATCCTGTGGGTTTGCGGCCAGCTCACAAGATAGCGAGTTGAAGAAATAAGCTCAGGGGCACTGTAACTCACAAACCTGCAGAGTTATAAATGACAGCTATCGTCCAAAAATATATTGAAGGAAGACTGCGAAGACGACTTGAAAGTGGGGCAGAATTGCAGGAAAATGATTTCAGGGGGTAGACGGGAATTGCATTTAAAGCATAGGAAAAGAGGCAGAACGTCGACAATGATGCTCTTGGCCAAAAAGGGCGTATGCATTTTTTCCTGAATATATTCAGGAAAAAACGCATACGCACTTTTTGGCCAACCAAGCAAGCATGTTAAAGAAATCTGCACTACAATGAAGTCTCACTGCCCCCCGGTCAAAAGGGCCATCTGAAAAAAGTGTAAAATCCAGAAAGGCAGCACAGGCCATGGAGAACAGGGAGCCTTGTTATGCTGATGGGCGGGATGTAAATTGCCAAAAGCCACCCTGGAGAAGTGTATGGTGTTTCCCGGAACACTGAAAAAACAAAGCTACGGAGCCTACGGCACTTCCACTTATGGTCCTATAGCTTAGGGAAATTAAAATCAAAAACACACAGCCACCCCACAGTGTCGGACGGCTCTGTTTACAAGAACTTCGTCTACGGTACAAGTTAAATATCCCAGAATGTAAAAAATGGATAAAGAAGTTGTGGTACGTACGTACAATGGAATATCACTCAGCAATGAAATCTATGTCATCAGGCCCGTCGCGGCATAATGAGTGGATTCAGGTACGATGATTCTATGTGAAATAAGTCACACAGAAAATGAAACATCATAAGATATCACTACTACACGGAATGTGAACTTGGCTACACATGAACTGAATTACAAAACAGAACAGGGTCTCAAATTTAGAAAACCAACTTATGCTTGCTTAAGGGGAAAGGTGAGTTGGGGTGCTGCATAAAACCAGAGATAGAAATTAGCACAGATACCTTTCCATAAGCCAAATATGTAATAGTCAAGACCTACCCCTTGCTCAACGAAATGGACTAAACACCCCATATTCAACGCCTAGGAATACACCTGACTAGTAAGAATCTTCAAACCCATGGATTTATATGTCTCCGTAAGAGAATGAAGCATGTGTACAGCGGCATGAATGCAGCAGAGAAAATCCGATAAATCCCATTATCAAAATGAATTACACAAACAAAACCCAAGGACAGTGAAATAGAGAGCAATTCTTAAGTAATTCATTCAGGGCTTGTGATGCAACCTGGATTTACCACATCTACACCCAGAGCTGAGTGAGACATAAGGTTGGGCACTTCGGGCTGATAGCATTGGTGAGGTTCGATGAGCAAATGCAGACCCTTTGAAGTCATACAGCATGGTACCCATTCCATGGGTCCCAACTCTCCAAGTTTAAGGGATTCTTCCTTCAGCTAAAACATGCATGGGAAACCCACAGTACGGTGCACCGTGTGACTGGCAAACGTTTTCAAATGCATCTCAGTTTTCGTCCCCTTTTACTCGGGTTCACCATTCCAGACCCTTTACGAACACTCTCCCCACTTGGAGAGTCAGTGCCTTTAACCTCCTGTTGGGCACAGTTTGCAATTTCTGCGCAAGATGAAAAGGAATAGGGAGAACCAATGAGAGACTAGCTCTAGGTGTCTGCACGGGCAAATTTATCGCTCATTTCCCACCAGGAAGAGGAATTAACGAAAGGCTCAGCATGCCGTGCCGGAACCAGATTAGGGCCTGAGGCAATCCTGTGGGTTTGCGGCCAGCTCACAAGATAGCGAGATGAAGAAAGGAGCTCAGGGGCATTGTAACTCACAAACCTGCAGAGTTATAAATGACAGCTATCGTCCAAAAATATATTGAAGGAAGGCTGCGAAGACGACTTGTAAGCGGGACAGATTTGCAGGAAAACGATTTCAGGGGGTAGACGGGAATTGCATTTAAAGCATAGGAAAAGAGGCAGAACGTCGACAATGATGCTCTTGGCCAAAAAGTGCGTATGCGTTTTTTCCTGAATATATTCAGGAAAAAACGCATACGCCCTTTTTGGCCAACCAAGCAAGCATGTTAAAGAAATCTGCACTACAATGAAGTCTCACTGCCCCCCGGTCAAAAGGGCCATCTGAAAAAAGTGTAAAATCCAAAAAGGCAGCACAGGCCATGGAGAACAGGGAGCCTTGTTATGCTGATGGGCGGGATGTAAATTGCCAACAGCCACTCTGGAGAAGTGTATGGTGTTTCCCGGAACACCGAAAAAACAAAGCTACGGAGCCTACGGCACTTCCACTTATGGTCCTATAGCTTAGGGAAATTAAAATCAAAAACACACAGCCACCCCAAAGTGTCGGACGGCTCTGTTTACAAGAACGTCGTCTACGGTACAAGTTAAATATCCCAGAATGTGAAAAATGGATAAAGAAGTTGTGGTACGTACGTACAATGGAATATCACTCAGCAATGAAATCTATGTCATCAGGCCCGTCGCGGCATAATGAGTGGATTCAGGTACGATGATTCTAAGTGAAATAAGTCACACAGAAAATGAAACATCATAAGATATCACTAATACATGGAATGTAAACTTGGCTACACATGAACTGAATTACAAAACAGAACAGGGTCTCAAATTTAGAAAACCAACTTATGCTTGCTTAAGGGGAAAGGTGAGTTGGGGTGCTGCATAAAACCAGAGATAGAAATTAGCACAGATAACTTTCCATAAGCCAAATATGTCATAGTCAAGACCCACCACTTGCTCAACGAAATGGACTAAACACCACATATTCAACACCTAGGAATACACCTGACTAGTAAGAATCTTCAAACCCATGGATTCATATGCCTCCGTAAGAGAATGAAGCGTGTGTACAGCGGCATGAATGCAGCAGAGAAAATCCGATAAATCCCATTGTCAAAATGAATTACAAAAACAAAACCCAAGGACAGTGAAATAGAGAGCAATTCTTAAATAATTCATTCAGGGCTTGTGATGCAACCTGGATTTACCACATATACACCCAGAGCTGAGTGAGACATAAGGTTGGACACTTTGGGCTGATAGCATTGGTGAGGTTCGATAAGCAAATGCAGACCCTTTGAAGTCATACTGCATGGTAGCCATTCCATGGGTCCCAACTGCCAGGTTTAAGGGATTCTTCCTTCAGCTAAAATATGCATGGGAAACCCACATTATGGTGCACCATGTGACGGGGAAACGTTTTCAAATGCATCTCAGTTTTCGTCTCGTTTTACTTGGGTACACCATTCCAGACCCTTTAATAACACTCTCCCCCTTGGAAAGTCTGTACTTTTAACCTCCTGTTTGGCACAGTTTGCAATTTCTGCGCAAGATGAACAGGAATAGGGAGAACCAATGAGAGACTAGCTGTAGGTGTCTGCACGGGCAAATTTAATGCTCATTTCGCACCAGGAAGAGGAATTAACCAAAGGCTCAACATGCCGTGCCTGAACCAGATTAGGGCCTGACAATCGTGCGGGTTTGCAGCCAGCTCACAAGATAGCGAGTTGAAGAAAGGAGCTCAGGGGCACTGTAACTCACAAACCTGCAGAGTAATAAATGACAGCTATCGTCCAAAAATATATTGAAGGAGGTCTGCAAAGACGACTTGTAAGTGGGACAGATTTGCAGGAAAACGATTTCAGGGGGTAGACGGGAATTGCATTTAAAGCATAGGAAAAGAGGCAGAACGTCAACAATGATGCTCTTGGCCAAAAAGGGCGTATGCGTTTTTTTCCTGAATATATTCAGGAATAAACGCATACGCACTTTTTGGCCAACCAAGCAAGCATGTTAAAGAAATCTGCACTACAATGAAGTCTCACTGCCCCCCGGTCAAAAGGGCCATCTGAAAAAAGTGTAAAATCCAGAAAGGCAGCACAGGCCATAGAGAACAGGGAGCCTTGTTATGCTGATGGGCGGGATGTAAATTGCCAACAGCCACCCTGGAGAAGTGTATGGTGTTTCCCGGAACACCGATAAAACAAAGCTACGGAGCCTACGGCACTTCCACTTATGGTCCTATAGCTTAGGAAAATTAAAATCAAAAACACACAGCCACCCAAAAGTCTCGGGCGGCTCTGTTCACAAGAACCTCGTCTACGGTACAAGTTAAATATCCCAGAATGTGAAAAATGGATAAAGAAGTTGTGGTACGTACGTACAGTGGAATATCACACAGCAATGAAATCTATGTCATCAGGCCCGTCGCGGCATAATGAGTGGATTCAGGTACGATGATTCTAAGTGAAATAAGTCACACAGAAAATGAAACATCATAAGATATCACTAATACACGGAATGTAAACTTGGCTACACATGAACTGAATTACAAAACAGAACAGGGTCTCAAATTTAGAAAACCAACTTATGCTTCCTTAAGGGGAAAGGTGGGTTGGGGTGCTGCATAAAACCAGAGATAGAAATTAGCACAGATACCTTTCCATAAGCCAAATATGTAATAGTCAAGACCTACCCCTTGCTCAACGAAATGGACTAAACACCCCATATTCAACGCCTAGGAATACACCTGACTAGTAAGAATCTTCAAACCCATGGATTTATATGTCTCCGTAAGAGAATGAAGCGTGTGTACAGCGGCATGAATGCAGCAGAGAAAATCCGATAAATCCCATTATCAAAATGAATTACACAAACAAAACCCAAGGACAGTGAAATAGAGAGCAATTCTTAAATAATTCATTCAGGGCTTGTGATGCAACCTGGATTTACCACATCTACACCCAGAGCTGAGTGAGACATAAGGTTGGGCACTTCGGGCTGATAGCATTGGTGAGGTTCGATGAGCAAATGCAGACCCTTTGAAGTCATACAGCATGGTACCCATTCCATGGGTCCCAACTCTCCAAGTTTAAGGGATTCTTCCTTCAGCTAAAACATGCATGGGAAACCCACAGTACGGTGCACCGTGTGACTGGCAAACGTTTTCAAATGCATCTCAGATTTCGTCCCCTTTTACTCGGGTTCACCATTCCAGACCCTTTACGAACACTCTCCCCACTTGGAGAGTCAATGCCTTTAACCTCCTGTTGGGCACAGTTTGCAATTTCTGCGCAAGATGAACAGGAATAGGGAGAACCAATGAGAGACTAGTTCTAGGTGTCTGCACGGGCAAATTTAATGCTCATTTCCCACCAGGAAGAGGAATTAACCAAAGGCTCAGCATGCCGTGCCGGAACCAGATTAGGGCCTGAGGCAATCATGTGGGTTTGCGGCCAGCTCACAAGATAGCGAGTTGAAGAAATAAGCTCAGGGGCACTGTAACTCACAAACCTGCAGAGTTATAAATGACAGCTATCGTCCAAAAATATATTGAAGGAAGACTGCGAAGACGACTTGAAAGTGGGGCAGAATTGCAGGAAAATGATTTCAGGGGGTAGACGGGAATTGCATTTAAAGCATAGGAAAAGAGGCAGAACGTCGACAATGATGCTCTTGGCCAAAAAGGGCGTATGCGTTTTTTCCTGAATATATTCAGGAAAAAACGCATACGCCCTTTTTGGCCAACCAAGCAAGCATGTTAAAGAAATCTGCACTACAATGATGTCTCACTGCCCCCCGGTCAAAAGGGCCATCTGAAAAAAGTGTAAAATCCAGAAAGGCAGCACAGGCCATGGAGAACAGGGAGCCTTGTTATGCTGATGGGCGGGATGTAAATTGCCAAAAGCCACCCTGGAGAAGTGTATGGTGTTTCCCGGAACACTGAAAAAACAAAGCTACGGAGCCTACGGCACTTCCACTTATGGTCCTATAGCTTAGGGAAATTAAAATCAAAAACACACAGCCACCCCACAGTGTCGGACGGCTCTGTTTACAAGAACTTCGTCTACGGTACAAGTTAAATATCCCAGAATGTGAAAAATGGATAAAGAAGTTGTGGTACGTACGTACAATGGAATATCACTCAGCAATGAAATCTATGTCATCAGGCCCGTCGCGGCATAATGAGTGGATTCAGGTACGATGATTCTAAGTGAAATAAGTCACACAGAAAATGAAACATCATAAGATATCACTAATACACGCAATGTAAACTTGGCTACACATGAACTGAATTACAAAACAGAACAGGGTCTCAAATTTAGAAAACCAACTTATGCTTGCTTAAGGGGAAAGGTGAGTTGGGGTGCTGCATAAAACCAGAGATAGAAATTAGCACAGATACCTTTCCATAAGCCAAATATGTAATAGTCAAGACCTACCCATTGCTCAACGAAATGGACTAAACACCCCATATTCAACGCCTAGGAATACACCTGACTAGTAAGAATCTTCAAACCCATGGATTTATATGTCTCCGTAAGAGAATGAAGCGTGTGTACAGCGGCATGAATGCAGCAGAGGAAATCCGATAAATCCCATTATCAAAATGAATTACACAAACAAAACCCAAGGACAGTGAAATAGAGAGCAATTCTTAAATAATTCATTCAGGGCTTGTGATGTAACCTGGATTTACCACCTCTACACCCAGAGCTGAGTGAGACATAAGGTTGGGCACTTCGGGCTGATAGCATTGGTGAGGTTCGATGAGCAAATGCAGACCCTTTGAAGTCATACAGCATGGTACCCTTTCCATGGGTCCCAACTCTCCAAGTTTAAGGGATTCTTCCTTCAGCTAAAACATGCATGGGAATCCCAAAGTATGGTGCACCGTGTGACCGAAAAACGTTTTCAAATGCATCTCAGTTTTCGTCCCCTTTTACTCGGGTTCGCCATTCCAGACCCTTTACGAACACTCTCCCCACTTGGAGAGTCAGTGCCTTTAACCTCCTGTTGGGCACAGTTTGCAATTTCTGCGCAAAATGAAAAGGAATAGGGAGAACCAATGAGAGACTAGCTCTAGGTGTCTGCACGGGCAAATTTAACGCACATTTCCCACCAGGAAGAGGAATTAACCAAAGGCTCAGCATGCCGTGCCGGAACCAGATTAGGGCCTGAGGCAATCCTGTGGGTTTGCGGCCAGCTCACAAGATAGCGAGTTGAAGAAAGGTGCTCAGGGGCACTGTAACTCACAAACCTGCAGAGTTATAAATGACAGCTATCGTCCAAAAATATATTGAAGGAAGGCTGCGAAGACGACTTGAAAGTGGGGCGGAATTGCAGGAAAACGATTTCAGGGGGTAGACGGGAATTCCATTTAAAGCATAGGAAAAGAGGCAGAACGTCGACAATGATGCTCTTGGCCAAAAAGGGCGTATGCGTTTTTTCCTGAATATATTCAGGAAAAAACGCATACGCCCTTTTTGGCCAACCAAGCAAGCATGTTAAAGAAATGTGCACTACAATGAAGTCTCACTGCCCCCCGGTCAAAAGGGCCATCTGAAAAAAGTGTAAAATCCAGAAAGGCAGCACAGGCCATGGAGAACAGCGAGCCTTGTTATGCTGATGGGCGGGATGTAAATTGCCAACAGCCACTCTGGAGAAGTGTATGGTATTTCCCGGAACATCTAAAAAACAAAGCAACGGAGCCTACGGCACTTCCCCTTATGGTCCTATAGCTTAGTAAAATTAAAATCAAAAACACACAGCCACCCAAAAGTCTCGGGCGGCTCTGTTTACAAGAACCTCGTCTACTGTACAAGTTAAATATCCCAGAATGTGAAAAATGGATAAAGAAGTTGTGGTACGTACGTACAGTGGAATATCACACAGCAATGAAATCTATGTCATCAGGCCCGTCGCGGCATAATGAGTGGATTCAGGTACGATGATTCTAAGTGAAATAAGTCACACAGAAAATGAAACATCATAAGATATCACTAATACACGGAATGTAAACTTGGCTACACATGAACTGAATTACAAAACAGAACAGGGTCTCAAATTTAGAAAACCAACTTATGCTTGCTTAAGGGGAAAGGTGAGTTGGGGTGCTGCATAAAACCAGAGATAGAAATTAGCACAGATACCTTTCCATAAGCCAAATATGTAACAGTCAAGACCTACCCCTTGCTCAACGAAATGGACTAAACACCCCATATTCAACGCCTAGGAATACACCTGACTAGTAAGAATCTTCAAACCCATGGATTTATATGTCTCCATAAGAGAATGAAGCGTGTGTACAGCGGCATGAATGCAGCAGAGAAAATCCGATAAATCCCATTATCAAAATTAATTACACAAACAAAACCCAAGGACAGTGAAATAGAGAGCAATTCTTAAATACTTCATTCAGGGCTTGTGATGCAACCTGGATTTACCACATCTACACCCAGAGCTGAGTGAGACATAAGGTTGGGCACTTCGGGCTGATAGCATTGGTGAGGTTCGATGAGCAAATGCAGACCCTTTGAAGTCATACAGCATGGTACCCATTCCATGGGTCCCAACTCTCCAAGTTTAAGGGATTCTTCCTTCAGCTAAAACATGCATGGGAAACCCACAGTATGGTGCACCGTGTGACTGGCAAACGTTTTCAAATGCATCTCAGTTTTCGTCCCCTTTTACTCGGGTTCACCATTCCAGACCCTTTATGAACACTCTCCCCACTTGGAGAGTCAGTGCCTTTAACCTCCTGTTGGGCATAGTTTGCAATTTCTGCGCAAGATGAACAGGAATAGGGAGAACCAATGAGAGACTAGCTGTAGGTGTCTGCACGGGAAAATTTAACGCTCATTTCCCACCAGGAAGAGGAATTAACCAAAGGCTCAGCATGCCGTGCCAGAACCAGTTTAGGGCCTGAGGCAATCCTGTGGGTTTGCGGCCAGCTCACAAGATAGCGAGTTGAAGAAATGAGCTCAGGGGCACTGTAACTCACAAACCTGCAGAGCTATAAATGACAGCTAACGTCCATAAATATATTGAAGGAAGACTGCGAAGACGCCTTGAAAGTGGGGCAGAATTGCAGGAAAATGATTTCAGGGGGTAGACGGGAATTGCATTTAAAGCATAGGAAAAGAGGCAGAACGTCGACAATGATGCTCTTGGCCAAAAAGGGCTTATGCGTTTTCTCCTGAATATATTCAGGAAAAAACGCATACGCCCTTTGTGGCCAACCAAGCAAGCATGTTAAAGAAATCTGCACTACAATGAAGTCTCATTGCTCCCCGGGCAAAAGGGCCATATGAAAAAAGTGTAAAGTCCAGAAAGGCAGCACAGGCAATGGAGAACAGGGAGCCTTGTTATGCTGATGGGCGGGATGTAAATTGCCAACAGCCACTCTGGAGAAGTGTATGGTGTTTTCCGGAACACCTAAAAAACAAAGCAACGGAGCCTACGGCATTTCCACTTATGGTCCTACAGTTTAGGGACATTAAAATGAAAAACACACAGCCACCCTAAAGTGTCGGACGGCTCTATTTACAAGAACCTCGTCTACAGTACAAGGTAAATATCCCAGAATGTGAAAAATGGATAAAGAAGTTGTGGTATATACGTACAATGGAATATCACTCAGCAATGAAATCTATGTCATCAGGCCCGTCGCGGCATAATGAGTGGATTCAGGTACGATGATTCTAAGTGAAATAAGTCACACAGAAAATGAAACATCATAAGATATCACTAATACACGGAATGTAAACTTGGCTACACATGAACTGAATTACAAAACAGAACAGGGTCTCAAATTTAGAAAACCAACTTATGCTTGCTTAAGGGGAAAGGTGAGTTGGGGTGCTGCATAAAACCAGAGATAGAAATTAGCACAGATAACTTTCCATAAGCCAAATATGTCATAGTCAAGACCCACCACTTGCTCAACGAAATGGACTAAACACCCCATATTCAACACCTAGGAATACACCTGACTAGTAAGAATCTTCAAACCCATGGATTCATATGCCTCCGTAAGAGAATGAAGCGTGTGTACAGCGGCATGAATGCAGCAGAGAAAATCCGATAAATCCCATTGTCAAAATGAATTACAAAAACAAAACCCAAGGACAGTGAAATAGAGAGCAATTCTTAAATAATTCATTCAGGGCTTGTGATGCAACCTGGATTTACCACATATACACCCAGAGCTGAGTGAGACATAAGGTTGGACACTTTGGGCTGATAGCATTGGTGAGGTTCGATAAGCAAATGCAGACCCTTTGAAGTCATACTGCATGGTAGCCATTCCATGGGTCCCAACTGCCAGGTTTAAGGGATTCTTCCTTCAGCTAAAATATGCATGGGAAACCCACATTATGGTGCACCATGTGACGGGGAAACGTTTTCAAATGCATCTCAGTTTTCGTCTCGTTTTACTTGGGTACACCATTCCAGACCCTTTAATAACACTCTCCCCCTTGGAAAGTCTGTACTTTTAACCTCCTGTTTGGCACAGTTTGCAATTTCTGCGCAAGATGAACAGGAATAGGGAGAACCAATGAGAGACTAGCTGTAGGTGTCTGCACGGGCAAATTTAATGCTCATTTCGCACCAGGAAGAGGAATTAACCAAAGGCTCAACATGCCGTGCCTGAACCAGATTAGGGCCTGACAATCGTGCGGGTTTGCAGCCAGCTCACAAGATAGCGAGTTGAAGAAAGGAGCTCAGGGGCACTGTAACTCACAAACCTGCAGAGTAATAAATGACAGCTATCGTCCAAAAATATATTGAAGGAGGTCTGCAAAGACGACTTGTAAGTGGGACAGATTTGCAGGAAAACGATTTCAGGGGGTAGACGGGAATTGCATTTAAAGCATAGGAAAAGAGGCAGAACGTCAACAATGATGCTCTTGGCCAAAAAGGGCGTATGCGTTTTTTTCCTGAATATATTCAGGAATAAACGCATACGCACTTTTTGGCCAACCAAGCAAGCATGTTAAAGAAATCTGCACTACAATGAAGTCTCACTGCCCCCCGGTCAAAAGGGCCATCTGAAAAAAGTGTAAAATCCAGAAAGGCAGCACAGGCCATAGAGAACAGGGAGCCTTGTTATGCTGATGGGCGGGATGTAAATTGCCAACAGCCACTCTGGAGAAGTGTATGGTGTTTCCCGGAACACCAAAAAAACAAAGCTACGGAGCCTACGGCACTTCCACTTATGGTCCTATAGCTTAGGAAAATTAAAATCAAAAACACACAGCCACCCAAAAGTCTCGGGCGGCTCTGTTCACAAGAACCTCGTCTACGGTACAAGTTAAATATCCCAGAATGTGAAAAATGGATAAAGAAGTTGTGGTACGTACGTACAGTGGAATATCACACAGCAATGAAATCTATGTCATCAGGCCCGTCGCGGCATAATGAGTGGATTCAGGTACGATGATTCTAAGTGAAATAAGTCACACAGAAAATGAAACATCATAAGATATCACTAATACACGGAATGTAAACTTGGCTACACATGAACTGAATTACAAAACAGAACAGGGTCTCAAATTTAGAAAACCAACTTATGCTTCCTTAAGGGGAAAGGTGGGTTGGGGTGCTGCATAAAACCAGAGATAGAAATTAGCACAGATACCTTTCCATAAGCCAAATATGTAATAGTCAAGACCTACCCCTTGCTCAACGAAATGGACTAAACACCCCATATTCAACGCCTAGGAATACACCTGACTAGTAAGAATATTCAAACCCATGGATTTATATGTCTCCGTAAGAGAATGAAGCGTGTGTACAGCGGCATGAATGCAGCAGAGAAAATCCGATAAATCCCATTATCAAAATGAATTACACAAACAAAACCCAAGGACAGTGAAATAGAGAGCAATTCTTAAATAATTCATTCAGGGCTTGTGATGCAACCTGGATTTACCACATCTACACCCAGAGCTGAGTGAGACATAAGGTTGGGCACTTCGGGCTGATAGCATTGGTGAGGTTCGATGAGCAAATGCAGACCCTTTGAAGTCATACAGCATGGTACCCATTCCATGGGTCCCAACTCTCCAAGTTTAAGGGATTCTTCCTTCAGCTAAAACATGCATGAGAAACCCACAGTACGGTGCACCGTGTGACTGGCAAACGTTTTCAAATGCATCTCAGATTTCGTCCCCTTTTACTCGGGTTCACCATTCCAGACCCTTTACGAACACTCTCCCCACTTGGAGAGTCAATGCCTTTAACCTCCTGTTGGGCACAGTTTGCAATTTCTGCGCAAGATGAAAAGGAATAGGGAGAACCAATGAGAGACTAGCTCTAGGTGTCTGCACGGGCAAATTTAACGCTCATTTCCCACCAGGAAGAGGAATTAACCAAAGGCTCAGCATGCCGTGCCGGAACCAGATTAGGGCCTGAGGCAATCCTGTGGGTTTGCGGCCAGCTCACAAGATAGCGAGTTGAAGAAATAAGCTCAGGGGCACTGTAACTCACAAACCTGCAGAGTTATAAATGACAGCTATCGTCCAAAAATATATTGAAGGAAGACTGCGAAGACGACTTGAAAGTGGGGCAGAATTGCAGGAAAATGATTTCAGGGGGTAGACGGGAATTGCATTTAAAGCATAGGAAAAGAGGCAGAATGTCGACAATGATGCTCTTGGCCAAAAAGGGCGTATGCGTTTTTTCCTGAATATATTCAGGAAAAAACGCATACGCCCTTTTTGGCCAACCAAGCAAGCATGTTAAAGAAATCTGCACTACAATGAAGTCTCACTGCCCCCTGGTCAAAAGGGCCATCTGAAAAAAGTGTAAAATCCAGAAAGGCAGCACAGGCCATGGAGAACAGGGAGCCTTGTTATGCTGATGGGCGGGATGTAAATTGCCAAAAGCCACCCTGGAGAAGTGTATGGTGTTTCCCGGAACACTGAAAAAACAAAGCTACGGAGCCTACGGCACTTCCACTTATGGTCCTATAGCTTAGGGAAATTAAAATCAAAAACACACAGCCACCCCACAGTGTCGGACGGCTCTGTTTACAAGAACTTCGTCTACGGTACAAGTTAAATATCCCAGAATGTGAAAAATGGATAAAGAAGTTGTGGTACGTACGTACAATGGAATATCACTCAGCAATGAAATCTATGTCATCAGGCCCGTCGCGGCATAATGAGTGGATTCAGGTACGATGATTCTAAGTGAAATAAGTCACACAGAAAATGAAACATCATAAGATATCACTAATACACGCAATGTAAACTTGGCTACACATGAACTGAATTACAAAACAGAACAGGGTCTCAAATTTAGAAAACCAACTTATGCTTGCTTAAGGGGAAAGGTGAGTTGGGGTGCTGCATAAAACCAGAGATAGAAATTAGCACAGATACCTTTCCATAAGCCAAATATGTAATAGTCAAGACCTACCCCTTGCTCAACGAAATGGACTAAACACCCCATATTCAACGCCTAGGAATACACCTGACTAGTAAGAATCTTCAAACCCATGGATTTATATGTCTCCGTAAGAGAATGAAGCGTGTGTACAGCGGCATGAATGCAGCAGAGGAAATCCGATAAATCCCATTATCAAAATGAATTACACAAACAAAACCCAAGGACAGTGAAATAGAGAGCAATTCTAAAATAATTCACTCAGGGCTTGTGATGCAACCTGGATTTACCACATCTACACCCAGAGCTGAGTGAGACATAAGGTTGGGCACTTCGGGCTGATAGCATTGGTGAGGTTCGATGAGCAAATGCAGACCCTTTGAAGTCATACAGCATGGTACCCATTCCATGGGTCCCAACTCTCCAAGTTTAAGGGATTCTTCCTTCAGCTAAAACATGCATGGGAAACCCACAGTATGGTGCACCGTGTGACCAACAAACGTTTTCAAATGCATCTCAGTTTTCGTCCCCTTTTACTTGGGTTCACCATTCCAGACCCTTTACTAACACTCTCACCACTTGGAGAGTAGGTGCCTTTAACCTCCTGTTGGGCACAGTTTGCAATTTCTGCGCAAGATTAACAGGAATAGGGAGAACCAATGAGAGACTAGCTGTAGGTGTCTGCACGGGCAAATTTAATGCTCATTTCGCACCAGGAAGAGGAATTAACCAAAGGCTCAACATGCCATGCCTGAAACAGATTAGGGCCTGACAATCGTGCGGGTTTGCAGCCAGCTCACAAGATAGCGAGTTGAAGAAAGGAGCTCAGGGGCACTGTAACTCACAAACCTGCAGAGTAATAAATGACAGCTATCGTCCAAAAATATATTGAAGGAGGTCTGCAAAGACGACTTGTAAGCGGGACAGATTTGCAGGAAAACGATTTCAGGATGTAGACGGGAATTGCATTTAAAGCATAGGAAAAGAGGCAGAACGTCAACAATGATGCTCTTGGCCAAAAAGGGCGTATGCGTTTTTTCCTGAATATATTCAGGAAAAAACGCATACGCCCTTTTTGGCCAACCAAGCAAGCATGTTAAAGAAATCTGCACTACAATGAAGTCTCATTGCTCCCCGGGCAAAAGGGCCATATGAAAAAAGTGTAAAGTCCAGAAAGGCAGCACAGGCAATGGAGAACAGGGAGCCTTGTTATGCTGATGGGCGGGATGTAAATTGCCAACAGCCACTCTGGAGAAGTGTATGGTGTTTTCCGGAACACCTAAAAAACAAAGCAACGGAGCCTACGGCATTTCCACTTATGGTCCTACAGTTTAGGGACATTAAAATGAAAAACACACAGCCACCCCAAAGTGTCGGACGGCTCTATTTACAAGAACCTCGTCTACAGTACAAGGTAAATATCCCAGAATGTGAAAAATGGATAAAGAAGTTGTGGTATATACGTACAATGGAATATCACTCAGCAATGAAATCTATGTCATCAGGCCCGTCGCGGCATAATGAGTGGATTCAGGTACGATGATTCTAAGTGAAATAAGTCACACAGAAAATGAAACATCATAAGATATCACTAATACACGGAATGTAAACTTGGCTACACATGAACTGAATTACAAAACAGAACAGGGTCTCAAATTTAGAAAACCAACTTATGCTTGCTTAAGGGGAAAGGTGAGTTGGGGTGCTGCATAAAACCAGAGATAGAAATTAGCACAGATAACTTTCCATAAGCCAAATATGTCATAGTCAAGACCCACCACTTGCTCAACGAAATGGACTAAACACCCCATATTCAACACCTAGGAATACACCTGACTAGTAAGAATCTTCAAACCCATGGATTCATATGCCTCCGTAAGAGAATGAAGCGTGTGTACAGCGGCATGAATGCAGCAGAGAAAATCCGATAAATCCCATTGTCAAAATGAATTACAAAAACAAAACCCAAGGACAGTGAAATAGAGAGCAATTCTTAAATAATTCATTCAGGGCTTGTGATGCAACCTGGATTTACCACATATACACCCAGAGCTGAGTGAGACATAAGGTTGGACACTTTGGGCTGATAGCATTGGTGAGGTTCGATAAGCAAATGCAGACCCTTTGAAGTCATACTGCATGGTAGCCATTCCATGGGTCCCAACTGCCAGGTTTAAGGGATTCTTCCTTCAGCTAAAATATGCATGGGAAACCCACATTATGGTGCACCATGTGACGGGGAAACGTTTTCAAATGCATCTCAGTTTTCGTCTCGTTTTACTTGGGTACACCATTCCAGACCCTTTAATAACACTCTCCCCCTTGGAAAGTCTGTACTTTTAACCTCCTGTTTGGCACAGTTTGCAATTTCTGCGCAAGATGAACAGGAATAGGGAGAACCAATGAGAGACTAGCTGTAGGTGTCTGCACGGGCAAATTTAATGCTCATTTCGCACCAGGAAGAGGAATTAACCAAAGGCTCAACATGCCGTGCCTGAACCAGATTAGGGCCTGAGAATCGTGCGGGTTTGCAGCCAGCTCACAAGATAGCGAGTTGAAGAAAGGAGCTCAGGGGCACTGTAACTCACAAACCTGCAGAGTAATAAATGACAGCTATCGTCCAAAAATATATTGAAGGAGGTCTGCAAAGACGACTTGTAAGTGGGACAGATTTGCAGGAAAACGATTTCAGGGGGTAGACGGGAATTGCATTTAAAGCATAGGAAAAGAGGCAGAACGTCAACAATGATGCTCTTGGCCAAAAAGGGCGTATGCGTTTTTTTCCTGAATATATTCAGGAATAAACGCATACGCACTTTTTGGCCAACCAAGCAAGCATGTTAAAGAAATCTGCACTACAATGAAGTCTCACTGCCCCCCGGTCAAAAGGGCCATCTGAAAAAAGTGTAAAATCCAGAAAGGCAGCACAGGCCATAGAGAACAGGGAGCCTTGTTATGCTGATGGGCGGGATGTAAATTGCCAACAGCCACTCTGGAGAAGTGTATGGTGTTTCCCGGAACACCGAAAAAACAAAGCTACGGAGCCTACGGCACTTCCACTTATGGTCATATAGCTTAGGAAAATTAAAATCAAAAACACACAGCCACCCAAAAGTCTCGGGCGGCTCTGTTCACAAGAACCTCGTCTACGGTACAAGTTAAATATCCCAGAATGTGAAAAATGGATAAAGAAGTTGTGGTACGTACGTACAGTGGAATATCACACAGCAATGAAATCTATGTCATCAGGCCCGTCGCGGCATAATGAGTGGATTCAGGTACGATGATTCTAAGTGAAATAAGTCACACAGAAAATGAAACATCATAAGATATCACTAATACACGGAATGTAAACTTGGCTACACATGAACTGAATTACAAAACAGAACAGGGTCTCAAATTTAGAAAACCAACTTATGCTTCCTTAAGGGGAAAGGTGAGTTGGGGTGCTGCATAAAACCAGAGATAGAAATTAGCACAGATACCTTTCCATAAGCCAAATATGTAATAGTCAAGACCTACCAATTGCTCAACGAAATGGACTAAACACCCCATATTCAACGCCTAGGAATACACCTGACTAGTAAGAATATTCAAACCCATGGATTTATATGTCTCCGTAAGAGAATGAAGCGTGTGTACAGCGGCATGAATGCAGCAGAGAAAATCCGATAAATCCCATTATCAAAATGAATTACACAAACAAAACCCAAGGACAGTGAAATAGAGAGCAATTCTTAAATAATTCATTCAGGGCTTGTGATGCAACCTGGATTTACCACATCTACACCCAGAGCTGAGTGAGACATAAGGTTGGGCACTTCGGGCTGATAGCATTGGTGAGGTTCGATGAGCAAATGCAGACCCTTTGAAGTCATGCAGCATGGTACCCATTCCATGGGTCCCAACTCTCCAAGTTTAAGGGATTCTTCCTTCAGCTAAAACATGCATGGGAAACCCACAGTACGGTGCACCGTGTGACTGGCAAACGTTTTCAAATGCATCTCAGATTTCGTCCCCTTTTACTCGGGTTCACCATTCCAGACCCTTTACGAACACTCTCCCCACTTGGAGAGTCAATGCCTTTAACCTCCTGTTGGGCACAGTTTGCAATTTCTGCGCAAGATGAAAAGGAATAGGGAGAACCAATGAGAGACTAGCTGTAGGTGTCTGCACGGGCAAATTTAACGCTCATTTCCCACCAGGAAGAGGAATTAACCAAAGGCTCAGCATGCCGTGCCGGAACCAGATTAGGGCCTGAGGCAATCCTGTGGGTTTGCGGCCAGCTCACAAGATAGCGAGTTGAAGAAATAAGCTCAGGGGCACTGTAACTCACAAACCTGCAGAGTTATAAATGACAGCTATCGTCCAAAAATATATTGAAGGAAGACTGCGAAGACGACTTGAAAGTGGGGCAGAATTGCAGGAAAATGATTTCAGGGGGTAGACGGGAATTGCATTTAAAGCATAGGAAAAGAGGCAGAACGTCGACAATGATGCTCTTGGCCAAAAAGGGCGTATGCATTTTTTCCTGAATATATTCAGGAAAAAACGCATACGCACTTTTTGGCCAACCAAGCAAGCATGTTAAAGAAATCTGCACTACAATGAAGTCTCACTGCCCCCCGGTCAAAAGGGCCATCTGAAAAAAGTGTAAAATCCAGAAAGGCAGCACAGGCCATGGAGAACAGGGAGCCTTGTTATGCTGATGGGCGGGATGTAAATTGCCAAAAGCCACCCTGGAGAAGTGTATGGTGTTTCCCGGAACACTGAAAAAACAAAGCTACGGAGCCTACGGCACTTCCACTTATGGTCCTATAGCTTAGGGAAATTAAAATCAAAAACACACAGCCACCCCACAGTGTCGGACGGCTCTGTTTACAAGAACTTCGTCTACGGTACAAGTTAAATATCCCAGAATGTAAAAAATGGATAAAGAAGTTGTGGTACGTACGTACAATGGAATATCACTCAGCAATGAAATCTATGTCATCAGGCCCGTCGCGGCATAATGAGTGGATTCAGGTACGATGATTCTATGTGAAATAAGTCACACAGAAAATGAAACATCATAAGATATCACTACTACACGGAATGTGAACTTGGCTACACATGAACTGAATTACAAAACAGAACAGGGTCTCAAATTTAGAAAACCAACTTATGCTTGCTTAAGGGGAAAGGTGAGTTGGGGTGCTGCATAAAACCAGAGATAGAAATTAGCACAGATACCTTTCCATAAGCCAAATATGTAATAGTCAAGACCTACCCCTTGCTCAACGAAATGGACTAAACACCCCATATTCAACGCCTAGGAATACACCTGACTAGTAAGAATCTTCAAACCCATGGATTTATATGTCTCCGTAAGAGAATGAAGCATGTGTACAGCGGCATGAATGCAGCAGAGAAAATCCGATAAATCCCATTATCAAAATGAATTACACAAACAAAACCCAAGGACAGTGAAATAGAGAGCAATTCTTAAGTAATTCATTCAGGGCTTGTGATGCAACCTGGATTTACCACATCTACACCCAGAGCTGAGTGAGACATAAGGTTGGGCACTTCGGGCTGATAGCATTGGTGAGGTTCGATGAGCAAATGCAGACCCTTTGAAGTCATACAGCATGGTACCCATTCCATGGGTCCCAACTGCCAGGTTTAAGGGATTCTTCCTTCAGCTAAAATATGCATGGGAAACCCACATTATGGTGCACCATGTGACGGGGAAACGTTTTCAAATGCATCTCAGTTTTCGTCTCGTTTTACTTGGGTACACCATTCCAGACCCTTTAATAACACTCTCCCCCTTGGAAAGTCTGTACTTTTAACCTCCTGTTTGGCACAGTTTGCAATTTCTGCGCAAGATGAACAGGAATAGGGAGAACCAATGAGAGACTAGCTGTAGGTGTCTGCACGGGCAAATTTAATGCTCATTTCGCACCAGGAAGAGGAATTAACCAAAGGCTCAACATGCCGTGCCTGAACCAGATTAGGGCCTGACAATCGTGCGGGTTTGCAGCCAGCTCACAAGATAGCGAGTTGAAGAAAGGAGCTCAGGGGCACTGTAACTCACAAACCTGCAGAGTAATAAATGACAGCTATCGTCCAAAAATATATTGAAGGAGGTCTGCAAAGACGACTTGTAAGTGGGACAGATTTGCAGGAAAACGATTTCAGGGGGTAGACGGGAATTGCATTTAAAGCATAGGAAAAGAGGCAGAACGTCAACAATGATGCTCTTGGCCAAAAAGGGCGTATGCGTTTTTTTCCTGAATATATTCAGGAATAAACGCATACGCACTTTTTGGCCAACCAAGCAAGCATGTTAAAGAAATCTGCACTACAATGAAGTCTCACTGCCCCCCGGTCAAAAGGGCCATCTGAAAAAAGTGTAAAATCCAGAAAGGCAGCACAGGCCATAGAGAACAGGGAGCCTTGTTATGCTGATGGGCGGGATGTAAATTGCCAACAGCCACTCTGGAGAAGTGTATGGTGTTTCCCGGAACACCGAAAAAACAAAGCTACGGAGCCTACGGCACTTCCACTTATGGTCCTATAGCTTAGGAAAATTAAAATCAAAAACACACAGCCACCCAAAAGTCTCGGGCGGCTCTGTTCACAAGAACCTCGTCTACGGTACAAGTTAAATATCCCAGAATGTGAAAAATGGATAAAGAAGTTGTGGTACGTACGTACAGTGGAATATCACACAGCAATGAAATCTATGTCATCAGGCCTGTCGCGGCATAATGAGTGGATTCAGGTACGATGATTCTAAGTGAAATAAGTCACACAGAAAATGAAACATCATAAGATATCACTAATACACGGAATGTAAACTTGGCTACACATGAACTGAATTACAAAACAGAACAGGGTCTCAAATTTAGAAAACCAACTTATGCTTCCTTAAGGGGAAAGGTGGGTTGGGGTGCTGCATAAAACCAGAGATAGAAATTAGCACAGATACCTTTCCATAAGCCAAATATGTAATAGTCAAGACCTACCCCTTGCTCAACGAAATGGACTAAACACCCCATATTCAACGCCTAGGAATACACCTGACTAGTAAGAATATTCAAACCCATGGATTTATATGTCTCCGTAAGAGAATGAAGCGTGTGTACAGCGGCATGAATGCAGCAGAGAAAATCCGATAAATCCCATTATCAAAATGAATTACACAAACAAAACCCAAGGACAGTGAAATAGAGAGCAATTCTTAAATAATTCATTCAGGGCTTGTGATGCAACCTGGATTTACCACATCTACACCCAGAGCTGAGTGAGACATAAGGTTGGGCACTTCGGGCTGATAGCATTGGTGAGGTTCGATGAGCAAATGCAGACCCTTTGAAGTCATACAGCATGGTACCCATTCCATGGGTCCCAACTCTCCAAGTTTAAGGGATTCTTCCTTCAGCTAAAACATGCATGAGAAACCCACAGTACGGTGCACCGTGTGACTGGCAAACGTTTTCAAATGCATCTCAGATTTCGTCCCCTTTTACTCGGGTTCACCATTCCAGACCCTTTACGAACACTCTCCCCACTTGGAGAGTCAATGCCTTTAACCTCCTGTTGGGCACAGTTTGCAATTTCTGCGCAAGATGAAAAGGAATAGGGAGAACCAATGAGAGACTAGCTCTAGGTGTCTGCACGGGCAAATTTAACGCTCATTTCCCACCAGGAAGAGGAATTAACCAAAGGCTCAGCATGCCGTGCCGGAACCAGATTAGGGCCTGAGGCAATCCTGTGGGTTTGCGGCCAGCTCACAAGATAGCGAGTTGAAGAAATAAGCTCAGGGGCACTGTAACTCACAAACCTGCAGAGTTATAAATGACAGCTATCGTCCAAAAATATATTGAAGGAAGACTGCGAAGACGACTTGAAAGTGGGGCAGAATTGCAGGAAAATGATTTCAGGGGGTAGACGGGAATTGCATTTAAAGCATAGGAAAAGAGGCATAATGTCGACAATGATGCTCTTGGCCAAAAAGGGCGTATGCGTTTTTTCCTGAATATATTCAGGAAAAAACGCATAAGCCCTTTTTGGCCAACCAAGCAAGCATGTTAAAGAAATCTGCACTACAATGAAGTCTCACTGCCCCCTGGTCAAAAGGGCCATCTGAAAAAAGTGTAAAATCCAGAAAGGCAGCACAGGCCATGGAGAACAGGGAGCCTTGTTATGCTGATGGGCGGGATGTAAATTGCCAAAAGCCACCCTGGAGAAGTGTATGGTGTTTCCCGGAACACTGAAAAAACAAAGCTACGGAGCCTACGGCACTTCCACTTATGGTCCTATAGCTTAGGGAAATTAAAATCAAAAACACACAGCCACCCCACAGTGTCGGACGGCTCTGTTTACAAGAACTTCGTCTACGGTACAAGTTAAATATCCCAGAATGTGAAAAATGGATAAAGAAGTTGTGGTACGTACGTACAATGGAATATCACTCAGCAATGAAATCTATGTCATCAGGCCCGTCGCGGCATAATGAGTGGATTCAGGTACGATGATTCTAAGTGAAATAAGTCACACAGAAAATGAAACATCATAAGATATCACTAATACACGCAATGTAAACTTGGCTACACATGAACTGAATTACAAAACAGAACAGGGTCTCAAATTTAGAAAACCAACTTATGCTTGCTTAAGGGGAAAGGTGAGTTGGGGTGCTGCATAAAACCAGAGATAGAAATTAGCACAGATACCTTTCCATAAGCCAAATATGTAATAGTCAAGACCTACCCCTTGCTCAACGAAATGGACTAAACACCCCATATTCAACGCCTAGGAATACACCTGACTAGTAAGAATCTTCAAACCCATGGATTTATATGTCTCCGTAAGAGAATGAAGCGTGTGTACAGCGGCATGAATGCAGCAGAGGAAATCCGATAAATCCCATTATCAAAATGAATTACACAAACAAAACCCAAGGACAGTGAAATAGAGAGCAATTCTAAAATAATTCACTCAGGGCTTGTGATGCAACCTGGATTTACCACATCTACACCCAGAGCTGAGTGAGACATAAGGTTGGGCACTTCGGGCTGATAGCATTGGTGAGGTTCGATGAGCAAATGCAGACCCTTTGAAGTCATACAGCATGGTACCCATTCCATGGGTCCCAACTCTCCAAGTTTAAGGGATTCTTCCTTCAGCTAAAACATGCATGGGAAACCCACAGTATGGTGCACCGTGTGACCAACAAACGTTTTCAAATGCATCTCAGTTTTCGTCCCCTTTTACTTGGGTTCACCATTCCAGACCCTTTACTAACACTCTCACCACTTGGAGAGTAGGTGCCTTTAACCTCCTGTTGGGCACAGTTTGCAATTTCTGCGCAAGATTAACAGGAATAGGGAGAACCAATGAGAGACTAGCTGTAGGTGTCTGCACGGGCAAATTTAATGCTCATTTCGCACCAGGAAGAGGAATTAACCAAAGGCTCAACATGCCGTGCCTGAACCAGATTAGGGCCTGACAATCGTGCGGGTTTGCAGCCAGCTCACAAGATAGCGAGTTGAAGAAAGGAGCTCAGGGGCACTGTAACTCACAAACCTGCAGAGTAATAAATGACAGCTATCGTCCAAAAATATATTGAAGGAGGTCTGCAAAGACGACTTGTAAGCGGGACAGATTTGCAGGAAAACGATTTCAGGATGTAGACGGGAATTGCATTTAAAGCATAGGAAAAGAGGCAGAACGTCAACAATGATGCTCTTGGCCAAAAAGGGCGTATGCGTTTTTTCCTGAATATATTCAGGAAAAAACGCATACGCCCTTTTTGGCCAACCAAGCAAGCATGTTAAAGAAATCTGCACTACAATGAAGTCTCATTGCTCCCCGGGCAAAAGGGCCATATGAAAAAAGTGTAAAGTCCAGAAAGGCAGCACAGGCAATGGAGAACAGGGAGCCTTGTTATGCTGATGGGCGGGATGTAAATTGCCAACAGCCACTCTGGAGAAGTGTATGGTGTTTTCCGGAACACCTAAAAAACAAAGCAACGGAGCCTACGGCATTTCCACTTATGGTCCTACAGTTTAGGGACATTAAAATGAAAAACACACAGCCACCCCAAAGTGTCGGACGGCTCTATTTACAAGAACCTCGTCTACAGTACAAGGTAAATATCCCAGAATGTGAAAAATGGATAAAGAAGTTGTGGTATATACGTACAATGGAATATCACTCAGCAATGAAATCTATGTCATCAGGCCCGTCGCGGCATAATGAGTGGATTCAGGTACGATGATTCTAAGTGAAATAAGTCACACAGAAAATGAAACATCATAAGATATCACTAATACACGGAATGTAAACTTGGCTACACATGAACTGAATTACAAAACAGAACAGGGTCTCAAATTTAGAAAACCAACTTATGCTTGCTTAAGGGGAAAGGTGAGTTGGGGTGCTGCATAAAACCAGAGATAGAAATTAGCACAGATAACTTTCCATAAGCCAAATATGTCATAGTCAAGACCCACCACTTGCTCAACGAAATGGACTAAACACCCCATATTCAACACCTAGGAATACACCTGACTAGTAAGAATCTTCAAACCCATGGATTCATATGCCTCCGTAAGAGAATGAAGCGTGTGTACAGCGGCATGAATGCAGCAGAGAAAATCCGATAAATCCCATTGTCAAAATGAATTACAAAAACAAAACCCAAGGACAGTGAAATAGAGAGCAATTCTTAAATAATTCATTCAGGGCTTGTGATGCAACCTGGATTTACCACATATACACCCAGAGCTGAGTGAGACATAAGGTTGGACACTTTGGGCTGATAGCATTGGTGAGGTTCGATAAGCAAATGCAGACCCTTTGAAGTCATACTGCATGGTAGCCATTCCATGGGTCCCAACTGCCAGGTTTAAGGGATTCTTCCTTCAGCTAAAATATGCATGGGAAACCCACATTATGGTGCACCATGTGACGGGGAAACGTTTTCAAATGCATCTCAGTTTTCGTCTCGTTTTACTTGGGTACACCATTCCAGACCCTTTAATAACACTCTCCCCCTTGGAAAGTCTGTACTTTTAACCTCCTGTTTGGCACAGTTTGCAATTTCTGCGCAAGATGAACAGGAATAGGGAGAACCAATGAGAGACTAGCTGTAGGTGTCTGCACGGGCAAATTTAATGCTCATTTCGCACCAGGAAGAGGAATTAACCAAAGGCTCAACATGCCGTGCCTGAACCAGATTAGGGCCTGACAATCGTGCGGGTTTGCAGCCAGCTCACAAGATAGCGAGTTGAAGAAAGGAGCTCAGGGGCACTGTAACTCACAAACCTGCAGAGTAATAAATGACAGCTATCGTCCAAAAATATATTGAAGGAGGTCTGCAAAGACGACTTGTAAGTGGGACAGATTTGCAGGAAAACGATTTCAGGGGGTAGACGGGAATTGCATTTAAAGCATAGGAAAAGAGGCAGAACGTCAACAATGATGCTCTTGGCCAAAAAGGGCGTATGCGTTTTTTTCCTGAATATATTCAGGAATAAACGCATACGCACTTTTTGGCCAACCAAGCAAGCATGTTAAAGAAATCTGCACTACAATGAAGTCTCACTGCCCCCCGGTCAAAAGGGCCATCTGAAAAAAGTGTAAAATCCAGAAAGGCAGCACAGGCCATAGAGAACAGGGAGCCTTGTTATGCTGATGGGCGGGATGTAAATTGCCAACAGCCACTCTGGAGAAGTGTATGGTGTTTCCCGGAACACCGAAAAAACAAAGCTACGGAGCCTACGGCACTTCCACTTATGGTCCTATAGCTTAGGAAAATTAAAATCAAAAACACACAGCCACCCAAAAGTCTCGGGCGGCTCTGTTCACAAGAACCTCGTCTACGGTACAAGTTAAATATCCCAGAATGTGAAAAATGGATAAAGAAGTTGTGGTACGTACGTACAGTGGAATATCACACAGCAATGAAATCTATGTCATCAGGCCCGTCGCGGCATAATGAGTGGATTCAGGTACGATGATTCTAAGTGAAATAAGTCACACAGAAAATGAAACATCATAAGATATCACTAATACACGGAATGTAAACTTGGCTACACATGAACTGAATTACAAAACAGAACAGGGTCTCAAATTTAGAAAACCAACTTATGCTTCCTTAAGGGGAAAGGTGAGTTGGGGTGCTGCATAAAACCAGAGATAGAAATTAGCACAGATACCTTTCCATAAGCCAAATATGTAATAGTCAAGACCTACCAATTGCTCAACGAAATGGACTAAACACCCCATATTCAACGCCTAGGAATACACCTGACTAGTAAGAATATTCAAACCCATGGATTTATATGTCTCCGTAAGAGAATGAAGCGTGTGTACAGCGGCATGAATGCAGCAGAGAAAATCCGATAAATCCCATTATCAAAATGAATTACACAAACAAAACCCAAGGACAGTGAAATAGAGAGCAATTCTTAAATAATTCATTCAGGGCTTGTGATGCAACCTGGATTTACCACATCTACACCCAGAGCTGAGTGAGACATAAGGTTGGGCACTTCGGGCTGATAGCATTGGTGAGGTTCGATGAGCAAATGCAGACCCTTTGAAGTCATGCAGCATGGTACCCATTCCATGGGTCCCAACTCTCCAAGTTTAAGGGATTCTTCCTTCAGCTAAAACATGCATGGGAAACCCACAGTACGGTGCACCGTGTGACTGGCAAACGTTTTCAAATGCATCTCAGATTTCGTCCCCTTTTACTCGGGTTCACCATTCCAGACCCTTTACGAACACTCTCCCCACTTGGAGAGTCAATGCCTTTAACCTCCTGTTGGGCACAGTTTGCAATTTCTGCGCAAGATGAAAAGGAATAGGGAGAACCAATGAGAGACTAGCTGTAGGTGTCTGCACGGGCAAATTTAACGCTCATTTCCCACCAGGAAGAGGAATTAACCAAAGGCTCAGCATGCCGTGCCGGAACCAGATTAGGGCCTGAGGCAATCCTGTGGGTTTGCGGCCAGCTCACAAGATAGCGAGTTGAAGAAATAAGCTCAGGGGCACTGTAACTCACAAACCTGCAGAGTTATAAATGACAGCTATCGTCCAAAAATATATTGAAGGAAGACTGCGAAGACGACTTGAAAGTGGGGCAGAATTGCAGGAAAATGATTTCAGGGGGTAGACGGGAATTGCATTTAAAGCATAGGAAAAGAGGCAGAACGTCGACAATGATGCTCTTGGCCAAAAAGGGCGTATGCATTTTTTCCTGAATATATTCAGGAAAAAACGCATACGCACTTTTTGGCCAACCAAGCAAGCATGTTAAAGAAATCTGCACTACAATGAAGTCTCACTGCCCCCCGGTCAAAAGGGCCATCTGAAAAATGTGTAAAATCCAGAAAGGCAGCACAGGCCATGGAGAACAGGGAGCCTTGTTATGCTGATGGGCGGGATGTAAATTGCCAAAAGCCACCCTGGAGAAGTGTATGGTGTTTCCCGGAACACTGAAAAAACAAAGCTACGGAGCCTACGGCACTTCCACTTATGGTCCTATAGCTTAGGGAAATTAAAATCAAAAACACACAGCCACCCCACAGTGTCGGACGGCTCTGTTTACAAGAACTTCGTCTACGGTACAAGTTAAATATCCCAGAATGTAAAAAATGGATAAAGAAGTTGTGGTACGTACGTACAATGGAATATCACTCAGCAATGAAATCTATGTCATCAGGCCCGTCGCGGCATAATGAGTGGATTCAGGTACGATGATTCTATGTGAAATAAGTCACACAGAAAATGAAACATCATAAGATATCACTACTACACGGAATGTGAACTTGGCTACACATGAACTGAATTACAAAACAGAACAGGGTCTCAAATTTAGAAAACCAACTTATGCTTGCTTAAGGGGAAAGGTGAGTTGGGGTGCTGCATAAAACCAGAGATAGAAATTAGCACAGATACCTTTCCATAAGCCAAATATGTAATAGTCAAGACCTACCCCTTGCTCAACGAAATGGACTAAACACCCCATATTCAACGCCTAGGAATACACCTGACTAGTAAGAATCTTCAAACCCATGGATTTATATGTCTCCGTAAGAGAATGAAGCATGTGTACAGCGGCATGAATGCAGCAGAGAAAATCCGATAAATCCCATTATCAAAATGAATTACACAAACAAAACCCAAGGACAGTGAAATAGAGAGCAATTCTTAAGTAATTCATTCAGGGCTTGTGATGCAACCTGGATTTACCACATCTACACCCAGAGCTGAGTGAGACATAAGGTTGGGCACTTCGGGCTGATAGCATTGGTGAGGTTCGATGAGCAAATGCAGACCCTTTGAAGTCATACAGCATGGTACCCATTCCATGGGTCCCAACTCTCCAAGTTTAAGGGATTCTTCCTTCAGCTAAAACATGCATGGGAAACCCACAGTACGGTGCACCGTGTGACTGGCAAACGTTTTCAAATGCATCTCAGTTTTCGTCCCCTTTTACTCGGGTTCACCATTCCAGACCCTTTACGAACACTCTCCCCACTTGGAGAGTCAGTGCCTTTAACCTCCTGTTGGGCACAGTTTGCAATTTCTGCGCAAGATGAAAAGGAATAGGGAGAACCAATGAGAGACTAGCTCTAGGTGTCTGCACGGGCAAATTTATCGCTCATTTCCCACCAGGAAGAGGAATTAACGAAAGGCTCAGCATGCCGTGCCGGAACCAGATTAGGGCCTGAGGCAATCCTGTGGGTTTGCGGCCAGCTCACAAGATAGCGAGATGAAGAAAGGAGCTCAGGGGCATTGTAACTCACAAACCTGCAGAGTTATAAATGACAGCTATCGTCCAAAAATATATTGAAGGAAGGCTGCGAAGACGACTTGTAAGCGGGACAGATTTGCAGGAAAACGATTTCAGGGGGTAGACGGGAATTGCATTTAAAGCATAGGAAAAGAGGCAGAACGTCGACAATGATGCTCTTGGCCAAAAAGTGCGTATGCGTTTTTTCCTGAATATATTCAGGAAAAAACGCATACGCCCTTTTTGGCCAACCAAGCAAGCATGTTAAAGAAATCTGCACTACAATGAAGTCTCACTGCCCCCCGGTCAAAAGGGCCATCTGAAAAAAGTGTAAAATCCAAAAAGGCAGCACAGGCCATGGAGAACAGGGAGCCTTGTTATGCTGATGGGCGGGATGTAAATTGCCAACAGCCACTCTGGAGAAGTGTATGGTGTTTCCCGGAACACCGAAAAAACAAAGCTACGGAGCCTACGGCACTTCCACTTATGGTCCTATAGCTTAGGGAAATTAAAATCAAAAACACACAGCCACCCCAAAGTGTCGGACGGCTCTGTTTACAAGAACGTCGTCTACGGTACAAGTTAAATATCCCAGAATGTGAAAAATGGATAAAGAAGTTGTGGTACGTACGTACAATGGAATATCACTCAGCAATGAAATCTATGTCATCAGGCCCGTCGCGGTATAATGAGTGGATTCAGGTACGATGATTCTAAGTGAAATAAGTCACAGAGAAAATGAAACATCATAAGATATCACTAATACATGGAATGTAAACTTGGCTACACATGAACTGAATTACAAAACAGAACAGGGTCTCAAATTTAGGAAACCAACTTATGCTTGCTTAAGGGGAAAGGTGAGTTGGGGTGCTGCATAAAACCAGAGATAGAAATTAGCACAGATAACTTTCCATAAGCCAAATATGTCATAGTCAAGACCCACCACTTGCTCAACGAAATGGACTAAACACCACATATTCAACACCTAGGAATACACCTGACTAGTAAGAATCTTCAAACCCATGGATTCATATGCCTCCGTAAGAGAATGAAGCGTGTGTACAGCGGCATGAATGCAGCAGAGAAAATCCGATAAATCCCATTGTCAAAATGAATTACAAAAACAAAACCCAAGGACAGTGAAATAGAGAGCAATTCTTAAATAATTCATTCAGGGCTTGTGATGCAACCTGGATTTACCACATATACACCCAGAGCTGAGTGAGACATAAGGTTGGACACTTTGGGCTGATAGCATTGGTGAGGTTCGATAAGCAAATGCAGACCCTTTGAAGTCATACTGCATGGTAGCCATTCCATGGGTCCCAACTGCCAGGTTTAAGGGATTCTTCCTTCAGCTAAAATATGCATGGGAAACCCACATTATGGTGCACCATGTGACGGGGAAACGTTTTCAAATGCATCTCAGTTTTCGTCTCGTTTTACTTGGGTACACCATTCCAGACCCTTTAATAACACTCTCCCCCTTGGAAAGTCTGTACTTTTAACCTCCTGTTTGGCACAGTTTGCAATTTCTGCGCAAGATGAACAGGAATAGGGAGAACCAATGAGAGACTAGCTGTAGGTGTCTGCACGGGCAAATTTAATGCTCATTTCGCACCAGGAAGAGGAATTAACCAAAGGCTCAACATGCCGTGCCTGAACCAGATTAGGGCCTGACAATCGTGCGGGTTTGCAGCCAGCTCACAAGATAGCGAGTTGAAGAAAGGAGCTCAGGGGCACTGTAACTCACAAACCTGCAGAGTAATAAATGACAGCTATCGTCCAAAAATATATTGAAGGAGGTCTGCAAAGACGACTTGTAAGTGGGACAGATTTGCAGGAAAACGATTTCAGGGGGTAGACGGGAATTGCATTTAAAGCATAGGAAAAGAGGCAGAACGTCAACAATGATGCTCTTGGCCAAAAAGGGCGTATGCGTTTTTTTCCTGAATATATTCAGGAATAAACGCATACGCACTTTTTGGCCAACCAAGCAAGCATGTTAAAGAAATCTGCACTACAATGAAGTCTCACTGCCCCCCGGTCAAAAGGGCCATCTGAAAAAAGTGTAAAATCCAGAAAGGCAGCACAGGCCATAGAGAACAGGGAGCCTTGTTATGCTGATGGGCGGGATGTAAATTGCCAACAGCCACCCTGGAGAAGTGTATGGTGTTTCCCGGAACACCGATAAAACAAAGCTACGGAGCCTACGGCACTTCCACTTATGGTCCTATAGCTTAGGAAAATTAAAATCAAAAACACACAGCCACCCAAAAGTCTCGGGCGGCTCTGTTCACAAGAACCTCGTCTACGGTACAAGTTAAATATCCCAGAATGTGAAAAATGGATAAAGAAGTTGTGGTACGTACGTACAGTGGAATATCACACAGCAATGAAATCTATGTCATCAGGCCCGTCGCGGCATAATGAGTGGATTCAGGTACGATGATTCTAAGTGAAATAAGTCACACAGAAAATGAAACATCATAAGATATCACTAATACACGGAATGTAAACTTGGCTACACATGAACTGAATTACAAAACAGAACAGGGTCTCAAATTTAGAAAACCAACTTATGCTTCCTTAAGGGGAAAGGTGGGTTGGGGTGCTGCATAAAACCAGAGATAGAAATTAGCACAGATACCTTTCCATAAGCCAAATATGTAATAGTCAAGACCTACCCCTTGCTCAACGAAATGGACTAAACACCCCATATTCAACGCCTAGGAATACACCTGACTAGTAAGAATCTTCAAACCCATGGATTTATATGTCTCCGTAAGAGAATGAAGCGTGTGTACAGCGGCATGAATGCAGCAGAGAAAATCCGATAAATCCCATTATCAAAATGAATTACACAAACAAAACCCAAGGACAGTGAAATAGAGAGCAATTCTTAAATAATTCATTCAGGGCTTGTGATGCAACCTGGATTTACCACATCTACACCCAGAGCTGAGTGAGACATAAGGTTGGGCACTTCGGGCTGATAGCATTGGTGAGGTTCGATGAGCAAATGCAGACCCTTTGAAGTCATACAGCATGGTACCCATTCCATGGGTCCCAACTCTCCAAGTTTAAGGGATTCTTCCTTCAGCTAAAACATGCATGGGAAACCCACAGTACGGTGCACCGTGTGACTGGCAAACGTTTTCAAATGCATCTCAGATTTCGTCCCCTTTTACTCGGGTTCACCATTCCAGACCCTTTACGAACACTCTCCCCACTTGGAGAGTCAATGCCTTTAACCTCCTGTTGGGCACAGTTTGCAATTTCTGCGCAAGATGAACAGGAATAGGGAGAACCAATGAGAGACTAGTTCTAGGTGTCTGCACGGGCAAATTTAATGCTCATTTCCCACCAGGAAGAGGAATTAACCAAAGGCTCAGCATGCCGTGCCGGAACCAGATTAGGGCCTGAGGCAATCATGTGGGTTTGCGGCCAGCTCACAAGATAGCGAGTTGAAGAAATAAGCTCAGGGGCACTGTAACTCACAAACCTGCAGAGTTATAAATGACAGCTATCGTCCAAAAATATATTGAAGGAAGACTGCGAAGACGACTTGAAAGTGGGGCAGAATTGCAGGAAAATGATTTCAGGGGGTAGACGGGAATTGCATTTAAAGCATAGGAAAAGAGGCAGAACGTCGACAATGATGCTCTTGGCCAAAAAGGGCGTATGCGTTTTTTCCTGAATATATTCAGGAAAAAACGCATACGCACTTTTTGGCCAACCAAGCAAGCATGTTAAAGAAATCTGCACTACAATGAAGTCTCACTGCCCCCCGGTCAAAAGGGCCATCTGAAAAAAGTGTAAAATCCAGAAAGGCAGCACAGGCCATAGAGAACAGGGAGCCTTGTTATGCTGATGGGCGGGATGTAAATTGCCAACAGCCACCCTGGAGAAGTGTATGGTGTTTCCCGGAACACCGATAAAACAAAGCTACGGAGCCTACGGCACTTCCACTTATGGTCCTATAGCTTAGGGAAATTAAAATCAAAAACACACAGCCACCCCACAGTGTCGGACGGCTCTGTTTACAAGAACTTCGTCTACGGTACAAGTTAAATATCCCAGAATGTGAAAAATGGATAAAGAAGTTGTGGTACGTACGTACAATGGAATATCACTCAGCAATGAAATCTATGTCATCAGGCCCGTCGCGGCATAATGAGTGGATTCAGGTACGATGATTCTAAGTGAAATAAGTCACACAGAAAATGAAACATCATAAGATATCACTAATACACGCAATGTAAACTTGGCTACACATGAACTGAATTACAAAACAGAACAGGGTCTCAAATTTAGAAAACCAACTTATGCTTGCTTAAGGGGAAAGGTGAGTTGGGGTGCTGCATAAAACCAGAGATAGAAATTAGCACAGATACCTTTCCATAAGCCAAATATGTAATAGTCAAGACCTACCCCTTGCTCAACGAAATGGACTAAACACCCCATATTCAACGCCTAGGAATACACCTGACTAGTAAGAATCTTCAAACCCATGGATTTATATGTCTCCGTAAGAGAATGAAGCGTGTGTACAGCGGCATGAATGCAGCAGAGGAAATCCGATAAATCCCATTATCAAAATGAATTACACAAACAAAACCCAAGGACAGTGAAATAGAGAGCAATTCTAAAATAATTCACTCAGGGCTTGTGATGCAACCTGGATTTACCACATCTACACCCAGAGCTGAGTGAGACATAAGGTTGGGCACTTCGGGCTGATAGCATTGGTGAGGTTCGATGAGCAAATGCAGACCCTTTGAAGTCATACAGCATGGTACCCATTCCATGGGTCCCAACTCTCCAAGTTTAAGGGATTCTTCCTTCAGCTAAAACATGCATGGGAAACCCACAGTATGGTGCACCGTGTGACCAACAAACGTTTTCAAATGCATCTCAGTTTTCGTCCCCTTTTACTTGGGTTCACCATTCCAGACCCTTTACTAACACTCTCACCACTTGGAGAGTAGGTGCCTTTAACCTCCTGTTGGGCACAGTTTGCAATTTCTGCGCAAGATTAACAGGAATAGGGAGAACCAATGAGAGACTAGCTGTAGGTGTCTGCACGGGCAAATTTAATGCTCATTTCGCACCAGGAAGAGGAATTAACCAAAGGCTCAACATGCCGTGCCTGAACCAGATTAGGGCCTGACAATCGTGCGGGTTTGCAGCCAGCTCACAAGATAGCGAGTTGAAGAAAGGAGCTCAGGGGCACTGTAACTCACAAACCTGCAGAGTAATAAATGACAGCTATCGTCCAAAAATATATTGAAGGAGGTCTGCAAAGACGACTTGTAAGCGGGACAGATTTGCAGGAAAACGATTTCAGGATGTAGACGGGAATTGCATTTAAAGCATAGGAAAAGAGGCAGAACGTCAACAATGATGCTCTTGGCCAAAAAGGGCGTATGCGTTTTTTCCTGAATATATTCAGGAAAAAACGCATACGCCCTTTTTGGCCAACCAAGCAAGCATGTTAAAGAAATCTGCACTACAATGAAGTCTCATTGCTCCCCGGGCAAAAGGGCCATATGAAAAAAGTGTAAAGTCCAGAAAGGCAGCACAGGCAATGGAGAACAGGGAGCCTTGTTATGCTGATGGGCGGGATGTAAATTGCCAACAGCCACTCTGGAGAAGTGTATGGTGTTTTCCGGAACACCTAAAAAACAAAGCAACGGAGCCTACGGCATTTCCACTTATGGTCCTACAGTTTAGGGACATTAAAATGAAAAACACACAGCCACCCCAAAGTGTCGGACGGCTCTATTTACAAGAACCTCGTCTACAGTACAAGGTAAATATCCCAGAATGTGAAAAATGGATAAAGAAGTTGTGGTATATACGTACAATGGAATATCACTCAGCAATGAAATCTATGTCATCAGGCCCGTCGCGGCATAATGAGTGGATTCAGGTACGATGATTCTAAGTGAAATAAGTCACACAGAAAATGAAACATCATAAGATATCACTAATACACGGAATGTAAACTTGGCTACACATGAACTGAATTACAAAACAGAACAGGGTCTCAAATTTAGAAAACCAACTTATGCTTGCTTAAGGGGAAAGGTGAGTTGGGGTGCTGCATAAAACCAGAGATAGAAATTAGCACAGATAACTTTCCATAAGCCAAATATGTCATAGTCAAGACCCACCACTTGCTCAACGAAATGGACTAAACACCCCATATTCAACACCTAGGAATACACCTGACTAGTAAGAATCTTCAAACCCATGGATTCATATGCCTCCGTAAGAGAATGAAGCGTGTGTACAGCGGCATGAATGCAGCAGAGAAAATCCGATAAATCCCATTGTCAAAATGAATTACAAAAACAAAACCCAAGGACAGTGAAATAGAGAGCAATTCTTAAATAATTCATTCAGGGCTTGTGATGCAACCTGGATTTACCACATATACACCCAGAGCTGAGTGAGACATAAGGTTGGACACTTTGGGCTGATAGCATTGGTGAGGTTCGATAAGCAAATGCAGACCCTTTGAAGTCATACTGCATGGTAGCCATTCCATGGGTCCCAACTGCCAGGTTTAAGGGATTCTTCCTTCAGCTAAAATATGCATGGGAAACCCACATTATGGTGCACCATGTGACGGGGAAACGTTTTCAAATGCATCTCAGTTTTCGTCTCGTTTTACTTGGGTACACCATTCCAGACCCTTTAATAACACTCTCCCCCTTGGAAAGTCTGTACTTTTAACCTCCTGTTTGGCACAGTTTGCAATTTCTGCGCAAGATGAACAGGAATAGGGAGAACCAATGAGAGACTAGCTGTAGGTGTCTGCACGGGCAAATTTAATGCTCATTTCGCACCAGGAAGAGGAATTAACCAAAGGCTCAACATGCCGTGCCTGAACCAGATTAGGGCCTGACAATCGTGCGGGTTTGCAGCCAGCTCACAAGATAGCGAGTTGAAGAAAGGAGCTCAGGGGCACTGTAACTCACAAACCTGCAGAGTAATAAATGACAGCTATCGTCCAAAAATATATTGAAGGAGGTCTGCAAAGACGACTTGTAAGTGGGACAGATTTGCAGGAAAACGATTTCAGGGGGTAGACGGGAATTGCATTTAAAGCATAGGAAAAGAGGCAGAACGTCAACAATGATGCTCTTGGCCAAAAAGGGCGTATGCGTTTTTTTCCTGAATATATTCAGGAATAAACGCATACGCACTTTTTGGCCAACCAAGCAAGCATGTTAAAGAAATCTGCACTACAATGAAGTCTCACTGCCCCCCGGTCAAAAGGGCCATCTGAAAAAAGTGTAAAATCCAGAAAGGCAGCACAGGCCATAGAGAACAGGGAGCCTTGTTATGCTGATGGGCGGGATGTAAATTGCCAACAGCCACTCTGGAGAAGTGTATGGTGTTTCCCGGAACACCGAAAAAACAAAGCTACGGAGCCTACGGCACTTCCACTTATGGTCCTATAGCTTAGGAAAATTAAAATCAAAAACACACAGCCACCCAAAAGTCTCGGGCGGCTCTGTTCACAAGAACCTCGTCTACGGTACAAGTTAAATATCCCAGAATGTGAAAAATGGATAAAGAAGTTGTGGTACGTACGTACAGTGGAATATCACACAGCAATGAAATCTATGTCATCAGGCCCGTCGCGGCATAATGAGTGGATTCAGGTACGATGATTCTAAGTGAAATAAGTCACACAGAAAATGAAACATCATAAGATATCACTAATACACGGAATGTAAACTTGGCTACACATGAACTGAATTACAAAACAGAACAGGGTCTCAAATTTAGAAAACCAACTTATGCTTCCTTAAGGGGAAAGGTGAGTTGGGGTGCTGCATAAAACCAGAGATAGAAATTAGCACAGATACCTTTCCATAAGCCAAATATGTAATAGTCAAGACCTACCAATTGCTCAACGAAATGGACTAAACACCCCATATTCAACGCCTAGGAATACACCTGACTAGTAAGAATATTCAAACCCATGGATTTATATGTCTCCGTAAGAGAATGAAGCGTGTGTACAGCGGCATGAATGCAGCAGAGAAAATCCGATAAATCCCATTATCAAAATGAATTACACAAACAAAACCCAAGGACAGTGAAATAGAGAGCAATTCTTAAATAATTCATTCAGGGCTTGTGATGCAACCTGGATTTACCACATCTACACCCAGAGCTGAGTGAGACATAAGGTTGGGCACTTCGGGCTGATAGCATTGGTGAGGTTCGATGAGCAAATGCAGACCCTTTGAAGTCATGCAGCATGGTACCCATTCCATGGGTCCCAACTCTCCAAGTTTAAGGGATTCTTCCTTCAGCTAAAACATGCATGGGAAACCCACAGTACGGTGCACCGTGTGACTGGCAAACGTTTTCAAATGCATCTCAGATTTCGTCCCCTTTTACTCGGGTTCACCATTCCAGACCCTTTACGAACACTCTCCCCACTTGGAGAGTCAATGCCTTTAACCTCCTGTTGGGCACAGTTTGCAATTTCTGCGCAAGATGAAAAGGAATAGGGAGAACCAATGAGAGACTAGCTGTAGGTGTCTGCACGGGCAAATTTAACGCTCATTTCCCACCAGGAAGAGGAATTAACCAAAGGCTCAGCATGCCGTGCCGGAACCAGATTAGGGCCTGAGGCAATCCTGTGGGTTTGCGGCCAGCTCACAAGATAGCGAGTTGAAGAAATAAGCTCAGGGGCACTGTAACTCACAAACCTGCAGAGTTATAAATGACAGCTATCGTCCAAAAATATATTGAAGGAAGACTGCGAAGACGACTTGAAAGTGGGGCAGAATTGCAGGAAAATGATTTCAGGGGGTAGACGGGAATTGCATTTAAAGCATAGGAAAAGAGGCAGAACGTCGACAATGATGCTCTTGGCCAAAAAGGGCGTATGCATTTTTTCCTGAATATATTCAGGAAAAAACGCATACGCACTTTTTGGCCAACCAAGCAAGCATGTTAAAGAAATCTGCACTACAATGAAGTCTCACTGCCCCCCGGTCAAAAGGGCCATCTGAAAAATGTGTAAAATCCAGAAAGGCAGCACAGGCCATGGAGAACAGGGAGCCTTGTTATGCTGATGGGCGGGATGTAAATTGCCAAAAGCCACCCTGGAGAAGTGTATGGTGTTTCCCGGAACACTGAAAAAACAAAGCTACGGAGCCTACGGCACTTCCACTTATGGTCCTATAGCTTAGGGAAATTAAAATCAAAAACACACAGCCACCCCACAGTGTCGGACGGCTCTGTTTACAAGAACTTCGTCTACGGTACAAGTTAAATATCCCAGAATGTAAAAAATGGATAAAGAAGTTGTGGTACGTACGTACAATGGAATATCACTCAGCAATGAAATCTATGTCATCAGGCCCGTCGCGGCATAATGAGTGGATTCAGGTACGATGATTCTATGTGAAATAAGTCACACAGAAAATGAAACATCATAAGATATCACTACTACACGGAATGTGAACTTGGCTACACATGAACTGAATTACAAAACAGAACAGGGTCTCAAATTTAGAAAACCAACTTATGCTTGCTTAAGGGGAAAGGTGAGTTGGGGTGCTGCATAAAACCAGAGATAGAAATTAGCACAGATACCTTTCCATAAGCCAAATATGTAATAGTCAAGACCTACCCCTTGCTCAACGAAATGGACTAAACACCCCATATTCAACGCCTAGGAATACACCTGACTAGTAAGAATCTTCAAACCCATGGATTTATATGTCTCCGTAAGAGAATGAAGCATGTGTACAGCGGCATGAATGCAGCAGAGAAAATCCGATAAATCCCATTATCAAAATGAATTACACAAACAAAACCCAAGGACAGTGAAATAGAGAGCAATTCTTAAGTAATTCATTCAGGGCTTGTGATGCAACCTGGATTTACCACATCTACACCCAGAGCTGAGTGAGACATAAGGTTGGGCACTTCGGGCTGATAGCATTGGTGAGGTTCGATGAGCAAATGCAGACCCTTTGAAGTCATACAGCATGGTACCCATTCCATGGGTCCCAACTCTCCAAGTTTAAGGGATTCTTCCTTCAGCTAAAACATGCATGGGAAACCCACAGTACGGTGCACCGTGTGACTGGCAAACGTTTTCAAATGCATCTCAGTTTTCGTCCCCTTTTACTCGGGTTCACCATTCCAGACCCTTTACGAACACTCTCCCCACTTGGAGAGTCAGTGCCTTTAACCTCCTGTTGGGCACAGTTTGCAATTTCTGCGCAAGATGAAAAGGAATAGGGAGAACCAATGAGAGACTAGCTCTAGGTGTCTGCACGGGCAAATTTATCGCTCATTTCCCACCAGGAAGAGGAATTAACGAAAGGCTCAGCATGCCGTGCCGGAACCAGATTAGGGCCTGAGGCAATCCTGTGGGTTTGCGGCCAGCTCACAAGATAGCGAGATGAAGAAAGGAGCTCAGGGGCATTGTAACTCACAAACCTGCAGAGTTATAAATGACAGCTATCGTCCAAAAATATATTGAAGGAAGGCTGCGAAGACGACTTGTAAGCGGGACAGATTTGCAGGAAAACGATTTCAGGGGGTAGACGGGAATTGCATTTAAAGCATAGGAAAAGAGGCAGAACGTCGACAATGATGCTCTTGGCCAAAAAGTGCGTATGCGTTTTTTCCTGAATATATTCAGGAAAAAACGCATACGCCCTTTTTGGCCAACCAAGCAAGCATGTTAAAGAAATCTGCACTACAATGAAGTCTCACTGCCCCCCGGTCAAAAGGGCCATCTGAAAAAAGTGTAAAATCCAAAAAGGCAGCACAGGCCATGGAGAACAGGGAGCCTTGTTATGCTGATGGGCGGGATGTAAATTGCCAACAGCCACTCTGGAGAAGTGTATGGTGTTTCCCGGAACACCGAAAAAACAAAGCTACGGAGCCTACGGCACTTCCACTTATGGTCCTATAGCTTAGGGAAATTAAAATCAAAAACACACAGCCACCCCAAAGTGTCGGACGGCTCTGTTTACAAGAACGTCGTCTACGGTACAAGTTAAATATCCCAGAATGTGAAAAATGGATAAAGAAGTTGTGGTACGTACGTACAATGGAATATCACTCAGCAATGAAATCTATGTCATCAGGCCCGTCGCGGTATAATGAGTGGATTCAGGTACGATGATTCTAAGTGAAATAAGTCACAGAGAAAATGAAACATCATAAGATATCACTAATACATGGAATGTAAACTTGGCTACACATGAACTGAATTACAAAACAGAACAGGGTCTCAAATTTAGGAAACCAACTTATGCTTGCTTAAGGGGAAAGGTGAGTTGGGGTGCTGCATAAAACCAGAGATAGAAATTAGCACAGATAACTTTCCATAAGCCAAATATGTCATAGTCAAGACCCACCACTTGCTCAACGAAATGGACTAAACACCACATATTCAACACCTAGGAATACACCTGACTAGTAAGAATCTTCAAACCCATGGATTCATATGCCTCCGTAAGAGAATGAAGCGTGTGTACAGCGGCATGAATGCAGCAGAGAAAATCCGATAAATCCCATTGTCAAAATGAATTACAAAAACAAAACCCAAGGACAGTGAAATAGAGAGCAATTCTTAAATAATTCATTCAGGGCTTGTGATGCAACCTGGATTTACCACATATACACCCAGAGCTGAGTGAGACATAAGGTTGGACACTTTGGGCTGATAGCATTGGTGAGGTTCGATAAGCAAATGCAGACCCTTTGAAGTCATACTGCATGGTAGCCATTCCATGGGTCCCAACTGCCAGGTTTAAGGGATTCTTCCTTCAGCTAAAATATGCATGGGAAACCCACATTATGGTGCACCATGTGACGGGGAAACGTTTTCAAATGCATCTCAGTTTTCGTCTCGTTTTACTTGGGTACACCATTCCAGACCCTTTAATAACACTCTCCCCCTTGGAAAGTCTGTACTTTTAACCTCCTGTTTGGCACAGTTTGCAATTTCTGCGCAAGATGAACAGGAATAGGGAGAACCAATGAGAGACTAGCTGTAGGTGTCTGCACGGGCAAATTTAATGCTCATTTCGCACCAGGAAGAGGAATTAACCAAAGGCTCAACATGCCGTGCCTGAACCAGATTAGGGCCTGACAATCGTGCGGGTTTGCAGCCAGCTCACAAGATAGCGAGTTGAAGAAAGGAGCTCAGGGGCACTGTAACTCACAAACCTGCAGAGTAATAAATGACAGCTATCGTCCAAAAATATATTGAAGGAGGTCTGCAAAGACGACTTGTAAGTGGGACAGATTTGCAGGAAAACGATTTCAGGGGGTAGACGGGAATTGCATTTAAAGCATAGGAAAAGAGGCAGAACGTCAACAATGATGCTCTTGGCCAAAAAGGGCGTATGCGTTTTTTTCCTGAATATATTCAGGAATAAACGCATACGCACTTTTTGGCCAACCAAGCAAGCATGTTAAAGAAATCTGCACTACAATGAAGTCTCACTGCCCCCCGGTCAAAAGGGCCATCTGAAAAAAGTGTAAAATCCAGAAAGGCAGCACAGGCCATAGAGAACAGGGAGCCTTGTTATGCTGATGGGCGGGATGTAAATTGCCAACAGCCACCCTGGAGAAGTGTATGGTGTTTCCCGGAACACCGATAAAACAAAGCTACGGAGCCTACGGCACTTCCACTTATGGTCCTATAGCTTAGGAAAATTAAAATCAAAAACACACAGCCACCCAAAAGTCTCGGGCGGCTCTGTTCACAAGAACCTCGTCTACGGTACAAGTTAAATATCCCAGAATGTGAAAAATGGATAAAGAAGTTGTGGTACGTACGTACAGTGGAATATCACACAGCAATGAAATCTATGTCATCAGGCCCGTCGCGGCATAATGAGTGGATTCAGGTACGATGATTCTAAGTGAAATAAGTCACACAGAAAATGAAACATCATAAGATATCACTAATACACGGAATGTAAACTTGGCTACACATGAACTGAATTACAAAACAGAACAGGGTCTCAAATTTAGAAAACCAACTTATGCTTCCTTAAGGGGAAAGGTGGGTTGGGGTGCTGCATAAAACCAGAGATAGAAATTAGCACAGATACCTTTCCATAAGCCAAATATGTAATAGTCAAGACCTACCCCTTGCTCAACGAAATGGACTAAACACCCCATATTCAACGCCTAGGAATACACCTGACTAGTAAGAATCTTCAAACCCATGGATTTATATGTCTCCGTAAGAGAATGAAGCGTGTGTACAGCGGCATGAATGCAGCAGAGAAAATCCGATAAATCCCATTATCAAAATGAATTACACAAACAAAACCCAAGGACAGTGAAATAGAGAGCAATTCTTAAATAATTCATTCAGGGCTTGTGATGCAACCTGGATTTACCACATCTACACCCAGAGCTGAGTGAGACATAAGGTTGGGCACTTCGGGCTGATAGCATTGGTGAGGTTCGATGAGCAAATGCAGACCCTTTGAAGTCATACAGCATGGTACCCATTCCATGGGTCCCAACTCTCCAAGTTTAAGGGATTCTTCCTTCAGCTAAAACATGCATGGGAAACCCACAGTACGGTGCACCGTGTGACTGGCAAACGTTTTCAAATGCATCTCAGATTTCGTCCCCTTTTACTCGGGTTCACCATTCCAGACCCTTTACGAACACTCTCCCCACTTGGAGAGTCAATGCCTTTAACCTCCTGTTGGGCACAGTTTGCAATTTCTGCGCAAGATGAACAGGAATAGGGAGAACCAATGAGAGACTAGTTCTAGGTGTCTGCACGGGCAAATTTAATGCTCATTTCCCACCAGGAAGAGGAATTAACCAAAGGCTCAGCATGCCGTGCCGGAACCAGATTAGGGCCTGAGGCAATCATGTGGGTTTGCGGCCAGCTCACAAGATAGCGAGTTGAAGAAATAAGCTCAGGGGCACTGTAACTCACAAACCTGCAGAGTTATAAATGACAGCTATCGTCCAAAAATATATTGAAGGAAGACTGCGAAGACGACTTGAAAGTGGGGCAGAATTGCAGGAAAATGATTTCAGGGGGTAGACGGGAATTGCATTTAAAGCATAGGAAAAGAGGCAGAACGTCGACAATGATGCTCTTGGCCAAAAAGGGCGTATGCGTTTTTTCCTGAATATATTCAGGAAAAAACGCATACGCACTTTTTGGCCAACCAAGCAAGCATGTTAAAGAAATCTGCACTACAATGAAGTCTCACTGCCCCCCGGTCAAAAGGGCCATCTGAAAAAAGTGTAAAATCCAGAAAGGCAGCACAGGCCATAGAGAACAGGGAGCCTTGTTATGCTGATGGGCGGGATGTAAATTGCCAACAGCCACCCTGGAGAAGTGTATGGTGTTTCCCGGAACACCGATAAAACAAAGCTACGGAGCCTACGGCACTTCCACTTATGGTCCTATAGCTTAGGAAAATTAAAATCAAAAACACACAGCCACCCAAAAGTCTCGGGCGGCTCTGTTCACAAGAACCTCGTCTACGGTACAAGTTAAATATCCCAGAATGTGAAAAATGGATAAAGAAGTTGTGGTACGTACGTACAGTGGAATATCACACAGCAATGAAATCTATGTCATCAGGCCCGTCGCGGCATAATGAGTGGATTCAGGTACGATGATTCTAAGTGAAATAAGTCACACAGAAAATGAAACATCATAAGATATCACTAATACACGGAATGTAAACTTGGCTACACATGAACTGAATTACAAAACAGAACAGGGTCTCAAATTTAGAAAACCAACTTATGCTTCCTTAAGGGGAAAGGTGGGTTGGGGTGCTGCATAAAACCAGAGATAGAAATTAGCACAGATACATTTCCATAAGCCAAATATGTAATAGTCAAGACCTACCCCTTGCTCAACGAAATGGACTAAACACCCCATATTCAACGCCTAGGAATACACCTGACTAGTAAGAATCTTCAAACCCATGGATTTATATGTCTCCGTAAGAGAATGAAGCGTGTGTACAGCGGCATGAATGCAGCAGAGAAAATCCGATAAATCCCATTATCAAAATGAATTACACAAACAAAACCCAAGGACAGTGAAATAGAGAGCAATTCTTAAATAATTCATTCAGGGCTTGTGATGCAACCTGGATTTACCACATCTACACCCAGAGCTGAGTGAGACATAAGGTTGGGCACTTCGGGCTGATAGCATTGGTGAGGTTCGATGAGCAAATGCAGACCCTTTGAAGTCATACAGCATGGTACCCATTCCATGGGTCCCAACTCTCCAAGTTTAAGGGATTCTTCCTTCAGCTAAAACATGCATGGGAAACCCACAGTACGGTGCACCGTGTGACTGGCAAACGTTTTCAAATGCATCTCAGATTTCGTCCCCTTTTACTCGGGTTCACCATTCCAGACCCTTTACGAACACTCTCCCCACTTGGAGAGTCAATGCCTTTAACCTCCTGTTGGGCACAGTTTGCAATTTCTGCGCAAGATGAACAGGAATAGGGAGAACCAATGAGAGACTAGTTCTAGGTGTCTGCACGGGCAAATTTAATGCTCATTTCCCACCAGGAAGAGGAATTAACCAAAGGCTCAGCATGCCGTGCCGGAACCAGATTAGGGCCTGAGGCAATCATGTGGGTTTGCGGCCAGCTCACAAGATAGCGAGTTGAAGAAATAAGCTCAGGGGCACTGTAACTCACAAACCTGCAGAGTTATAAATGACAGCTATCGTCCAAAAATATATTGAAGGAAGACTGCGAAGACGACTTGAAAGTGGGGCAGAATTGCAGGAAAATGATTTCAGGGGGTAGACGGGAATTGCATTTAAAGCATAGGAAAAGAGGCAGAACGTCGACAATGATGCTCTTGGCCAAAAAGGGCGTATGCGTTTTTTCCTGAATATATTCAGGAAAAAACGCATACGCACTTTTTGGCCAACCAAGCAAGCATGTTAAAGAAATCTGCACTACAATGAAGTCTCACTGCCCCCCGGTCAAAAGGGCCATCTGAAAAAAGTGTAAAATCCAGAAAGGCAGCACAGGCCATGGAGAACAGGGAGCCTTGTTATGCTGATGGGCGGGATGTAAATTGCCAAAAGCCACCCTGGAGAAGTGTATGGTGTTTCCCGGAACACTGAAAAAACAAAGCTACGGAGCCTACGGCACTTCCACTTATGGTCCTATAGCTTAGGGAAATTAAAATCAAAAACACACAGCCACCCCACAGTGTCGGACGGCTCTGTTTACAAGAACTTCGTCTACGGTACAAGTTAAATATCCCAGAATGTGAAAAATGGATAAAGAAGTTGTGGTACGTACGTACAATGGAATATCACTCAGCAATGAAATCTATGTCATCAGGCCCGTCGCGGCATAATGAGTGGATTCAGGTACGATGATTCTAAGTGAAATAAGTCACACAGAAAATGAAACATCATAAGATATCACTAATACACGCAATGTAAACTTGGCTACACATGAACTGAATTACAAAACAGAACAGGGTCTCAAATTTAGAAAACCAACTTATGCTTGCTTAAGGGGAAAGGTGAGTTGGGGTGCTGCATAAAACCAGAGATAGAAATTAGCACAGATACCTTTCCATAAGCCAAATATGTAATAGTCAAGACCTACCCATTGCTCAACGAAATGGACTAAACACCCCATATTCAACGCCTAGGAATACACCTGACTAGTAAGAATCTTCAAACCCATGGATTTATATGTCTCCGTAAGAGAATGAAGCGTGTGTACAGCGGCATGAATGCAGCAGAGGAAATCCGATAAATCCCATTATCAAAATGAATTACACAAACAAAACCCAAGGACAGTGAAATAGAGAGCAATTCTTAAATAATTCACTCAGGGCTTGTGATGCAACCTGGATTTACCACATCTACACCCAGAGCTGAGTGAGACATAAGGTTGGGCACTTC